>NW_028283568.1:2410000-2725174 GCF_059441095.1 Idiotropiscis lumnitzeri
AGATCAATGTCTTGAGTCTTTTCTAGCCAATTTTCAATCGGATTCGTTAAAAGGCACCGTGCAGTACGTCAAAATGTAAAAAATGATATTGATTGGCGCAAGGTGTATAACAGAATATAAACATATAGATGTCTTCAGGTACCGACTCTTTATGTACATGTGAAGTTTTGGATTTTTAGCAGCATGTGCAGGAGAGTTATTAAGCATTTTGTCCATTGCGGCGAAGGAAATCTTAAGTGGAAACTTTGAAGCCCCGCCCCGTCATATAGTATTTCGGAAACAAAAGATTTTAGCCCCAGTGTTTGTCCCAGGTCTTAAGATGCTACAGACAGAATTTTAAGGCAATCAGATGAAGCCTTTAGGATCAGGGTGCAAAAGAATGACCCCTGTAAACATGCAAAAAAGGGCAAAAGTCGGACTTTCAAAAATTCATAACTCACTTCCTGTTCATATTAGACGTTAAAATATCAAATTTCTCGCCATGCCCGATGAGACTGCCAAGTTTGGTGAGTTTTTGTGCATGTTTCGGGGTCAAAAATGCGATCGTACAATCGGAAAAATAATAATAATAATAATTTCTACAAAAACAACAGGGACTTCGCAGCGGTCGCTGCTCAGGCCCTAATAATAATAATAATAATAATAATAATAAAAGTAATAATATTTTCTACAAAAACAATAGGGACCTCGCAGCCGTCGCAGCTCGGGCCCTAATAACAATTTCTAGAAAAACAATAGGGACCTCGCAGCGGTCACTGCTCGGGCCCTAATAATAATAATAATAATAATTTCCACAAAAACAATGGGGACCTCGTAGCGGTCGCTGCTCGGGCCCTAATAATAATTTCTACATAAACAATAGGGACCTCGCCGCGGTCGCTGCTCGGGCCCCAATAATAATTTCTACACAAAGTCCATTGTGGTGACCCGCCCCTTTTAAGTAAATTCAAAATGGCCGACTTCCTGTAAAACCTAGCTCATTGCTCCAAGAGACTTTTTTGTAGGTCTTGGTCTTATACATACAGTGAACCCTCGCTACTTCGCGGTTCACCTTTCGCGGGTTCAGTGCTTCGCGGGTATAAAAAATATTCGGGGGCATTGTAGTTTCGCCAAGCGGCACGACGGGCGCTGGAGCGGTTAGACGGCCGGCGTGCGCCGAAGAAGAGCGTGGGCGAAGAGGAGAGTGGACGAAGAAGAGCACGTTCCCCCGGACACGATCGGTGGCGACGTTTCGCGTGGTTCGGACCGTACCAGGGCTCCGGCCGGCGTGCGTGGCAGTTAAGCCGTAGAGGAGCACCGTCCCCGGGCACGGGCGGTGCCAAGCGGCCCCTAAGTTTAACCGAATGGAAGCTCCGGAGGAGGAGGGCATGCTCGCGTCACAGTAAGCCGAAGAGGAGCACCTTCCCCAGGCACGGGCGGTTCCAAGCGGCCCCTAAGTTTAACCAAATGGAAGCTCCGGAGGAGGAGGGCATGCTCGCGTCACAGTAAGCCGAAGAGGAGCACCTTTGCCGGGCACGGGCGGTTCCAAGCGGCCCCTAAGTTTAACCGAATGGAAGCTCCGGAGGAGGCGGGCATGCTCGCGTCACAGTAAGCCGAAGAGGAGCACCTTCCCCGGGCACGGGCGGTGCCAAGCGGCCCCTAAGTTTAACCGAATGGAAGCTCCGGGGGAGGAGGGCGGGCGTGTGTCACAGTTAAGCCGAATTGGAACACCTCTTCCGCCCGGACACGAACGGAGCGCGAAGCTGTCAGTTATGAATGAATAAATGAATAAATAAATAAATAATTAAAGAATGCCACCTTTCATTTCACAGGGAACACCGGACGGCGTACCAGCAGGTAAAAGTCGGAGTAATTAAATAAATACAAAAAGAATGGCTGGGGAATAAAAAAATAATAAGTTTTAATAATAATTTGGTTTTTTTGTTATAACATGAATTTCACTCTCTCTCTCTCTCTCTCTCCCCGTATATATATATATATATATATATATATATATATATATATATATATATATTTATTATATATATTGTATTTTCTTTTAAGCATTTTTGAAGGTGCGCCGCTACTTCGCGGATTTTCAGTTTCCGCGGGTGGTCTCGGTCCCCATTAACCGCGATAACCGAGGGTTCACTGTACTCCATAAAATTTACAAAAAGCGAGGTGAAACACTCAACCAGGGCTGCTTTTTTGAACATTTCTCGAGGGCCATGGCGAGCCATTTCAAAAAAGCTGCACAACTAACGTATAAAATATTGATAAATTTGCTCTGCCTGATGTGTGTGTCAAGTTTCACGAGTTGTCGTTCATATTTAGAACCTCATAATCAGCGTTGTTTTATTGCCAAACAGTGCAATGCCACTCCCACAACTTTTCACGAAAAAGGATGAATTTCGTATTGTGACATCCTCATGGCCGAAACAGTCCTCCGAGCATATATGAGGGTGACCTTGTTGAGTTGCACGGAGAAAAACATCCAAGAAAATAACTTGTATTAGCTTTTACCAGTTGGTGGCGCTACTACTACGATGAAAAATAAGTTGGTAGATGTCTTCAGGGCTGAAGTATCCTCAAATGTGTACAACTTCGAGAAGATAGGATCATCTGAGTCATGTTGCCGGAGCTTTTGTTGCCACAAAGTACAATCGGACTTTTCAGCACCGTAATAGCCACGCCTTTTGCCAAAACGTCACAAAACTCTGAAAAAGCTGAGTGAGCCTCAAACCAGACATACACATTCACTGACAAATATCCTGTGACACCAGATATATTAGAAGTCTTGTCTAATCAGCACACGTCTATCTAACTGCAATTTTAACATCTCGAGACACGACAGGATGAGTACACGATACGCATACCTCCATTTCTGAGTCTGTAAAGCCTGGAGGAGGCTGCTTCGATGTTTTAGTAGCATCATAAATTTATTGAATTAATTATACTTGAGGTTGGATTAGATTTTTACACATTTTAAGCCTTAGCCACCCAAAACAAAACATAAGCTCATGAATGAAATAAAACTAATTAATTTCGCCCATGCCAATTAATCTTCTGTAGACACGTGTTGTGACCAGTGTTGTTTTTGGCAGGCATTTTAGATTTTGTCCAAGTCATTTGGACAAAGTGCTGATTTGTTTACATCACATTTAGTCATCCCAATTCGTTATAGTTTTAGTCCAGTTTTAGTCAACGAAAACTAAAAAAAGGGTTTTAGTCCAGTTTTAATCGACGGAAACGCAAAAAAAGTTTTACCCTAGTTTTCGTCAATTTATTCACAAAGGTTTTAGTCCAAGCGGCACGGTGGCCCAACTGGTTAGCAGGATGGCCTCACAATATTGAGGTCGTAGGTACGATTCTGGCTCCGGCCTTCCTGCGTGGGTTTCCTCTGGGTAATTCGGTTTCCTCCCATATTCTTAAAACATGCATGGCAAGTTGCTTGGACACTCTAATTGCCCCTAGGCATGAGTGTGAGCGTGGATGGTTGTTCGTCTATGTATGCCATGCGATTGGCTGGACACCAATTCAAGGGTGTACCTCGCCTACTGCCGAAGACAGCTGGGATCGGCTCCAACACCCCCCGCGACCCTAGTGAGGAGAAGCGGTACAGATAACGGATGGATGGATGGATGGGTTTAAGTCCATTTGAGTTAAAACAAGGCATTCAAGGTTTCCACCCAATAACAAAGACTTTTGGATGGACTACAAAGGATTCTTCATTACAAACAGAAAAAAGTGGCAACAGTGGAATCAATGCTCACTGCTCCAAAATAAGCAGAGAAGCAAAACATTTTGTTGGGCAACTGTTGTGGCTTTATTTCACTAAAAGCAACATAAAATAATTTATGAACCACATGCTAACAATTTTGTCTCGTCAACGAAAAAAATTCATGTACATCACGTCATGTTTTCGTCATAAAAGAACCTCGTTTAGCTTGTCATCGTCATTAAAAAAGGGGCGTTAACGAAGTATTTTCGTCATAGTCATCAGTGACGAAAACAACACTGGTTGTGACTGATATTTCAGTCCCAGGTTGTCTCCTGAACACCACCAATTGGGCAAGGGAGCGCAGGAAAGCCTGGGGTCTTCTATTTTTACAGTATAGAAAGGCTAAATATCAAATTGAAACAGTGTTTTATATCATGAATATACAGGGTTGGTGCTGGTTCTGGTAGGGAAACCACAACATAAAGATGTCCTTAATTAGTCCCACAATGGGGATATTTGCAATATGGCATATGATGGCCTAACAGGGCCACCGCCCAGAAAAGAGTAACGCAGAACTTTGTAATACTGTCACTCCCTGACCAGTTCGTTGTTCCTGAAGAGCCAAACTTTGACTCAGACCCACAAATTTGAATTACAGATAGTGGACAATGGAGAACTCCCCCAGTCAGTCAGCATGTTCAACTTCCATAGAAACCTCAACATACATTTATTAGATTGCCAAACTAATTGGAAACTACATCACCAGAACACCACAAGTGGGCTCTGTTATTGTACTTAAAGATGCATCTTACAAACCTGTGTTCTCCAAGGCCAGCTGGTCCATAGTCTTAAGTTATTTCTTCGCCAACATCAATGTCTCGGAGCGCAAACAGACAGAGGTGTGGTCTGTCCTCTGTTGTCTTCTTCTTCATTTTACAGTTGGGGTGCATGTGGTCATCATTAACCAGTCTTCCCAGACTGCCATCTTCTTGAGCGGCATCAACACTTAAAATAGATTTAAAAAAAAAAAACAATTATTCAATCAATGTCAGAAATTAATCTTTGAGACAATCTTGTGTACACAAAACATAAAAATAGGAAATCCACAATTTTTAAATCTTCTAAATCAAATCATACAAGAAATTTCTATTGGAATCAGACCCTATTAACAGCTTGTCTTTGAGACTTCATGGTCTATATTTTCATTTGTACAGATTCAACGCATGAATAAAAGTAATCACCGTATTTTCGCAGTCATAAGCAAACAAAGCGCCCTGTCAGTCGATGCGTCCATTAAATGGACAAAGTACCACTCACGTCCATCAGCCCTTGTCATCAACGAGCTGTTGGAAGTGCATGTTAGCACACCCTGCTGGGCAAAGAGTGAGTTGTCCATGCTTACAATCGACCGTGACAAATACACCATCTGACTATAATGTTTGGGTGATGGTGTTGGAAAAAGCTGGACAAAGGGCAGCTGTCCACAATGTTTTAGTCTGTCTTATCATTTATGTTATTGCAAGCAAGAAACGTCCCAGGTTTAGACAACAGACAAAAAGTCCAAAGCATAACAGCACATCTCTTTAAACAGCCATGCAAATCTCTCTAAACAGCTATGGGATTGTGGGTCTCTGCTCCCAGAATGCATTGCTTGAATTAGCTAAGGCTGAGTGGCTTTTGTATTATTTTCATTTTTTTTGGGTATATTGATGGCATGAGAGATACATGTTTGTGTTAATCTTATTTCTATGTTTCATTGTTTGCTTGTATGATGAGTTTTTTATTTTTTGTGTGTGGTGAGCAGCCAAGTCCCTCCCCTGACGTTGCTTTGTAGGCTATTGCCAATGCACCTAATATTGGCCTGAGCCATTGTCAGCTATTGTCAATAGAGACTTGGCGTCTGCTGCAACAATGGGGTGATTGCTCATGTTATTGGGGCATAGTAGGCTGCTATCGGCTGTGTCAGTGTGGGCAGCTCTGCCAAGTTCATGCTATGCTAACAGCAGCTGTGCTATCGTCTTGTCAGGCGGTGCGTCCAGTATATGTTACAAAGACAGAAATAGCGGCCTCAACAGGTGTTGCGCCCTTTGACACGGCGCGTCTTTTGGGTGCGAAAATACGGTATACATTTTTGCTTAGAGAATGATTTTTCCCCTAACACTTATGGGATGAGTATGTGTTTATTTTTTTAAATAAAAACAAAAATAAGATAACATCTCAATCTTTGCCTCACCTCCAAGTTTTTTCTTGCCGGCGGAAGTCAAACAAAAAGACAGTGCCTCTTCCATCCATCTTCCTGCGTTGAGATTTATCAGAATCTATCAATTTTCCTCTGTACTCCATAATAAAGAATAAAGTCGTCTTTCCTGAAAGGGGCCTTGGTAAATACTCCTCGACCTAGTTAACAGGGAAATCAAGATAGCTTCGTCATATTTTTAAGCACACAAATAAGGAGTCATCATATTCATTTGGGCCACTATACTAATGTAGGGTGGTTTGAAACATTGCTTCTTGTGAGGGATAGAGCAGAGCCCTTCTTTATGATTTTAAAGGAACAGACCAGCCAAAATTCATTTTCCAGCATTGCATTAGCCAGTATGTATTAGGACTGAAAGTACAAATGTCAATGGCACCTGGTTACGTAAAAAAAAAACTTTAAGATTATTTAGTTTCATAACAATGACATACACTGTATACACAGTCATATTGGATCGCGTCACGTGATCTCTGTGACGTATAACGTGCTTTACACTAGACTATCAATATCGGACTTGTTCACCGGTCTATTGTGGTATAAAAATGCCGGAGGGCGTCATCAAGTACAGCCTTAATTTAGATAGAACTCCTACCATCAGGTTTCACGCTCACTGAAATAACTTGAAACTGACAAAAGAAAAGGTCAAGACACTCTTAATGTAAAATAACCACTTAAAAAACGATGTCAGCTTGGTTATCAGAAAACAATAATATATCTTAGCAAAAGCGTTAACATCATACCTTTAAATGAGTTTATATACTTCGCTTCGAACTCTGCAGTCTTGTCCAGACCCTTGACTGCATGTTCAATAGTATCCTGCTTTGGGGACTTCCTGCATCTCAGGGAAGGCATTGTTTATTCTATAAAGAAAAAAGACAGTTTTGTGTTGAGAATTATTAATACTATAGGCTAAATGGAGTTTTAACAATATCAGTGTAAGAAAAATAAATTATAAATTAAAAAAATATCAATCCCTCCATCCCAATTAACGATTTCAACCATAATAGTTTATATTGAAGTTTAAACAACAGACAGACAGATTTATGCAGTGTGACTACAAAAATCTTACCAAAATTGCATTCACAGTAACCTTTGCTTTAAGAATCATGTAATTAACCAGTGAACATCGTGTCTTACACAAAAATTAATGACAGAAATTATCATGGTACTTGCATTCTGTTGTTCTATAACAAAAGTGCAAGCTGTTAGCTCCGCAAAGCTAACGCAACAAGCTAGCGTCCCTCGTGCTCACATTCAATGCAAACCTGACCACCGGATGAAAATACGCGTCGGTTTAGTTCTTTAAATGAGTAAAAGCACCATGACGTTTTATAATTATTCAATGCTTAACTGGAGCTCGTCAATTATGTCGATGTAGGAGCACATGTTTGCTAGGCCAGTGTTGTAGGCCCACATCCATGGTGCTACTTTGTATAGTGTTTTCCACACAACTATCTCTAACCATGAACAAATGCACTCGAGGCATGTTTTGAATAAAAACAAACGAAAAACACTTACCTCTCCGTTTCAACAGCAGTTCGAACTTCGAAGTGGTGATATTCTCCAGCGTTAAGCACCTGCTCGAACTGCGAATAGGTCAAATTCAACAGCGTCTTTTTTCTGTCTTAATAAGGACGCGATGAGAGGAGGAGCGCTTGCCTTTTCGTCAGCACGCCCCGCGCGGGTGGTGCTGCTTTATCACTCTCTATCTGTGCCCGCCCGCCGGCATGTCGATAGAAAAATAATATTCCTTCAAACATTACTTTCATCTTCTTAACGTTTTGTAGTGAATTTAACAGGTTCACCACTTTTTTCTACGGAGCCCCTCTGGTGCCACAGTATGAGAAAAAAATATTTTTTGCTAATCTGTACCCACAGTTTACTAAACTGTACCCACAGTTTACTAAACTGTACCCACAGTTTAGTAAACTGTACCCACAGTTTACTAATCTGTACCCACAGTTTACTAAACTGTACCCACAGTTTAGCTAATCTGTACCCACAGTTTACTAATCTGTACCCACAGTTTACTAATCTGTACCCACAGTTTACTAAACTGTACCCACAGTTTAGCTAATCTGTACCCACAGTTTAGCTAATGAGCTAGCGTTCACGCCCATGCCATGACGTCAAACGTTTGTGGGTGTTGCTTGATAGAGCAGTACCCACGCGGTCGTATATCTCTCAAGGTAAATTCTATTAGATGTTATATTGATAGTACGAGAGTATAGTGTGTTCTGCATCGCTTAAAGACTTGTAATTCCGTGATTTATGTTCACGCCCATGCCATTCCGTCAAATGTAAGTAAGGTGTACATCGCTCTAGTTCGTGACTGTTGCTTGATAGAGCAGTATTAGCAGCGAACGGCTACATTTAGCCTCCGTGTTTTCTATTCGTGCGTCACGTTTTAAACATTTTTCGCGCATTATTTCGCTCGCCACAAGTCACCCAATCATGACAACCGTCACCCTAGCCACGGTTTGATTTTATTGTCGTCTTTTTGGCGTATCAGCAGGCATCAGTGGTTTTAGTCGAGCCCTCGTCGGAGAAGTGTACAAACACTCACGAATCACCACAAGAGGAGACAAGTAC
The DNA here is from genome assembly GCF_059441095.1 of Idiotropiscis lumnitzeri. Classification (NCBI taxonomy): domain Eukaryota; kingdom Metazoa; phylum Chordata; class Actinopteri; order Syngnathiformes; family Syngnathidae; genus Idiotropiscis; species Idiotropiscis lumnitzeri. The sequence goes on from NW_028283568.1 coordinate 2,418,550, forward strand.
GTCTCTGACATTCACTGTAAGTACATTGTCTAAAGTTACTTTTATTTCACGACAACAATTTGTTGTGTTTACTGCCGTGCTTGTTGTAAATTGCTTAATAACTCGCTTCTGGGCTATGTTGGGTTGCTAAATATGGCTGTATAATGAAACTGTGAAACGATGGAAACAATCATGCATTCTTATCTATTCATTTTGTCAGGATGACATGACATTTTTGTAAACGTGCAGAATCATATTTTCAAAGTACAATACTGTAGTTTTACTTTGCATCTTGTCTCTTTAATTGCCTTGAGACGATGTGTAATGCAGCAGTAGTGCCATTTTACTCCTCTGTTTCAGAAGATGGACTCGAATTTTCTAAAATTTCTCCAAGACCAGCGAAAGTTAGATGATAAAGTCATTGCCACCTTTATTGAGGAGAAGGTATGTACAACAGGCAATAACATGTCATTTAACCAATGTGGGTGTTTAAGGAAAACTGCTTCGGGCATATTATATGTTGTGAGACATGGTTGATCATAAAAAGAAAATTGTAATGATTCAAATTTTTCTATTCTTAATATCAATCTCAATAATCAAGTTTAATCCACCCAAATGGATTTGCATTTCTTTGGGGCAGGTTGTAATTCTAGTAGAAGCATTTAAGTGAAAATGAAGTACACACACATTGACAAAAGTGTTGTCTGTTCATGGAAAGAGGGAAACAACATATATAACAATCATAATACATAAAAATAAAAAGGAAAAATCACCATTCATAATCGGACATTGATTTTTTTAATTGTGGTTCATTGGAATTGTTAAAAAAAAATCAAAAATTTTGAAACAGGCCTTGACAAAAATTATGGTAGAAAACACATTTTGTTGCAGAACCTTTTGAGGAAATCACGACAATCAGATTATTTATGTAATGAAATTTCAATGAGATGTGGGCAGCTCTCATTTTGTCCCTGTCTCCATATGCAAACCACAGCAGTTGTTTTACGTTTGAAGGGTCCTGTCAAATATATATATATATATATATATATATATATATATATATATATATATATATATATATATATATATACAGTTCGAAATGGAGTAGGAAGAATTATAAACTGTGTTCCTACCCCTTTACACCATTTCTAATTCATATTTATGAATGATGTTTAGCGTAGTTAGTACACTATTGGAGGTTCAGCCAATCATTTTTCTACGTTGCTGTTCAAAATGCGTCTTACTTTCCATGTTTTAAAATGATTGCTGGTCATGTACTTTGTGTATTTTTAAAACTTGTTTCATTACCAATGTTCTATTTTTCCTCAGATTGATTGCTATGCTGTCAATGCGATGACAGACCAGCAGCTCACAGAATATGTTCCCAAAGCTGGAGACCGAATTGCAATACGCCAATACTGCAGAAGAGAAGTAGCTGCGCTTGAAGGAACCAACACAACAATATCCAAAGCAACTGAGTCTTTGATTTCAAAAATTCAACAAAGGCGGGGTTTTGACAATGGCCGCACAGATGAGCGGGTGAAAAAAATGTCTGGCAACACTAATGCTATGAAAGAACACCGCAACTACCAAATGGGCCTATTTGAAGAGACTCAGGACCGAATTGTGCAAGTTAGAGAGAGAAGAGGAGGAGGCACAAGACATTTAAAGGCCCTGAAGAATGCAACAATGTCAGAATTAATGGAAACAGGCAAAGCACTCTTTTTTCCAAATGGAAAATCAAAACTAGGGAGGGAAAGCGATTTTGAATTTCTAATACGGGACTTCACTGAAGAGATCATTTCACCACAAACAACATTAAATGAGCAGTATGAAAAGAGAAAGGTGAAAACATTACAGCTTTATTTGTCATGCAAAAGAGTTGGTGCTGATGCCCCTGCAAAAGTGCTTGATGAGCCACATGACACCGCTTCTGTGCATTTTACTGCATTGGAGGAAACAGCCAAGGTGCCTCCATTGGACAGTGAAATGGTGGGAGCAGTAGGTGGACTGTTAGAAAATGTTATTGCTGATGAAGAAATAGTCTTCAGACATTCATTTGCTGATTATGCCACTTATGATGTCGATGACACCCTCGACGACACCATCCCCATGGAGCTGTTGGTTGAAAATCCATCCCCAGGGCAAGAATCTCATCCACTTAAAGCAAGAAAACTTAAACTGCACAGGGGAAATGTTTTCCATGAATTAAATGCAGCCTTTCAAAACGGCACTGTAACTACTGATGAGCTGCTGGTGGAGATCGAGATGTTCCAACCCAATGGAGCAATGGAAAAGGGAGAAGATAATGGTGGTGTGTTACGTGATGCCTTAAGTGAATACTGGGAAACATTCTTCAGTAAATGCACTCATGGAAGCACAATGAAGATACCAATGACACGACACGACATGAAAGACGAATGGGTTAACATTGCCAAAGTTATGGTCCTTGGATACAACATTGTGCAATATTTTCCCATAGCATTAGCCAAGCCCTTTATTTTGTATTGTCTCGGCGTTGACCTGATGGAGAATGACCTGCTTTCGGCATTTTTAGACACAATTCCCTCTGAAGAAAAACAAGTGGCTGAACAAGCGATGATTGATTTTTTGTCTATCGCTGGATCTGAGGAGTGGATGGATTTCCTCGAAACTCACGAGGTTAAAGTTATTGTCAATAAGGGGAACGTGAAGAAGACTTTAATTGAGGTGGCACATAAGGAACTGGTTCAAGATCCCGCCTATATTGCTGAGTGCTGGTCCAGTATATTGAAGGAACTGAAATTACCATTGGGAGGCCTGGATGAAGTATATGGTAGCCTTACCCCAACACCAAGAAGAGTAATCGCCATGTTACAGCATGAGGGCCTCAACATGAGAGAAATGCAGAGTTTTGAATTTCTGAAAAAATTCATCAGGAGTTGCAACGAACGTCGGCTCAAGAAATTTCTTCGATTTTGTACTGGTAATCTTTCACATCTTTACGATTAATCCTAATTCTGTCATTTGTTTTCACTTGTCAAATTTGATATATATATATATATATATGTATATGTATACATATGGATATATATATGTATATGTGTGTGTGTGTATATATGCCAAAAGAAATGTGCCCTCAGCTGACTTTGAAACACGGGGGGCAAAATTTTTGATTTGTGGGCCACAATGGGTTCTCTTGACAGAGGGGCCGGACCAGCAACACTTGGATGGAGTGTTTTGGTAACCTCACTTTATCTGAGAAAGAAAATACATATCGTATATGGAGAAAATATATGCTCTAATTTTAAATGAAAATGAATGAAAACATTGCAACAAAATATCTGTCTTAGGGTGTGTCTCCTAGTGGGGACACTTATCAGAATTACGGGGAAAATAAAACATGAACAAGGTTTATTTATTTAATTTTTTCAACTTCGGCAGGCCTGATGTAAACGTTTAATAAATACACAGCTATTGAAGGCAATGATTAGAGAGCCTTCATTTGAGGTGATAGACACGAGTGTTCTAGTATAGAGTTGGTGGTGGTATGTGGTTCTAAACTAATATTTTATTTTTGTTTTCCAAAGGTGCAGATCTTTTAGTGGCTGAGAAGATCCATGTGCGATTCTTTGAGGCTGAGAACCTATTTACACGAAGACCAATGTCCCATACATGTGGCTGTGTTCTGGAGGTGGCCAACAACTATGGGTCGTACCCTGAGTTGTCTGAGGAATTTGGGAATGTACTTGATGCCAACATGTGGGTGATGGACATAATTTAGTGTCTGTTCTGCAAAATCTATTCCCATATACTCTTAGAGGGTTTGGCGGCTGTTTTGTCTGGAATTTGTTCATAATGGTATTTTATAATGTAGTTGCATGGTCTGATTCATGGGGGCCAGATTTACTGTTTTATGCCGGTATTTCATACTCTTGGACTGCAAGTCGAGTTGTTTATATTTACTGACTATTGAGTGAGTCATTGTTTGCATAGTTGATTCTTTGCAAAATTAGGAAGCAATTTTGTTGTGGTAAGACACAATTTTGTTGCCTATGGTTGTTATGCAACAGCTTTAAGACATGTGTTTTTTTTTTTGGTTTTTATAAAATTGCTCCACTGCTTGTATTGCAAGCAGATAGTTGTGTCGCTGGGGTCGACTACGATGTCTTGTTTTACACAAATTTTATAAAAATTAAATGTGCAACTGCTCCTATCTGAATTTTTTTCTCAGTTAAGACAGTGACATTCACTCAGCTCTCAGACAGACTGTATGTAGGAGACATTATTTGCTGAATTGAGTACCCAAATCTCAAGTCTACAGTTATCAAGTTGTCACCTTGTTGCTGTCTGATTTGACAGTGTGCATTTGTGTGAATTTGACCACTTCGCTTCACATAAATAGTTTCCACAAATACATTTAAGGATTGAATAGCAGTTTCAACTCAAGATACTTTGGCGACCTGAAAATGTAGAAGACAATCAATTTTACTTTTAGAATTTATTTGAATCACACACATGTATTTTAGCGAGCTTGAATGTGGCTTTTTAAATACCAATCAAAGATCTTTACATGTTGGCTCAATGCATGTCAATATGCGGAGGAGTTTGCAGCAATTTATTTATTTTACAAAACCATAAATCAGCAACAGTTAATTTGGGTAGAACCATCAAGCAAATTACAAAATATATGTACAGTATATATCAAATGAATTTCAACAATTCTCTGTACATTTCCCATGTATGTACAAGAATGGGTGCACACACAGTCACAATAAGTGTACAAAAAAAAATTCTAAGTAAAATTACACATGTTGTAAAACACTTGATAAAATCCATAATGAGCAGAATGCTTCAAACTTAAAACAATTTGTCATTTAGTTATGTGAGGGCTCCATATAAACAGCAGTTGAGGTGTGGCGAGGGGGCACACACACCATTAGGGGGTAAGACAGGGCACATTGATTAATGGTGTGATACGTTATGGATTGTAAAAGGACTTTGAAGCCTTTTACACCTGGACTACATCCATTAAAGACCTAAGAGTGTTATTAGCTCCTCTCTCAAGTTGAGGTAGTTGGCCGTGGCGATATATCCATCCACTGGGACTTGGAGGTTGTTCTGTGACATTATGTGTGTACACAGAGTGAACACATCAGCATCACAAGCAACATCATTGCGGTGGATGCAGTCACCTTCACACCTCAAAAAATCCTCCTCAGTCACTTGGCACAAAAAGTCCTCTGTGCCATACAGCTCCGGGACCAAGAACATGACATCAGGCCGACCATGAGGGACACGCTCATTCTTGGATGGACGAATCAGATGGCTGTTCCACACCTCCTTGACTGCATCCAACTCATCCTGCAGGTGATACAAAAACAATTTACATAAATGTTTTAAGAAACATATTAACTGAAAATATAAACTTTTTCGAAGACTAATCTCAGCTCATTGTGCAAACACAGATGCATTCACGTGGAAGTCACCAAAATATGAAAGTGGCATGGAGAAAGTGAAGGAAAATACTGGCATTAAGTAGTTCAAATATTATCTGATCATCCATCCATTCACTGAGGTCAAATTTATCTGTAGCGTACTTCTGTGTCTGTGTCTATATGGAGGTAGAATTAAAACAAAGTATGGTAACCATAACTGAAAAAATGCATGTTACAGTAAGGTTTGGTATGTTTGCAGTTACCACTGACCATTGGGTCCTCAACTTTTTACCAAGGTAGGCAAAACGAATGCACTGCAGTGTGAAAGCAAGGTGGACATAAATCATCTACAATGTCACGGAAAATGTCTGGATTTTTTTTTTTTTGTAAGGTTCTGAAAACTTTAAAAGCAAAGTTGTATTCATGAGAAGAAAATATAAAAATGCATTTATAACTTGACCATGATATGGCAAAAATTATTCAATAAAGTGCTTGTGAAGTGTTACTACTTGCCTGTATTAAACCAAGAAAGCAAAATAACATGAGGTTCTTGTCCAAGAAGTCACCATCAAAATGTCCTTCATCTTTAAGTCTGTGGAAGAGGTCCAGCCAGAATTCCACACACTCTCGACGGAGAAAGCCCCACCAACTCTCTATTCTTTGATTTGATGTGCTTCTTCCAACAACAAAGCTTTTGCCACCAGCATGCACATCAGTGTGGGTCCGACGAAGTAATTGCTGCATATCACGGATGGAACTGTTTTCTGTCCCCATGTCTGTTCTCACGATGCGCGCACATCCACCTAATTCATTAATAGTTTCAAGAAAGTAGCCACTGATGACTTTTGGATTACTGCTTGTGTGGTAAGCATTCAGCCACAGAATTCGCCTTGAAAATCCATCGATGGCTCCATTGATGCAAATGCCAAATGGCTTTAATTTGTCGTATGAGTCGACATGCCATACAAAATTTGGACCCTTGGCAAAGTATGCTCGCCTGTGCAGTCTTCTTCTCCTTCTAAATGTCGTGCCCTCCGGGTCCATTGCGGAAAGGAGCAGCCGTACATCTTCCTTTCGTACATGCAGTCCTCTGTCTTTACATTTGGTGTACATCCACCGGTAGCCATGCAACGCTCCAGAGCCCTGTAGCTCCTCTCTGATGAATTCCACAACTGTCTCTGGGTGGTCATAATGGATTCGGCGGAACAATCCATGCTTCTTAAGAATTCGTTTGAGGGACCTCAAACTCAGAACAATCCTGTGTTTGGAGCCCAGCACACATAGTATGTGTTTGTAGCTCAGGCCCAAATGAAAATAGAACTCAATGAGCTGAAGTTGGTCCATGATCTCATGCGTGCATTCTGTAGGTGGAGCAAAATAGAATTATGTTTTGATTTCTGATTACATCGTGGAATAGATAGAATATGTGATCAAATTATTAATTAAAATATTAATTACATTTAAATATGTTTACATACGTTAAAAACAATAGTTGTAATATCATATTAACATAAACCTCATGGCGTGGCAGCTATTAAAGCAATACTTTTAGCTAGGAAAAACACGGGAGAAAACGGCAGTAACCACAAACTATTATCATTACACAAAAATAACCGCAGAAAAGGTACTTACAGTGTTTGAAACCCCAAAGACGTAATTGTATCCTCTTGTAATGCGACCGAGTGAGTGTCTCCTTCTCCAGCGAGGACTGGATGATTGCTTGCGCCGGGCGATTGCTTAAAAACGCAGCGAATGTTCAAAACATGACGCACGAAAAATGAAAAGAAACGCGCTGGCTAATTGTAGCCGTTCGCTGCTAAAACTGCTATATGAACTAGGAACTAGAGCAATATTACCATCATATAATATGAGGGAACGAAAGTGAAAGTAAATCACACCATGCCGATTCGACAGAACACTACACTTCACTCTAATACTATCAATAAAAAAACAAATTGAATTTACCTCGACGTGTATACGACGGACCGTGAGCTCATTTGCTGAATTGTGGGTACTGCTCTATCAAGCAACACCCACAAACGTTTGACGTCATGGCATGGGCGTGAACGCTAGCTCATTAGCTAAACTGTGGGTACAGATTAGCTAAACTGTGGGTACAGTTTAGTAAACTGTGGGTACAGATTAGCTAAACTGTGGGTACAGTTTAGTAAACTGTGGGTACAGTTTAGTAAACTGTGGGTACAGATTAGTAAACTGTGGGTAAAGTTTAGTAAACTGTGGGTACAGATTAGCAAAAAATATTTTTTTCTCATACTGTGGCACCAGAGGGGCTCCGTATTTTTCAAATACACCAATGGAAAACAGGTCTTAATTGAGGAAATATACAAAGAGCGTCTCACAAACACCTTATGATGAGCAATGTAATTTGATCACGTTTTTTGTCACTGCCTGGACGTCGGTTCACTGGCCTGGTGGCAGTGGCTTGTAGACACTGTCACTGAGTGGGAACGGATCTCAAGGTGGGTCAAACTAACCCAAGCAGTGGATCGGTCCGTTTTTTAAATTTATTAATTTTTTTATTTTATGTATTTATTTATTATTTAATACAAGGGCTTCGGCTCACTACCAGTGGGCGGGACCAAAGAATTTGGGTTTCCTTTGAGCTAGGAGGCAGTCAAAGGCAGTCCAATCCCCGGCAACATAAAGCGCCTAGCTCTGGGGACATGGAATGTCATTTCTCTGGTAGGGAATGAACCCGAGCTGGTGTGTGACTAGACCAGTGGTTCTCAATTATTTCCTGTCATGCCCCCCCTACCAAGAAGAAAACAATTCGCACCCCCCCCCACCACAATTTTTTTTTACATTTCGTACTAATGTACATGTTCTTTGCATATTAATGTTAGATTGTCAATAAAATATCTTACCTTAACAAAGCTAAATTGATAAAAAAAAATATCATTTTGAGAACGACTATTGTGAGGATCTCGAAACTCAGTACTCTGTGGTGCTAATATTGATGAGATGATAAATATGTTGAAGCCACAGAACAAAAAGATTAGATATTGTTTGGAAATTAATGACGTACATAACAAAGGAATATCAGCCTTGATTGGAGTACATTACTGCATTTAAATTTTTAATAAAAATGAAACAATTATTGATGTTATGACCACTATGAAGAATTTAAAAAAACAATATATAGGGATAATTATAGTTTTCATTTTGTTATGTTTAGTCTGTTCATGTTGCATTATTTTTATGACAAAGATGATGGTTAATCGTAGGTTTGTTGCCCAAATGTACCGTTACAACCTGATTAATGTTGAGAATGACGAACTCAAACTGGACACTAAAACGTAAAAACACATGGACTTCTTGCCCCTGTCCACACACGTGCACACACACACACACCATACACGAAGATCCGGGAGGTAAGGACGGCTGTCCTCTCCTACAACGAGGCAAGGGCCTCCACCAAGTCACCCCAGGGACAAGTTTTATTCCCTGATGGTCATCAAATTATGAGGATCTCATTCTACGCCGGAAGGGAGGAGGGGAATTTTTCCCTAATGTGAGGTTTTCGCTCCTCCACTGATGATCACACTGTTGTATGATTTCATTATGATGATCTGTCTTAAAGCCGTAAGGACATGATTTTTAAATCCACAACAGGGGGGAAATGTAAGATGGGCTGAGGATAGGTAATCAGTTTGTGTATTCATAATCATGTTTTTATACACTCATTAATGTTTAACACACACAGAGACACTTACTTGTTATTTTAACACACACACACACAGACACCGTATCCTGAAGATGTGTTTAGTTAAACTGACCTTGGGTTATGATTTTCTGCCTGCTGGAGTCCCTGGTGATTAGTTATTGATGCTTTAGTTAAACTGACCTTTATACCGTGAGTTATTGATGTTTTCTGTCTCTTGGTGATTAGTTGTTGATGCTTTTCTGTCTTCTGGTGATTAGTTATTGATGAGTTAGTTTCAATAAAAAGGCAGAACGGAGGGTGAGAGTCAGAGGGTGTGCGGGATTGAACTGGCAAGACGGCTGTTTCGCCTCCTGGCTCCCTCTCCCATTCTGAATGGCACAAAACGAAAACTTTAGTAAGTTATTTCAGTCTAAAAAAGGCGTCAGGGCATTTTTAAACCGGACAGTAAGTCGTCACTGTCTTGGTTCCTTTTTGTGCCTTGACCCATCCCGGAATTATTGAAAGGATGCAGTCCTATTTACAGGCCCCAGTGACACCCCAGGTTTCTGTTGTTTGTACGAGGGCGCTTAATAGGTACTGCTATTCACAATCGTCTTAGGCTGTTTCTTTGCAGAAGTTTATGGACAATGTGTAGTGCTGTAGGATGCAGTCTAGAGCATTCTTGACATTGAAGCTTTTGTTTCCAGCAACTGCTAATGCGACCGTGCATCAAACATGCAAAACACAGACCCTTGCTCCTCAAGAAGTCAATCTTATCCTTGTGATGCTTTCTCCTAAATTCCTTACAAATTGTGAGACTGTTGCTCTCCATTACAATTAGCACATGGTTTGGCAATAGCATCCACTGAAACAGGTTCTGCCTTTGGCGTGGTGGTTTTGTTGTTTTCCATCTTGGCGGGCACAATGACTGTTGTGAAGACTTTCTTTGATTTTGGTGTTTCTGTGATTTTGTTTTCTGTTTTATAGAATCTTTCGTGCTTGTCAACAAAGTCAACAAAATCCTTAAACTTCACTCTTCTATTTGTTCTTTCTTGGAGATTGCAGGCAAATTTTCTCCAAGATTCTATAAGTCTGTATGGAAGTTTGTTTGCCAATGCCTTTATATTAGCCATGTTGTCCAAGTCCTCCATGTAATTAACATCTGCCATTATGTTCAAACAGCCCATAAGGAATAATGTGAAAGACTGAAGTGCAACACCATCTTCAGACTTGATTGTTGGCCAATCCATGGCTTCCTTTAAATATGCTTCTGCTATCATGAAGTCATCACCATAAAACTCCTTCAAGATTTGTTTTGCTTTGGTATATCCTGTCAGAGGTTCCATATGGATGCAGCTCTTCACCAACTCATGTGGTTGTTCACTAGTATACTGCAGCTAAAATTGAAGATGATCACGGTTATCACTTGTACGGCCTTCAATCCCATGTTCAATGGCACCTATACAGGTTTTATAATGCAGAGGGTCGCCTTTAAACGTAGGAATGGAAAGTTCGGGAAGTAGCGATGCTTTTTGACTCTTTGCTAAGTATTCTGCGACACTGGCTTTCTGTGAGATTGCTTGGCAAAGGCCATCAAGCACATGTCCCTGTTGTTCTCTACTTTCTGTCTGATGTGGAAATCTAGCCATTGGAATAGTCGAAGTGGGAGCATTTCAGGTCAACACTGCTTGTTGCTCTGATAGGCTGTGATGGTAATTGAATGTTTTTCCTTGTTTAAATTGTAACACACTCATCAGGAATGTGGATACCATCCTCCTGGGTATTTTCATATCTTCTCAAGACATCCAATTTAGCATCAGACTCAGGGAGTGCCGTTTGTATTGCATGCATTTCCTTCTTTGCCTTAATTGCAGCTTCTTCTTGCTCAAGTGCCAACCTTTGTTGTAAATCAGCAGCCTTTGCCTTTAAACATGCTCGTTCCATTTGAGCCTTTAATTTAATTGAAGACGTTGACAGAAGTGAGCTTCTGTCTGTTAGATTCTTTACTTCTACTTCTATGGGTGTAGTTAGTTGATGCAGATCTACTATCATCAGGTGATATTTGTTTATTGCATCCTTCCTCTGCACGTTTCAAAACGTCCTTCTTCCATTGCTCACATTTCCATTAATTACATTTTTTGGATCAAACCAGTTATTTTGGTCATCGGCAAAATCCTCTTCAGTCTTTAAATTTTGCACACCGGAATTGAGGTCCACAAATTCTTGCTCCATGCCGCTAAAGCAAACACGAAGCTCAGTTTTTTACAGCGTCAACATTTGCATCATCCTCCATCAATTGTTCAATTTGACGTTGCATGGAGGTCAATTGAGCAAATTTGCACCTGCGTGCCTGCATCCGTTTAGGCTTGTGATCTTCTACAGCTTTTCTCCGTCATTTTTAATGTCCGCTTTCCACTGTCTTGTTCCTCCATGTCAATCCACAATCAAGCAAACAAAAACGTCAAACTGACTGTAGCGTCTCAATTTGTAGGTCAGCTGAATGACGATCAAAGTTTTAAGCAGTTTACTCACGCACCTGTTACGTGCACGTCCTTGTTAACTCGCGATGCTTGTCAAGTATGGACGCATGCTAACAGCTAGCAGCTCATTGTCCCGACTGGAAAGTTGCTCCTTAGCTGTGATGTGCCTAGGGTTACACTATCTATCATTAACAAACACAGCCAGCCCTCCTCTTTCCTCTTACCGCTTTCCAGTGCCCTGTCCGCAAGTAGTATTTGGAAGCCGTCAAATTCCACGACGGTGTCCGGCGTTAGGTCTGTTAGCCATGAATCCGTGAACATCAGCAAGCTAGCTCATTGGAAGTTCCTCTTGTGCCGCGTTAGCGCTGTTAGCTCGTCCATTTTCTTGGGAAGGTATCTAACATTTCCCATAAAAACGGACAGGAGGACGGGGTGGTCACGCCTCCTCTTTGCCTGGCGTTTCGCCCCCGCGCGACATCCCCCGTCTCTTCCTCCTCAACTCGTGGGGGATATCGGGTCTCGCTCCGGGAGTCGGCACGGGGTTAGCACGAAGTGCTAACAGCTGATCTCTTGTGTAAACGATTGATCCGTAGCTCCCAGTGACATCTCCGGACACGATCACGCAAAAAACAGCCCCCAGCAGCAATAAAACCACCGCAATTTGGATGTCCATTGCTGCGATGAGGTAAAATAAATAAAACTGGGTAAAGGGAAAAACACGCGAAAAAGGCTCAAATAGTGAGCCGTGCTGCTTTAGCAGGTAGCCACTCGCGTGGTGACGGAACCGTAAAAACAAATGTGGTCCCATCAAAATCTGATGGGATATTTAAAAATAAAAGCGTGAAAATTTGCTTATTTGTCTGTCGTCACCAATGATTAAAAAAATTAAAATCATTACAAAATCCTCAAGCTATCGTGATACCAGACAAGTTCTGCGGGACACCAGACCACCCCAGTTGTCCACAAAAAGTGGTCACTTCAAAATTTTATGTGGCATTTAAAAATAAAAAAATCACCTGAAATATGCACTGTGATCAACACTGATTTAAAAGAAAAATCTTTAAAAAATATCCTCAAACTATCGTGATACCAAACCAGGATTGGGGATACTAGACCACACCAGCTGTCCACCAAAAGTGGTCACATCAAAATGTGATGTGGCACTTCAAAATAAAAGTAGCCTGAAATTCGCTTATTTCACGGTCATCACCACTGAGTTAAAAAAAAAATAGCTCGAGCTATCGTGATACCAGACCAGTTTTGTGGGACACGAGACTACCCCAGCTGTCCATAAAAAGTGGTCCCATCGAAATCTAATTTGTAATTTCAAACTAAAAGTTGCCTGAAATCTGCACATTTCACTGTCATCAACACTGATTTTAAAATAATCATTTCAAAATACCCTCGAGCTATCGTGATATCAGACCCATTTTGGGGGACACTAGACAACCCCAGTTGTCCATCAAATGCGGTCCCACCAAAATGTGATACGGCATTTCAAAATAAAAGTAGCCTTAAATCAGCATACATCACTGTTATCAGGCCTGACTAAAATATCATGACAAAATATCCTCCAGCTATCATGATACCAGACAAGACATATTTCACTGTCATCACCATTGATTTAAAAAAATTAATTAAAAACTAGAGCTGCGAGCAGCTATAAAGGGCCCTCGCCACCCGGACAACGTTGGGGTACTGGCACGTTGGAAATGTGAAATATTTCCGAGAAATAACGTGAGGAATCTTCAAGAGGAATTTGCTTGTAGTTAAAGTTAGAGCAGCTTTTGTTTTCAAAGCCTCGTCAATGTTTGAAGTAAATTTGTTGGCAGGCACTACAGGTGCATCAAATCAAAGACTAATAGACTGAAAAACATTTTCTTTCCGAGAGCCATCACCATTCTGAACTCTCACACACATGCACACACACACGACCACCCTTACCTTGCTGAACAGCGACGTATTGTGTTGTATTTCTCCAATTTCATACTATTTTCCATCACAATATTTATTCTCTTATTTATCTAATTTATATATTTGATTAAATTATTGTTGTATTGCACTGGAGAGGGAAGCTCCCTAATCTTGTTGCACACTGTACAATGACAATAAAAGGATTTCGGATTCTGATAAATTTAGAATGGCCGACTTCCTGTTCAATTTAGCATACGGCTCCATGAGACTTTTTATTAGGTCTTGGCTTTGTACACACTTCATCAAATTTTCAGTTTGGTGAAACAGAGATATGGGGCTGTTTTTTTTTGTTGTTTTTTTTTTCTAGGGGGCGATAGCGAGCCATTTTTAAACAACTGTACGACAAAATAATAAAATATTGTGAATATTGAATCAACTCCCGGTTGAGTGGACGCTGGCACGTTTGGCTGCCACTGCTCACCGGTAACTCTCAGAAATTTTTTGGATCCGCTTGTTGTACCTGCTTTAGCAGTTTACAATCCCTCCAGTTACAGTGATTTTATTTATTATTATCTGTATGTTGAGCGATCCCGATTCTCATGAATGCCACCCACCGATTGCATAGTCGCTGACGCGTCTACTGTGGCTAAAGTTTAGCTTACCTATCAAAGTTAGCACCTGTCTGCCATGTGGACCCGCAGGCCAGTCTGCTTCTCGCACTTCTGCCTGTTCCTGTCATGTCATCAACCTGTGTCAGGACAACTTCAATCCACTGCCGCTGAACTCCGCTGGATTTACCGACACATGCCCGAGGGAAACGCACCACCACCACTGCTCCTCCTCCCGAACATCGCTCGTCGACCCTTGAAGGATTGTATGGCAATTACCGGCATTTTAAACATTTATGGGACAGAATGTCAATTATTTAATTTAGCAGGTTTATATTTACTGAATATGCTATGATCGCAAAATTCCGGACGAACTGGCGAGGCTGCCCGGCTCACCGTGGCTTGTCATCGGGACCGGGAGGCAGCGCAGGCGACGCAGAGAGAGGAAGCAGAAGCGGGGCTGCAGGTCCGGTGTCTTACAACGGCTGCGACGGCAGCCCCATAGGCAACCACTGCCGAGTCTGTACCTCACCAACGCCAGATCCGTGGTCCACAAAATCGACGACCTGGGATTACAAATCCTGGGAAACCGCTATGTGCGAGACAGCAGTGTGATCGTCGTCACGGAATCCTGGCTGCACGCAGACGTCCCCGATGCTAGCATCCAGCTGGCCGGGCGCTCGCTACATCGCGCGGATCGGACAAGGGACACCGGTAAGAGAAGGGGCGGGGTGGCTCTGTGTTTACGTGCATGAGAACTGGTGCGGCGATAGCACGATCGTCGAGAAGCACTCTTCCCCCGACATCGAGTTCATGTCCGTTAAATGCCGGCCTTATTTTCTCCCGAGGGAGCTAACGGTCGTGATTGTCACAGCTGTTTACATCCCTCCCGACGCTAGCACTAGCACGGCGCTCTCGCTACTCGCGTGCGTCATCAATAAACATCAGCGGGCCCACCCTGATGGCGTTCACGTAGTAGCGGGAGACTTTAATAAGGCCAATTTAAAGACTGTACTCCCAGAGTTTCACCAGCATGTCAAGTGCCCAACGAGGGGAGACAACACTCTCGACCATGTGTACTCGAACATCAAGCACGCATACAGGGCCCTCCCACTCGCCCCCCTCGGCCAGTCAGACCACCTGTCCTTGCAGCTCGCACCTGCATACACCCCTCTCAGGCGCAGATTCAGGCCCACCACAAAGACTGTGAAAACCTGGCGTGACGGCGCCATGAGTGAATTACAGGACTGCTTTCAAGACACAAACTGGGGCCTCTTTGATCATCAGGACCTTGATGTCTACACACATTGTGTAGTGGACTACATCAAGTTCTGCATGGAAACTGTGTCCCTACACAGGACTATACGGACCTTCCCAAATGCGAAGCCCTGGATGTCCAGCAGGGTTCGCTCTCTCCTCAAGGCCCGTGACGCTGCCTTCAGGTCAGGCGACAAAGCCCAGTACAGGGTGGCTCGTGCTGACCTGAGCAAAGGCATCAAGCTAGCCAAGGCAACCTACAAGGGGAGGCTGGAGGCCCACCTTGCCAGTAACAGACCACGGGAGGTGTGGCAGGGTCTACGGAGCATCACCAACTTCCGTGGCAGCAGCACGACCTCTGCAGACCCGAGTGCATCGCTGGCAGAGGAGCTTAACTGCTTCTTTGCTCGCTTTGACTCGCCCCAACCGTCACACCCCCGCACTTCATGCTCCAACTCCCCCCCACTCACCGTAGAGGAACACGATGTGAGGCGCGCGCTCCTGGCTGTTAACCCCAGGAAAGCTACTGGACCCGACGGAATACCAGGCAAGGTCCTCAAAACATGTGCCCACCAACTGTCACATGTATTCTGCAGGATCTTCAACCGCTCCCTGGCTCAAGCAGTCATCCCCTCCTGCTTGAAAACTTCCACCATTATTCCTGTCCCCAAAAAGTCACCAGCCGTCCACCTGAATGACTACCGTCCTGTTGCTCTCACACCAGTCATCATGAAGTGCTTCGAGAGGCTGGTTCTCCAGCACATCAGGGACTGCCTTCCTCCCACTCTGGACCCCTACCAGTTTGCATACTGGGCTAACAGATCCACTGAGGACGCCATCAACACTGCTCTGCATGTTGTGCTGGGCCACCTGGAACAACAGCAGAGCTATGCAAGGATGCTCTTTGTGGACTACAGCTTGGCATTCAACACAATCATCCCAGACATCCTCGTCGCCAAACTTGACATTCTCGGCCTCCCTGCCCTCACACGCATCTGGATTAAGGACTTTCTGACCAACAGACCCCAGACTGTGTTGCTCGGCCCCTACACGTCCTCCACCTGCATGCTGAGCACCGGTTCCCCTCAAGGATGCGTGCTGAGCCCTCTCCTATACGCCCTCTACACCTACGACTGCAGCCCGGCCCACGGCAACAACACCATCGTCAAGTTTGCTGACGACGCGACAGTGGTCGGTCTGATCTCGGAAGGTGACGAGACAGCCTACAGAGAGGAGGTAAAGAGACTGACAGCTTGGTGCAAGGACAACAGACTGCACCTTAACACTGCAAAAACAAAGGAGATTGTCGTCGACTTCAGGAGGAACAAGACGGTGCCGCCCCCCCTCTGCATCGAAGGCGTGTGTGTGGAGAGGGTCCACACGTTCAAGTTCCTGGGAGTACAGATCTCCGACGACCTTTCTTGGACTCACAACACCACAGCAGTGGTAAAGAAGGTCCACCAGCGTCTGCACTTCCTGAGAGTCCTCAGGAAATTCAACCTGGACAGGAAGCTGCTGCTAGCCTTCTACCACTCGTCCATTGAGAGCCTGTTGACGTACTGTGTCTCCACCTGGTACAGCGGCTGCACTGAGGCGGACAGAGTGAGGCTCCAGAGGACAGTCAAAACAGCTCAAAGGATTATTGGCTGCCCTCTCCCCTCACTGTCGGACATCTACACCGCCCGGTGCCTCAGAAGGGCTCTCAACATCGTCAAAGACAATACCCACCCAAACTCACACCTGTTCGACCTGTTGCCCTCTGGCAGGCGCTACAGATGCATCAAATCGAGGACCAATAGACTGAGAAACAGTTGCTTTCCGAGAGCCATCTCCATTCTGAACTCTCACACACACACGAGAACACCCTTACCTTGCAGAACAGCATCGTGATGTGTTTTTATATACCCTATTCTGTACTAAATTCCATTGCACTCTCTTATTTATTAATCTAATTTATATATTTGTCTGTCTTATTGTTGTATTGCACTGGAGAGGGGAGCCTTCTAATCTCGTTGCACACTTGAGTACAATGACAATAAAGGGATTTCTAATTCTAATTCTAATTCTACTACGCATAGGAATGACTGATTGTAGTCATGGTCTTTACTGATTTATGATATTATTTTCACATGCTAAAGTTATATTACTTAGTTTATAAATGTGTGAACATAGTATTTTCATGACCTACACTCACATTCACATCATACATATTCAGTCTGCACATTACAAACTGATGACAAGCCAGACAGCACTTCATGGACAAATATGACAAAGCACATTCTCCACATAGGACATAGAGATGCAAACATACCAAATTGGGCACTGGATTTAGTTTTAAAATCGCTGCATTGGCTCCCCGTGTGTTTCAGGATTGATTTTAAGGTTCTTCAATTAGTTTTTAAATGCCTTAACGGTCTTGGGCCATCCTCGCGGACCCTGAGGTCCTCTGGCACCGGCCTGTTAATTATTCCTCGGGTGAGGACTGGAACACATGGCGAGGCTGCATTCAGCCATTCTGGTCCTCGTCTATGGAATAGCCTGCCGGAGGACATCAGGTCCGCAGAGACTGTTGATATTTTTAAAAGGAGGCTCAAGACCAGACCTGGGCATTGCACGGCCCGCGGGCCACATCCGGCCCGCCGGGTGGCACTGACTGGCCCGTATGACAGACCTGGGCATTGTATGGCCCGGGCCACATACCTTTGGTTGACTCTGACCGCGAGTGTAAGGTTAATTGGAAATTTCAAAATAAACATACTTTTTAATTTCACCTCATTCATGGGCGAAAGCTGCACTGCTTTTATTCTGAAATTGTTTTTTTTTTTTATTCCCGCACAATGTGCGTCGCACATAATGACGTAATGCGTTTATCAAGACATGCGCGCGATTGAATCACAACAAGACAACGTTCGCCCTCAAAAATGTCCGCTCAGGCTACAAAAAGAAAGGTAGATGCCGAATGTAGAATTTTCAACAAAAATTGGACAGCGAAGTATTTATTTACTGAAGTTAGAGGTAAAGCTGTGTGTTTAGTTTGCGGGGAGCAGATCGCCGTGTTGAAGGACTACAATTTGAGTCGGCACTACCAGACGAAACATGCAGAGAAATATAAAAACGGCACCAGATAACAATGAACTGGGACACTTTTTCTCAAAATCACAGTTCAGTGACAGTCAATATGTTGTATCTTGCTTAATGTTTGGTGCAAAAAGACAATATTGTGATGTCTTTAAAATGCTCAGAACCTTTACACAACTATCCAACAGTATATGGAACTCAAAATGTGTTTTGAAGTGAATGTGACAGAATATGTTTACTAATATGAGTCACAAATAGTAAAAAATGTTAATATTTTGTCTACCATTGTGTTGAGAAATTTGAATGAATACATTTTTGTAAGGCAACCTCATTTTTTCAGTTTATTTGGTATTTAGTTTCATTGCTTAACTTTAATGCCAGCTTGTCAAAACAGTGCTATTTACTGCTTTTTAAAAAAGAAATACAATTAATATTATACAGAATTGAGTTCAGCCTTTTGGCCCGGCCCTCCACAATATTTTATGTTTCTTATGTGGCCCCATGGAAAAAATAATTGCCCACCCCTGCTCAAGACTCACCTTTTTTGTTTGGGTTTTAAATAATTTATCTTAGTCTTTTAATTCAGGATTGTCATTTTATATATTATCATTGTCTTTAATTTTTTTTAGCTTCTTTGTCTTTTAGTATCATCATTTTTCTTATATATTTTAGCTCCGTCGTTTTATATTATTGTCTTTTAATTTTTAGCTTCTTCTCTGTCTTTTAGTATCATAATTTTTCTTATATATTTTAGCTTCGTCTTTTTATATTATTGTCCTTTAATTTTTAGCTTCTTTTTTGTTTAGCATTATCATTTTCTTTTATATATTTTAGCTCCAGTGTTTCCTCAAGGGGGGCCTCCGCGCTGGGAGGTGTGGCTGGCCTTCTCACAGGGGGCTTCATCCCGGAGGCTCCTTAGGCCCGGCGGACCGGGGCCCTCTGCACTATGTGTAGGGTCTACCCCGGTCAGTCTGGGCTAGGGGTCTGTGTGTTGGCGCAGCTCCCTGTGGGCGTGAGCCGTCATCCCTCTCAGCGCGGATGACCTACCCTGGGTACATTTTCTCATATGGTTTCTCTGTGCCTTACCCTGTCTTTCTACTAAGATGGTTTATTAAGTTGTGTGAATGCGAGTGTTCTGTGTGTGTGCGAGTTCAGGCGTGTATGTGGATGTGTCTTGTGTTTATGTTGAGTGGGTGGAATGGGTTTTAGTTTTTCGTTGTAATTTGGATGTTTTTATTGTACAGCACTTTGAGCCGCATTTTATGTATGAAAAGTGCTCTTATAAATAAAATTTGATTGATTGATTGGAGGGTTCAAGGGGACGCCATTGCAAAAACACATTCTGAAAGACATAATTTGATTTTGGAGCACACATACATGCACACTGACAAGATTACAGGGGAATACCAGCAGGAGAGACGGAGAGACTGCCCGCCGGAGAAGGCCAGCCGTGGAATACCAGTCTTGGGGACCAGCTGGGAATCAACCATCCAGACAATGATTAATCTGGAGAGGACCTTCCCTTGGACGTAGACCCGTGCCGGGGGAAGAATGTGAGGCTGGGCTGAGATAACGCACGACTCTTTTCGACTGTGCTTGCCCGAGTACATTTTCTCATGAGATTAAGAAAAAGCCGCTCAGTACTATTTCCTGAACCTCCGCCCTATTTCCTACCTACCATTCATTTCAAAAGTCCTAGATAATGTAGTCGCCACTCAACTCCACTCTCATCTCACCTGCAATAACCCTTTCAGTCCGGTTTCCGTGCACTTCACAGCACTGAATCAACTCTACTCAAGGTCACCTCTGCTCTCCTCATTGCAGCTGACTCAGATTCATTCTCCATTGTCATCCTTCTTAACCTGACTGCGGCCTTTGACACCATCTCACACACCATCCTTCTCAAAAGACTTTCTTCCATCGGCATCACCCACACCGCCCTCAACTGGTTCCATTCATACTTCAAAGACCGCACTCAGTTCATCCAGCTTAAATATTTCTCATCAAAGTCCCTCCCAGTCACCTCAGGTTTGCCCCAAGGCTCGGTCCTGGCCCCCCTATTATTTATCATATACCTCCTTCCCCTTGGCAGAATTTTCCGAAAATTCAATATCGCTTTCCATTGCTTCGCGGATGACACCCAGCTCTAGTTCTCCTGCAAACCCAGCATATCACTCCCTCCCACCTCCGTCACCTCCTGTCTATCTGAAATCAATGACTGGTTTTCTAATAATTTCATGAGGCTTAACAGCGACAAAACAGAAGTTATTCTTTTCAGTACAAAATCAATACAATCCAAAGTTGGCAGTTTTCCCATTCCTGTTGGCCCCTCCATTGTTTTCCCATCCCCTCAGGTCAAGAGTCTGGGTGTCATCCTTGACAGCACTCTATCTTTCCATAAGCATAATAACACAACCCGGTCAGCCTACTTCCATCTGCACAATATCAGTCAACACCGCCCCTCCCTTTTTCCCTCATCCACTTCTATTCTGGTCCAAGTCGAGTCAAGTCAATTTTATGTGTATAGCCCTTAATCACAGACAGTCTCAAAGGGCTTTACATAACCACAATCAACATCCACTGATCTTAACCCCCAGGAGGGCAAGGAAAAACTCAAAACCCCATTGGGGGAAAAGTGAGAAAACTTGAGAAGGGACCACAGATGGGGGGGAAACCCCCTTCCAGGATGACCAGGCTGCTTTGGATGCCAAGTGGGCAACATTTGACACATACAATGATGCTATACAATGTTAGATGAGATAATGTGAGAGTCAATTAAATGAAGTGCTGCAGGAAGATGACTTTAGTGGAGTGGGTCCTCATCCAGGACCGTAATCGCCATGGCAGCATATCCGAGGTTGAGCCTTTGATCTTGAAATAGTCAGTTTGGGGTAAATTCAGAACAGCCACTTCCAAGTGAATCACCATCACCTAATTCCCAAGCTGTGGAATTGGGAACAGAAAAAAAAGAACAGAAATAGTAAACAGGCCAACAAGTAGTTCAACGAAGTGCTGAAATATAGGGAAATCAGAAGAGGTGCTGCATGAAGACGACTTCGGCAGAGCAGGTCCCTCCCCGGTTGGTCAGTGCCGTAATCTTCATAGCAGGTCACCATCACCTAATTCCCAAGCAGGGGAAGAGGGGGCAGAAAAGAGGAGAAGCGGCAGTAAACAGGCCAACAAATAATTAAATTAGATGCTAAAGTATATAAATAAATGTCGCGCTGCAGGAAGACGACATCACTGGAACAGGTGCATGCCCAGTTTGTCAATGCCTTAAACTTCCTAGTGGGTCACCGTCACCTAATCCCCCAGCCGGGGAAAAGGGGGCAGAAAAGATAAGATAAGAGAAAAAGCGGCAGTAAACAGGCCAACAAATAGTTCAACTAAATGCACAAGAGTATAAATGCGTCTTTAATAGTGTTTTGAACATTTCTACTGAGGTGGCGCCTCTAATACCTGAGGGTAGTACATTCCAAAGCATTGGTGCCCGAATAGAGAACGCTCTAGAACCTGTGGACTTCTTTTTGGCTCGCGGGATCACTAAAAGACCAGCATTTTGTGAGCGAAGGTTTCGGGACGGAACATATGGTACCACGAGGTCAACGAGATAGGAAGGTGCTAAGCCATGCAATATTTTATAGGCAAGTAGCAGAACTTTAAAATCACATCTCAAGTGGACCGGAAGCCAATTCAAATTGGCAAGTATCGGGGTAATATGATCAAACTTTCTCGTTCTAGTCAAGAGTCTAGCTGCTGCATTTTGAACTAACTTTTAATACTAGACATGGGGAGACCCGAGAGCAAAACGTTACAATAGTCGAGGCGAGACGTAACAAACGCATGGATTAAGATTTTTGCATCACAAGTTGATAGAATTGGGCGAATTTTAGCAATGTTACGCAGATGAACAAATGCAGTTCTAGTAATATTTTTAATGTGCATTTGAAACGACATAGTTGTGTCAAATATAAGACCGAGATTTTTTGTTGAATCCTTTTGGGCAATTTATCGATACTCATAGTGGTGTCTTTGAAAAAGGTACAGATGACGCGCTGGTCCAATGATCAGCATCTCGGTTTTATCTGAGTTAAGACGCAAAATATTGAAAGACATTCATAGTTTAATTTCGGCAAGGCATGCCTCTAATTTATAGCAATCACACGGATTCGTTATATCCAACGGCATGTATAATTGCGTATCATCAGCATAACAATGAAAACTAATGTGATATTTCCGTATAATATCACCAAGCGGTAGCATCTAGTACCAATCCCTGCGGAACTCCGCGTGTGATCTTACAAAGATCAGAAGACGCATTGCCATGAATTACACGGTGCGTCGTCTCCGACAGATACGAATTAATCCAAGAAAGCGCTGAACCTGAAATGCCAACACAAGTTTCAAGGCGTTTTAATAATATGTTATGATCAAGTGTCAAAAGCGGCGCCAAGATCGAGTAAGAGTAATACAGTGAACCCTCGGTTATCGCGGTTAATGGGGACCTCGTAGCGGTCGCTGCTCGGGCCCTAATAATAATTTCTACAAAAACAATAGGGACCTCGCCGCCGTCGCAGCTCGGGCCCTAATAACAATTTCTAGAAAAACAATAGGGACATCGCAGCGGCCACTGCTCGGGCCCTAATAATAATAATAAAAATAATAATGATTTCGACAAAAACAATGGGGACCTCGTAGCGGTCGCTGCTCGGGCCCTAATAATAATTTCTACAAAAACAATAGGGACCTTGCCGCGGTCGCTGCTCGGGCCCCAATAATAATTTCTACACAAAGTCCATTGTGGTGACCCGCCCCCTTTTAAGTAAATTCAAAGTGGCCGACTTCCTGTAAAACCTAGCTCATTGCTCCAAGAGACTTTTTTGTAGGTCTTGGTCTTATACATACAGTGAACCCTCGCTACTTCGCGGTTCACCTTTCGTGGGTTCAGTGCTTCGCGGGTCTAAAAAATATTCGGGGGCATTGTAGTTTCGCCGAGCGGCACGACAGGGCGCTGGAGCGGTTAGGCGGCCGGCGTGCGCCGAAGAAGAGCATGGGCGAAGAGGAGAGTGGACGAAGAAGAGCACGTTCCCCCGGACACGATCGGTGGCGACGTTTCGCGCGGTTCGGACCGTACCAGAGCTCCGGCCGGCGTGCGTGGCAGTTAAGCCGTAGAGGAGCACCTTCCTGTTAAGGATGTTTCTATCAAAACAAGCCTGAACAAATGAATCAACCAGCCAAGATTGTCTGTCATTTACGCGCGGGGCAGCCCTCGAACTCCGAGGCGAAGCCAGCGTGTTCGACTGCACACATGGTTTTTATTTGCATCAGCATAAGCAATTTGAATATGCAATACATACAGAATGGAAAACTTGACATTTGACTCCATCCCACTTGCCCACCCTCTTCCTGCCTATTCTAACGGTTTCAGCTTACAAGACACCTTTTGTTCATACTTCTGCTTATTCTAACAGCAAAAGTTCACTCTGAACTTCATTTGACCTGTCTAGTGTATTTTCACAAGGCTTAACGTGTTGAACTTATTTTATGGCCATGACGATATTGTTGCTTTAGAAATACCAAGCCTTGTGTTGGACCTCCCTAAATGCAGAAGTTACAGCCTTAAGAGGCCTCGGGCCCCAACATTATCTACGAAGGGTTAAAGAGGTCATCAACACCCCAAGGGAGGTGTTTACAGAAAAGGGTTCTGGCGTTGGGGAGTCACATTCGCGAGGAGGCCGTACCTGGCACCCGTAGCTGTCGAAAGTTTAATTAGAGGCCAGAAAGATACGAATGCATGTGCAACAAAGGGGGCCTGTAAGATTAGTTATAGTTTGAAACTTGCTAAGATGACAAACTAAACAACAAAACTAACAGATGAACATACAAACTTAAATTTCTTTAACATATCCCTCCTGTTTATCAAGTTTCAAATCTCATCATCAAAGGCTGTCGCTTGAGGGGGGAGAAAAACTACCCAAAAACTCAAAAATTCTTGGAGAAAAGGGTAGAAACCCATGCCCCGAACGAGAAGCCCAAAAAAATAATAACAATTAAAAGATAATAAAGCAAAGCTAATGCAGTTTTTGGTCCAATACATGTATGTACAAAATAAACCCGGAACATCAAACATTCACAACTGCAACTCTTTTCTGTGATGCAAGTTACATGAATCAGTGACCTTGAGCGTTTTTTCAGAGGCTGCAGGTTTTATTTGATGTGCGTGTAGTCAGCAGTCTGCGCCTGTGCAACTCGTCTGCGTTTGACGTTGTCCTGGTCTCGAGGTTGTGCGCTGACCAGGCACAGCCCTGCAAGGAAGTAGATGATGCATCTGGTCGACAGGGCAGTGCCCAGTTGCTGTTCGGCGGCTTGCTCCATCCTTCCGAGAGGGGTGTGTTTGCCACGGAAAACCCTCTTTCCAACTGTGGTCTTTTGTTGGTACATTGGAGTGTACGTGGTGGAGATCCTCTCCAAGGGACTTGCGTCGCTCAGCCTTCAGCAGGGACCGGAGAAGCTTGCACTGCGACTGATGGTTCCAGCCGCCACGCCCCTCGACCTTTGCTGCCGTCGGGGTCACTGCAATCACCTGATGAGGGCCGTCCCAGCGTTCACTGTCCCAACGAGGTCGTTTCAGCACCTTGAGGAAGAGTTGGTCTCCCACATGGACGTGGTTTATCTGTGGATCAAAACACACTGGCCAGTAATTGTGGTCAAACATGTCTTTCATGTGGACTGGGACAGATGTGCCAGTCGCTGGTGGTTCTGATGAACCTGAGAGTCTATGTGTGAGGCCATATAGGATAAAAAGGGGATAGTGTCCTTCCTTCGGCTGGCACTATCCTCATTGCTGTGATTGAAACACAGTCTGGCCATTGTCTCTTTTTTTTTTCTTTGTCTTGATAAGTCAGTTCCATTCGTGCGTTCCACAAGTCCTGCAGACTGTATGCAAAATGACGCTTTGAGTCAATTTTGCAACAACTGTCCCACTTGTTACAAACATTATTCACAAAATGCATCATTTTCACTTTAAATCACTCTTGAAATTCCAAATGTCAGGATAATTCGATTACACAACACTTTTTCCAACTGTTTTAACATCATCATGTGTTGTTGGAAACAACGTAATCCATTTTGAAAACACATTAATTATAACCAAACAATATTGCAACCCAAACAACTAACACTTTGTCTAAAAAAAAGTTTTTTGTTGAAAAGTCTATATGTGGGAACAATTTCATATCATACTTCCCCCTGTTGACACACATGTGTCACTCATGTTACTCCTCTACTCCTCAGCAATGTTTGCACCTTTTTTCTCCCAATGTGTGCATTCAATTAGTGGTGTATTTTTCCCTGGCGTGAGATCAAATTGTCAAGTTGATTTGCTGCGTGTGTGTGTGTGTGTGTGTGTGCATTACCCCTTGCTGCATTGTCAGCGAGGCAGTATTCAATTGTAATCGTTTCATTTTCTGTTCAGAAAATTTTGCATTTACAAATACTTATTTAGACGTGCTTTATGCACAACTTTTCTTTCATCTTTTGTGATTTTTTAAAACGCCGTTTGCCCAATGTCGACAGAACACATAAACATATATCTTGGCAGTCAGTCCAAATTGTAAAATGTTTTTTAGAAAACATCTTACAATTCTGGATCAGCACAGAAGTTTCTGCTGCTTGTCCTGCACATACAGATTTTAATATCCCTTGAAACAAAATGCTTTGTTAAAAAAAAAATTCCCACCCCTTTGCGGCCGTCAAAAAACTGTCTCTCCAGTCGGGAGAAAGGTGTCCAAGAGGTCAGGTCGCTGTTTGGTGGTAATTTGGACTCGGCTTCCACAGTCGTGTGGTGTGCCTTCTACTGGTGCGGGAAAAAGTGACGCTGGGCTGAGCGCACCTTATCAGTGTAATGTGACAATTAGGTCGCCGTGCAATGTGAATGTGGTGGGTGAAGGCTGCTTGATCCAATTGTTGTGACTAATATGCAAGTGATTTCATGAGCCCTGCGCGTCTGCAGCCACACAAGGTCATGAAACCATTTTTTGCAGTCACTGTTTGCTCAAATGGCTCATAGTAATTTGGTAGTGCTAATACATCTTAATCAATGAGTTCACACTTGACAAGTTCAAAAGCTTGTCAACCTCAAGTGTTCAAACATTTTTTTTTTCCTCAAATGTCATTGGCTTGTCATAAATGATGTCCAGCAATAGTCGTGTGATTTCTAAGTACTTTGCAATCCATGCCTGGCAATAATTGCGTACACCTATAAGGGACATCATTTACTTCTTTGTTATTGGTTTTAGGGCTCGGGCAACGCCTTCTTTTTGCTTGTCACCAAAAATGCGCCCCTTTTCAGTCAAAATGCGGCCTAAATATGTGACTTCCTTTTTTAACAGCTGCATCTCATCGGTTCAGTTTGATGACGCATTAAGTAATTCTCGAGGTCAAACATATGTTTAATATCTTCCTCAATGTCCTCACTGTTGTCACTGTCAGAGGGGGAATCCAGAGGTTTGGACATCAACTCGCAGTCCGAAGCCCCACTGGGGTCCCGGCCTAGTCATTCATTTTCCCAATCGTACACTTCCTTAAAACAAGTTCTCAAACCCTTCATTCATTATGTAAATTACTCGTCTTCTCCTTGGCCGCCCTCGTGTGCAAGCCTATCCTAGACGCTCACAGCAGAAAAAGAAGGGAGGGGGGGGGGCCTCACTGTTCATACGCCAATCACGCGGTCCCCAGGCAACCAAGCTGCCAGGGGTTACGCCCCCTACCAAAGGCTCCAGTTTACTGGCCACTCCTCCCTGCCAATTTACGAGCAGGCAATCTCAAGCCAATGGCAACAGCTCCTTCCCCCTAAACTTTCCGCTCGTTCCAATTCACTTACGCTTTCCTTCTGGCATCTGCCCAACCTACTTTACCTCTCAGTCATCTCCAACCCCCTCTTAACTTTCCGCTCATCCTATTTCACTTACGCTTTTCCTTCTCAACCTACCTTGCCTCTCAGTTAGAGAACCAAATTCTGCCCCCGCACCTCAGGTTTGACACCACTTAAAATTCAAAATCAGGAAACACCTATGCTTTTGCAAAGATTCCTCATGTTCACTTTCAAAACCTTCATTCCATCTTTCATAACACCTACTTCTCTCTTTCAATTCATGCAACCAACTCAGTGTCTTACATCCCTCAACCACATAGGTTCTAATTCTGTTACTCTATACAGTTTTCCACTTGCAAATCTGCCTATGACACCTTTCTCACTTGCCCTATCATTTGGACTTCATCAATCCTTTCTATGGAACATTAATTGTTCCTTTCCCTTTTCTACACATTCTTTTTCTTTCTTTACACATTCCTTTTCTTTTCTTATTAACTTCCAATCTCTACACTGCAAAGTTTCCCTGGACTTTACTATACTACCCAATACCCCAATTTTAGAAAATTGGACCAGTTTGTCAACACCTAGGGTGTTCTAAAAACTGGTTTCTCATCAGTAGGACAGCAACTCAATTTTCCTGTTGTGGCAATTCTCACTTCAACTTTTTCAGGTGGAGATTTCTTGTCTATTACATCCACAACAGTCTGCTGTTTATAATCCTACTGTATTACATGGGATAAAATACCAAGTGGTATTAGTAATCCCCAATCGCACACACTCCAGCTCACTGACTCAACCCCCACCCTTTCTCTTCTTTGTTCTCACACACACACATAGTCAGACTCAGACATATACACGGGCCCACAAAACAACACACACAGTTCTCAACATTGAACAGCTACAAACGAGAAGCTAATCAATATTTTTCAATTTCAACTAACCTACATTTTTCCTTTATTTCAAATTCGGAAAGTTGACAGTTAACTTCCTTCATCAATTCTGCCGCCATTTCTGACAGTCTTAATTGTTATGGTGTCTAGTTATGGTTCCTCAGTGTTGAGAAAAATTCAAATTGCCTGACTTTGGGTTGAATACCAAGCTTCTACTCCCAATTTGGAGCGGGTATTCCTGGGTGTTTTTACTCACAACCCTCGGTCAGTTTTAGATTTCTCAAACGTTGGACATTCATACAATACACATACACACTCACAGATTGATCAGTTCTGTGTCTGTGAAAATAGATAAACTATTTTCGTCTTCTATAAATAACAAACGTTGTACTATCACTTCCAAATATAGTAATAATTACATCTGTGCTCTACCAGAAATAAGGACCCCTAAATCTGTCTTCCAGAAAAAACAACAGTTAATTCTGTACTATCCGAGCAGATATAATCAACTACACTTGTACTCTCTACCAGACAAGGAATGCCTTAATCTGCCTTCCAGAATAAACAACAGTTAATTCTGTACTGTCCGAGTCTTCCAACAAGTCTTCCAAAATAGCAAAGTTAAATCTGTATTTCTTCCAGAAAATAGCTAAGCTAAGATGTACTATCTCTTCGGGTAAAGGAACTCCCTGAAACCCTACTATCCTTCAAAAACCCCAAAAAGTTTTTTACTATCTGTTGTATACAACCACTGACCTGTGACAATCTCTCCGCTGGTCGAGACACTCGCGGTTCATGGATGAAGTCTGTGTTCTCTCCGGTGGAGGATGGCCGAGGACCGGCCTCCTGGAAGAGAGGACTTTTCACGATGGCGCCGTTTTCAGTCGTCGTCAATCGTCCACCGCAGATCACACGTTTTCATCCGGCATTCGAAGGACCAAGTAATGTTAAGGATGTTTCTATCAAAACAAGCCTGAACAAATGAATCAACCAGCCAAGATTGTCTGTCATTTCCGCGCTGGGCAGCCCTCGAACTCCGAGGCGAAGCCAGCGTGTTCGACTGCACACATGTTTTTTATTTGCATCAGCATAAGCAATTTGAATATGCAATACATACAGAATGGAAAACTTGACATTTGACTCCATCCCACTTGCCCACCCTCTTCCTGCCTATTCTAACGGTTTCAGCTTACAAGACACCTTTTGTTCATACTTCTGCTTATTCTAACAGCAAAAGGGAGCATGTTCACTCTGAACTTCATTTGACCTGTGTAGTGTATTTTCACAAGGCTTAACATGTTGAACTTATTTTATGGCCATGACGATATTGTTGCTTTAGAAATACCAAGCCTTGTGTTGGACCTCCCTAAATGCATAAGTTACAGCCTTAAGAGGCCTCGGGCCCCAACATTATCTACGAAGGGTTAAAGGGGTCATCAACACCCCAAGGGAGGTGTTTACAGAAAAGGGTTCTGGCGTTGGGGAGTCACATTCGCGATGAGGCCGTACCTGGCACCCGTAGCTGTCGAAAGTTTAATTAGAGGCCAGAAAGATACGAATGCATGTGCAACAAAGGGGGCCTGTAAGATTAGTTATAGTTTGAAACTTGCTAAGATGACAAACTAAACAACAAAACTAACAGATGAACATACAAACTTAAATTTCTTTAACACTTCCCCGGGCACGGGCGGTGCCAAGCGACCCCTAAGTTTAACCAAATGGAAGCTCCGGAGGAGGAGGGCATGCTCGCGTCACAGTAAGCCGAAGAGGAGCACCTTCCCCGGGCACGGGCGGTTCCAAGCGGCCCCTAAGTTTAACCGAATGGAAGCTCCGGAGGAGGAGGGCATGCTCGCGTCACAGTAAGCCGAAGAGGAGCACCTTCCCCGGGCACGGGCGGTTCCAAGCGGCCCCTACGTTTAACTGAATGGAAGCTCCGGAGGAGGAGGGCATGCTCGCGTCACAGTAAGCCGAAGAGGAGCACCTTCCCCGGGCACGGGCGGTGCCAAGCGGCCCCTAAGTTTAACCGAATGGAAGTTCCGGGGGAGGAGGTCGGGCGTGTGTCACAGTTAAGCCGAATTGGAGCACCTCTTCCGCCCGGGCACGAGCGGAGCGCGAGGCTGTCCGTTATGAAAGAATAAATAAATAAAGAATGCCACCTTTTTTTCACAGGGCACACCGGACGGCGTACCATCAGGTTAAAGTCGGAGTAATTAAATAAATACAAAAAGAATGGCTGGGGAATAAAAAAATAATACGTTTTAATAATAATTTGGTTTTTTTGTTATAACATGAATTTCACTCTCTCTCTCTCTCTCTCTCCCCGTATATATATATATATATATATAAATATAAATATTTATATATTTATTATATATATTGTATATTTTTTTAAGCATTTTTGAAGGTGCGCCGCTACTTCGCGGATTTTCAGTTTTCGCGGGTGGTCTCGGTCCCCATTAACCGCGATAACCGAGGGTTCACTGTACTCCATAAAATTTACAAAAAGCGAGGTGAAACACTCAACCAGGGCTGCTTTTTTGAACATTTCTCGAGGGCCATGGCGAGCCATTTCAAAAAAGCTGCACAACTAACGTATAAAATATTGATAAATTTGCTCTGCCTGATGTGTGTGTCAAGTTTCACGAGTTGTCGTTCATATTTAGAACCTCATAATCAGCGTTGTTTTATTGCCGAACCGTGCAATGCCACTCCCACAACTTTTCACGAAAAAGGATGAATTTCGTATTGTGACATCCTCATGGCCGAAACAGTCCTCCGAGTATATATGAGGGCGACCTTGTTGAGTTGCACGGAGAAAAACATCCAAGAAAATAACTTGTATTAGCTTTTACCAGTTGGTGGCGCTACTACTACGATGAAAAATAAGTTGGTAGATGTCTTCAGGGCTGAAGTATCCTCAAATGTGTACAACTTCGAGAAGATAGGATCATCTGAGTCATGTTGCCGGAGCTTTTGTTGCCACAAAGTACAATCGGACTTTTCAGCACCGTAATAGCCACGCCTTTTGCCAAAACGTCACAAACTCGGCAGAGAGTAAGATCATTGTCTTGAGTCTTTTCTGACTAATTTTCAGTCGGATTCGTCAAAAGGGCACCGTGCAGTACGTGAAAATTAAAATAAAAACAAATTTTTGATTCCACTTGGCGGCGCTGTGTGTATAACAAAATAATAACATTAAGATGTCTTCAGGTCGGGACATTTTATTTACAGGTGAAGGTTTGGATTTTTAGGAGCATGTGCAGGGGAGTTATTAAGCATTCATTTATTTGTATTAGGTTCATTTTGTCTTCTTATTATTGATATTTGACTGATTCATTAAAAGCAGACAATTATGTTTTAGGTAAATTTTTTACCTGACATGTTTCGGCGAGTCTTTCGCCTTCTTCAGAGTGTCGCATGATGGTGTCTTGAGACCCGTCTTTATCAGCTGATGTTCCATGAGGGTGTGACTTACCTGTCAAAAAAATTAAAAATCAGAGCAGTAAAAGAATAAGCACAACATGAACATTACAAATCAGCAATCACTGACCACTGCAAAAGGGAAAACCACATCATGGACCGGGAGAAGGGCAGGGTCATCCGCACCGAAGAGAACAAACAACAGCGCTGGATCAGAGAGGCCATTGAGATCTGCAAGCGAGGCATAAAAACCATGAACAGAGACAAGGGAGCCTTTATCCTCTCGACCACCTGGAGCAGCATCTTGGCGGAGTGAACGGACAGCGGGGGGTGTGACTTGCCTTCATTCTTGTGACAGGTAAGTCACGCCCTCATTGAACATCAGCTGATAAAGACGGGTCACAATACACCATCATGTGACACTCTGAAGAAGGCGAAAGACTTTCGTATTGTGACATCCTCAAGGCCTAAACACTCATCCGAGCAAATATAAGGTAGATTTTGTGAACCTGCCCGGAGAAAAACATCAACGAAAATAATTTGTATTTGTTTTAACCAGTTGGTGGCGCTACCACTGCGATCAAAAATAAGTTGGCAGCCGTCTTCAGGGCCTGAATATCCTCAAATGTGAAAAATTTCGAGAAGATGGATCATCTGAATCATTTTGCAGGAACTTTTGTTGCCACGGAGAATAATCAGACTCTGCGGCACCGCAATAGCCACGCCCTTCGAAGGAAAGTCACAAAAATAGGGATAGCGTAAGATCAATGTCTTGAGTCTTTTCTAGCCAATTTTCAATCGGATTCGTTAAAAGGGCACCGTGCAGTACGTCAAAATGTAAAAAATGATATTGATTGGCGCAAGGTGTATAACAGAATATAAACATATAGATGTCTTCAGGTAGCGACTCTTTATGTACATGTGAAGTTTTGGATTTTTAGCAGCATGTGCATGAGAGTTATTAAGCATTTTGTCCATTGCGGCGAAGGAAATCTTAAGTGAAAACTTTGAAGCCCCGCCCCCGTCATATAGTATTTCGGAAACAAAAGATTTTAGCCCCAGTGTTTGTCCCAGGTCTTAAGATGCTACAGACAGAATTTTAAGGCAATCAGATTAAGCCTTTAGGATCAGGGTGCAAAAGAATGACCCCTGTAAACATGCAAAAAAGGGCAAAAGTCGGACTTTCAAAAATTCATAACTCACTTCCTGTTCATATTAGACGTTAAAATATCAAATTTTTCGCCATGCCCGATGAGACTGCCAAGTTTGGTGAGTTTTTGTGCATGTTTCGGGGGTCAAAAATGCGATCGAACAATCGGAAAAATAATAATAATAATAATTTCAACAAAAACAATAGCGACTTCGCAGCGGTTGCTGCTCAGGCCCTAATAATAATAATATTATTAATAATAAAAGTAATAATATTTTCTACAAAAACATTAGGGACCTCGCAGCCGTCGCAGCTCGGGCCCTAATAACAATTTCTAGAAAAACGATAGGGACCTCGCAGCGGTCACTGCTCGGGCCCTAATAATAATAATAATAATAATAATTTCCACAAAAACAATGGGGACCTCGTAGCGGTTGCTGCTCGGGCCCCAATAATAATTTCTACACAAAGTCCATTGTGGTGACCCGCCCCTTTTAAGTAAATTCAAAATGGCCGACTTCCTGTAAAACCTAGCTCATTGCTCCAAGAGACTTTTTTGTAGGTCTTGGTCTTATACATACAGTGAACCCTCGCTACTTCGCGGTTCACCTTTCGCGGGTTCAGTGCTTCGCGGGTATAAAAAATATTCGGGAACATTGTAGTTTCGCCGAGCGGCACGACGGGCGCTGGAGCGGTTAGACGGCCGGCGTGCGCCGAAGAAGAGCGTGGGCGAAGAGGAGAGTGGACGAAGAAGAGCACGTTCCCCCGGACACGATCGGTGGCGACGTTTCACGCGGTTCGGACCGTACCAGGGCTCCGGCCGGCGTGCGTGGCAGTTAAGCCGTAGAGGAGCACCGTCCCCGGGCACGGGCGGTGCCAAGCGGCCCCTAAGTTTAACCGAATGGAAGCTCTGGAGGAGGAGGGCATGCTCGCGTCACAGTAAGCCGAAGAGGAGCACCTTCCCCGGGCACGGGCGGTTCCAAGCGGCCCCTAAGTTTAACCAAATGGAAGCTCCGGAGGAGGAGGGCATACTCGCGTCACAGTAAGCCGAAGAGGAGCACCTTCGCCGGGCACGGGCGGTTCCAAGCGGCCCCTAAGTTTAACCGAATGGAAGCTCCGGAGGAGGCGGGCATGCTCGCGTCACAGTAAGCCGAAGAGGAGCACCTTCCCCGGGCACGGGCGGTGCCAAGCGGCCCCTAAGTTTAACCGAATGGAAGCTCCGGGGGAGGAGGGCGGGCGTGTGTCACAGTTAAGCCGAATTGGAACACCTCTTCCGCCCGGGCACGAACGGAGCGCGAAGCTGTCAGTTATGAATGAATAAATGAATAAATAAATAAATAAATAAAGAATGCCACCTTTCATTTCACAGGGAACACCGGACGGCGTACCAGCAGGTAAAAGTCGGAGTAATTGTCACGATCGTGCCTTTGTGTTGCAGCCGAGTGGGCGTGGTCGACGGCGCGTTGCTCGGCAACGCGGCCACGAGCGGACGCGTTCGCGAGACGGCCCAGCTGCAACCCATCATGCCTTGATTACGGACTATTTAAGCCTCCGACACGCAAACCTGCGTGTCGGATTATTGACCTACTTGCTCTCGCCTTGTGCCTTGCTACAGTCTTTGCCAACTTTGCTCCGTGTATTTGTCGTGTATGTTGTTACCTTGTTTATTTCTACAGCTACGTTTCGGCTCGCTTTGTGTTTTTTCGATGATTGGATTTAACCTTACCCTTTGGAGGAAGGACATTCTTGTTTTCGGTTTTCTTGCATTGCAAGCTCCTTTTGTTACTCGTTTTGCTTTTCCTGGGGGAAGATTGTTCCCCCAGCGTTTCCCGTTCACGTCTCCCGACGTCTGTAAGTATAGACCCTCTATTATTATTGATAGCAACCCTCCTTGCCTATCGCCTGCCAATTGTTTTTTGCCGGCCACAATAAATATTGTTCCTACCAAATTTTCCCTTGTCTGCGCTTTAAGGATCCACCCACACCGCTTCCCAGCCCCGGCTGGGGAGCGATCCTCACAGAATAATCCGACCATGGATTCTGCAGACAAGGAGAAAATTTTTCATGCCTTGACCAGCCAAGGACGCCTAGTGGGCCAACAGGCGACCGAGCTCGCGACCCTGCGCGTCGCGGTCGGCCAACTGGTCCAGCAACTCATGAGCCTAGGGGCCCGACTGAGTACCCCAGTTCACCCTGCCTCGCCGGTTCCCAACCCGGTCGATCCCCCTTCCGGGGCTCCGCCCCCAGGTTACCCGGTTAAGGAGCCTAACCTGGCTCATCCCGACCGCTACGGCGGAGAGCCTGGCCTTTGCGGCCCATTTATTCATCATTGTAGGCTGATTTTTGACCAGCAGCCCCGAACCTATGCGCTAGACAGCTCAAAAGTAGCATTTATGATGAGCCTCCTGACTGGTCAAGCGAGTGCATGGGCCATGGCCGTGAGCAACACGCGTCCCGAGATCAGCTCCTCGTTCCCCGCCTTTCTGAACGAGTTCCAGCGAGTGTTCCACCACCCGATCCGCGGGAAGGAGGCCGGAGCGGAATTACTGGACTGTATCCAGGGGGCACGGTCAGTTGCCGAGTACTCGATCACCTTCCGCACCCGAGCAGCGGAGAGTGGATTCGACGACTGCGCCCTGAGGTCCGTTTTCCGGAGGGGTCTGAACCCGGCCCTCAAGGACGAGCTGGCAGCCCGCGACGACGCCGAGACGCTGGAGGAGCTGATCACCCTGGCGATTCGTCTGGACAACCGCCTTCGAGAGCGTCGTCGAGAGCGAGGGGTGGAGCAGCGCCACGCCGAGCCGCCACGATTCCGGTTACCCGAACCTGCGCCCGCCGACGAGCCCATGCAGATGGGGGCCAGCCGCCTGGCGTCGCGGGAGCACCCTCGAGAGCAGGCGAGGGAGCAGCGCCGCTCGACCCATCCTCACACTCGGTCTCCCGGGTGGCCGCCCGTCGACGAGCCCAGGGGGGCGCCTCCGCGCCGTCCGGACCTACGAGAGAGGCAGCGCCGGCGCAGCACAGGGGCGTGCTTCTACTGCGGTCAACAGGGACACAGAGTAGCAGAGTGCGCGGAGATGGCCGACCGCCTAGAGTCAT
This sequence comes from Idiotropiscis lumnitzeri, assembly GCF_059441095.1. NCBI lineage: Eukaryota > Metazoa > Chordata > Actinopteri > Syngnathiformes > Syngnathidae > Idiotropiscis > Idiotropiscis lumnitzeri. The sequence continues at coordinate 2,454,378 of NW_028283568.1, forward strand.
CCCCTCGTCGCCCCGCTCACTGCGAGTCCGCGGGGCGCACCTCCGCGGCTCCAGGTCCCCGGCAAGAACAGCCCGCCAGCGCGGCGGAGGGACAGGACAGTGCCGGGACCACCCTGAGACTTGAGATGGACGGAGAAATCACAGGGCTTAACGGGAGTGTTAAAGTTTGCGCGCTGATTGACTCCGGGGCCGATGACTGCTTTATAGACGCGGGTTTAGTGGCCCAACTCGGTTGTGAGGTCACCGAGCTCCACAAATCGGAGAAACTTTATGACCTCGATGGTCGCGTGCTGGCCGACATCCGACGGCTAACCGAACCTCTTACGCTGAAGTTGTCAGGCAACCACATCGAAGGCGTTCGTTTTTTGTCATGCCCGCCAGGTCCGCCCCAGTCGTATTGGGAATCCCATGGCTAACCGCACACAACCCGGTCATCGACTGGAGCCGGCTCTCCCTCCAGAATTGGAGCCCTTTTTGCTACGCGCACTGCCTACGGTCAGCCGGAGAGGGCGTGCGGCCCCGGGCGGCCCCCGAGGTAGAAATCGAGCTTGAAAACGTGCCTAGCGTTTACCACGACCTCCGCGCCGTTTTTAGCAAAGAAAAAGCCAAATCACTTCCGCCGCACCGCCCATACGACTGCGCGATCGACCTAGTGCCCGACCCCGTCCTGCCGTCGGTACGGTTGTACAAGGTCTCGCAACCCGAGCAGGCGGCGATGAAGGATTACATAACGGAATCCCTCGCGGCGGGATTGATACGACCATCCACGTCTCCGGTAGGAGCCGGGCTCTTCTTTGTAGAAAAGAAAGATAAATCCCTCCGCCCCTGCGTCGATTACAAGGAACTAAACGCGATCACTGTTAAAAATCGCTACCCACTGGCCCTCCTGGACTCGGCCTTCGCTCCTCTGCAATCCGCGACAGTCTTTTCAAAATTAGACCTCCGCAGCGCGTACCACCTGGTCCGCATTAGAGAAGGGGATGAGTGGAAGACCGCGTTTAAAACCCCACTGGGACATTTTGAGTACCTTTGTCATGCCCTTTGGGTTATCAAATGCACCCGCGGTGTTCCAAGCTCTCATTAATGACGTCCTCAGGGATATGCTCAATGTTTGTTGTTTTGTCTACCTGGACGATATCCTTATTTTCTCTCGGTCCCTAAAAGAACACCACCTCCACGTGCGATCCATTTTACAACGACTCCTAGAAAACAAATTATACGTTAAGGCAGAAAAATGTGAATTCCACAAAACCTCGGTTTCGTTCCTAGGATTCATAGTAGAAAACGGGCAATTAAAGGCCGACCCGGCCAAGACGCGCGCCGTCGTGGAGTGGCCGGTGCCCACTACACGCAAACAGCTGCAGAGATTCCTAGGGTTCGCGAATTTCTATCGCCGCTTCATCAAAGACTATAGCCGCCGGGCGCTGCCGCTCACTCGCCTCACCTCGACGAAGATTCGTTTCGCCTGGGACAGGGAAGCCGAGGGGGCGTTCGCGGATTTAAAAAAGGCATTCACAAACCCTCCCGTATTGCACCACCCTAACACCGATCTTCCTTTTGTTGTAGAGGTGGACGCCTCTGATTCGGGAGTGGGGGCCGTCCTGTCGCAGCGGTCCCCGGTCGACCAACGTCTGCACCCCTGCGCCTTTTTCTCTCGCCGCCTCTCCCCAGCGGAGGCCAACTACGATGTGGGCAACCGAGAACTCCTGGCCGTGATCCTGGCCCTGCAGGAATGGCGGCACTGGCTGGAGGGCACCCAGGAGCCATTCATCATTTTTACGGACCACAAGAACCTGTCATACATCCGCCACATGAAAAGACTGAACCCCCGGCTGGCGCGGTGGGCCTTGATCCTCAGCCGCTTCAATTATACCATGACTTACCGGCCGGGGGCACGCAACACCAAACCCGACGCACTGTCACGCATCCACGACGCCTGGGAAGACGAAGAGGGGCCGGCGAGCGTGGTGCCCAGTCATCGCTTGGTGGGGGGCCTGCAATGGGAGATCGAGCGGCGAATCCGAGAAGCCCAGGAGGAAAGTGGGGCGCCAACGGAGTGTCCTCCCGGGCGCCTGTTCGTGCCGACTCGAGACCGGGCGGAGGTGATCCAGTGGGGCCATGCCTCCAAGTTGGCCTGCCACCCGGGCATACGCCGCACCCTGGGCCTGATCGCCCAACGCTTTTGGTGGCCGTCGCTCAAAAGAGACGTGACGGCGTACATACAAGCATGTCCACAATGCGCTGCCAGCAAGGCATCGCACCAGCCCCCGGCGGGCCTACTGCACCCGCTTCCCGTTCCGGCGCGCCCCTGGTCCAACATTTCACCGGACTTTGTCACTGGCCTGCCCGTTTCCCGCGGGCAAACGGTCGTCTTGACCATAGTGGACCGCTTCTCCAAGGCCGCCCATTTCGTTGCGCTACCCAAGCTCCCGACAGCCCTCGAAACAGCCAACCTGCTGGTCCAACACGTGGTTCGACTCCATGGCATCCCGGACGACTTGGTGTCCGACCGAGGCCCGCAGTTCGTCTCCCAGGTATGGAAGAAATTCTGCCAGTGCCTCGGGGCTACATCCAGTCTCTCCTCAGGCTACCACCCGCAGACCAACGGGCAATCGGAGCGCGCCAATCAGGACCTTGAGTCCGCGCTCCGCTGCGTCTGCATGGACCAGCCGGCCACCTGGGTCGATCATCTGCCATGGATCGAGTACGCTCACAATACTCTGATCTCCTCAGCCACAGGTCGATCACCATTCCAGACCGCCTACGGGTACCAACCTCCGCTGTTTCCGTCCCAACCCGGTTCTGAAGAGGTACCCTCGGTCCAGCAGCACCTAAAGCGAGCCCACCGGGCATGGAAAGAGGCTCGGGCCGCCCTGTCACGCACCACGCAGCGGAACCGGCGCATCGCTGACCGTCGCCGCCGTCCAGCCCCGGGCTACAAGATCGGCGACAAGGTATGGCTGTCCACACGAGACCTTAATCTGGCTGGATCATCCCGCAAGCTAGGGCCACGTTACGTGGGCCCGTTCGAAGTCGCAGCCATCATCAACCCGGTCTCGGTCCGCCTCAAATTACCCCCCACCATGAAGATACACCCCGTGTTCCACGTGTCTTTCATCAAGCCGGCCCCTACCTGCCCGCTGGTGCCGCCCGCCGCCCCGCCACCGCCTCCTAGGATCATTGACGGCGACCCAGTCTACACGGTAAAGGAGATCTTGGACTCCAGGCGCAGGGGAAGGGGGACTCAGTACCTGGTCGACTGGGAGGGCTATGGCCCAGAAGAACGGCAATGGATCCCTCGCTCCTGGATCATGTGTCCATCTCTACTACGAGATTACCACAACGCCCACCCAACGAAACCAGGTAGTACGCCAAGGGGCGTCCGTTAAGGGGGGGGTACTGTCACGATCGTGCCTTTGTGTTGCAGCCGAGTGGGCGTGGTCGACGGCGCGTTGCTCGGCAACGCGGCCACGAGCGGACGCGTTCGCGAGACGGCCCAGCTGCAACCCATCATGCCTTGATTACGGACTATTTAAGCCTCCGACACGCAAACCTGCGTGTCGGATTATTGACCTACTTGCTCTCGCCTTGTGCCTTGCTACAGTCTTTGCCAACTTTGCTCCGTGTATTTGTCGTGTATGTTGTTACCTTGTTTATTTCTACAGCTACGTTTCGGCTCGCTTTGTGTTTTTTCGATGATTGGATTTAACCTTACCCTTTGGAGGAAGGACATTCTTGTTTTCGGTTTTCTTGCATTGCAAGCTCCTTTTGTTACTCGTTTTGCTTTTCCTGGGGGAAGATTGTTCCCCCAGCGTTTTCCGTTCACGTCTCCCGACGTCTGTAAGTATAGACCCTCTATTATTATTGATAGCAACCCTCCTTGCCTATCGCCTGCCAATTGTTTTTTGCCGGCCACAATAAATATTGTTCCTACCAAATTTTCCCTTGTCTGCGCTTTAAGGATCCACCCACACCGCTTCCCAGCCCCGGCTGGGGAGCGATCCTCACAGTAATTAAATAAATACAAAAAGAATGGCTGGGGAATAAAAAAATAATACGTTTTAATAATAATTTGGTTTTTTTGTTATAAAATGAATTTCACTCTCTCTCTCCCCGTATATATATATATATATATATATATATTTATTATATATATTGTATATTTTTTTTAAGCATTTTTGAAGGTGCGCCGCTACTTCGCGGATTTTCAGTTTTCGCGGGTGGTCTCGGTCCCCATTAACCGCGATAACCGAGGGTTCACTGTACTCCATAAAATTTACAAAAAGCGAGGTGAAACACTCAACCAGAGCTGCTTTTTTTTAACATTTCTCGAGGGCCATGGCGAGCCATTTCAAAAAAGCTGCACAACTAACGTATAAAATATTGATAAATTTGCTCGGCCTGATGTGTGTGTAAAGTTTCACGAGTTGTCGTTCATATTTAGAACCTCATAATCAGCGTTGTTTTATTGCCGAACAGTGCAATGCCACTCCCACAACTTTTCACGAAAAAGGATGAATTTCGTATTGTGACATCCTCATGGCCGAAACAGTCCTCCGAGCATATATGAGGGCGACCTTGTTGAGTTGCACGGAGAAAAACATCCAAGAAAATAACTTGTATTAGCTTTTACCAGTTGGTGGCGCTACTACTACGATGAAAAATAAGTTGGTAGATGTCTTCAGGGCTGAAGTATCCTCAAATGTGTACAACTTCGAGAAGATAGGATCATCTGAGTCATGTTGCCGGAGCTTTTGTTGCCACAGAGTACAATCTGACTTTTCAGCACCGTAATAGCCACGCCTTTTGCCAAAACGTCACAAAATTCGGCAGAGAGTAAGATCATTGTCTTGAGTCTTTTCTGACTAATTTTCAGTCGGATTCGTCAAAAGGGCACCGTGCAGTATGTGAAAATTAAAATAAAAACACATTTTTGATTCCACTTGGCGGCGCTGTGTGTATAACAAAATAATAACATTAAGATGTCTTCAGGTCGGGACGTTTTATTTACAGGTGAAGGTTTGGATTTTTAGGAGCATGTGCAGGGGAGTTATTAAGCATTCATTTATTTGTATTAGGTTCATTTTGTCTTCTTATTATTGATATTTGACTGATTCATTAAAAGCAGACAATTATGTTTGAGGTTAATTTTTTACCTGACATGTTTCGGCGAGTCTTTCGCCTTCTTCAGAGTGTCGCATGATGGTGTCTTGAGACCCGTCTTTATCAGCTGATGTTCCATGAGGGTGTGACTTACCTGTCAAAAAAATTAAAAATCAGAGCAGTAAAAGAACAAGCACAACATGAACATTACAAATCAGCAATCACTGACCACTGCAAAAGGGAAAACCACATCATGGACCGGGAGAAGGGCAGGGTCATCCGCACCGAAGAGAACAAACAACAGCGCTGGATCAGAGAGGCCATTGAGATCTGCAAGCGAGGCATAAAAACCATGAACAGAGACAAGGGAGCCTTCATCCTCTCTACCACCTGGAGCAGCATCTTGGCAGAGTGAACGGACAGCGGGGGGCGTGACTTGCCTTCATTCTTGTGACAGGTAAGTCACGCCCTCATGGAACATCAGCTGATAAAGACGGGTCACAAGACACCATCATGTGACACTCTGAAGAAGGCGAAAGACTTTCGTATTGTGACATCCTCAAGGCCTAAACACTCATCCGAGCAAATATAAGGTAGATTTTGTTAACCTGCCCGGAGAAAAACATAAACGAAAATAATTTGTATTTGTTTTAACCAGTTGGTGGCGCTACCACTGCGATCAAAAATAAGTTGGCAGCCGTCTTCAGGGCCTGAATATCCTCAAATGTGAAAAATTTCGAGAAGATGGATCATCTGAATCATTTTGCAGGAACTTTTGTTGCCACGGAGATTAATCAGACTCTGCGGCACCGTAATAGCCACGCCCTTCGAAGGAAAGTCACAAAAATAGGGATAGAGTAAGATCAATGTCTTGAGTCTTTTCTAGCCAATTTTCAATCGGATTCGTTAAAAGGGCACCGTGCAGTACGTCAAAATGTAAAAAATGATATTGATTGGCGCAAGGTGTATAACTGAATATAAACATATAGATGAATTCAGGTACCGACTCTTTATGTACATGTGAAGTTTTGGATTTTTAGCTGCATGTGCAGGAGAGTTATTAAGCATTTTGTCCATTGCGGCGAAGGAAATCTTAAGTGAAAACTTCGAAGCCCCGCCCCCGTTCATATAGTATTTCGGAAACAAAAAATTTTAGCCCCAGTGTTTGTCCCAGGTCTTAAGATGCTACAGACAGAATTTTAAGGCAATCAGATGAAGCCTTTAGGATCAGGGTGCAAAAGAATGACCCCTGTAAACATGCAAAAAAGGGCAAAAGTCGGACTTTCAAAAATTCATAACTCACTTCCTGTTCATATTAGACGTTAAAATATCAAATTTTTCGCCATGCCCGATGAGACTGCCAAGTTTGGTGAATTTTTGTGCATGTTTCGGGGGTCAAAAATGCGATCGAACAATCGGAAAAATAATAATAAGAATAATTTCTACAAAAACAATAGGGACTTCGCAGCGGTCGCTGCTCAGGCCCTAATAATAATAATAATAATAATAATAACAGTAATAATATTTTCTACAAAAACAATAGGGACCTCGCAGCCGTCGCAGCTCGGGCCCTAATAACAATAGGGACCTCGCAGCGGTCACTGCTCGGGCCCTAATAATAATAATAATAATAATTTCCACAAAAACAATGGGGACCTCGTAGCGGTCGCTGCTCGGGCCCTAATAATAATTTCTACATAAACAATAGGGACCTCGCCGCGGTCGCTGCTCGGGCCCCAATAATAATTTCTACACAAAGTCCATTGTGGTGACCCACCCCCTTTTAAGTAAATTCAAAATGGCCGACTTCCTGTAAAACCTATCTCATTGCTCCAAGAGACTTTTTTGTAGGTCTTGGTCTTATACATACAGTGAACCCTCGCTACTTCGCGGTTCACCTTTCGCGGGTTCAGTGCTTCGCGGGTATAAAAAATATTCGGGGGCATTGTAGTTTCGCCGAGCGGCACGACGGGGCGCTGGAGCGGTTAGACGGCCGGCGTGCGCCGAAGAAGAGCGTGGGCGAAGAGGAGAGTGGACGAAGAAGAGCACGTTCCCCCGGACACGATCGGTGGCGACGTTTCGCGCGGTTCGGACCGTACCAGAGCTCCGGCCGGCGTGCGTGGCAGTTAAGCCGTAGAGGAGCACCTTCCCCGGGCACGGGCGGTTCCAAGCGGCCCCTAAGTTTAACCGAATGGAAGCTCCGGAGGAGGAGGGCATGCTCGCGTCACAGTAAGCCGAAGAGGAGCACCTTCCCCGGGCACGGGCGGTGCCAAGCGGCCCCTAAGTTTAACCGAATGGAAGCTCCGGGGGAGGAGGGCGGGTGTGTGTCACAGTTAAGCCGAATTGGAGCACCTCTTCCGCCCGGGCACGAGCGGAGCGCGAAGCTGTCAGTTATGAATGTATAAAAGAATAAATAAATAAATAAATAAAGAATGCCACCTTTCATTTCACAGGGCACACCGGACGGCGTACCAGCAGGTAAAAGTCGGAGTAATTAAATAAATACAAAAAGAATGGCTGGGGAATAAAAAAATAATACGTTTTAATAATAATTTGTTTTTTTTGTTGTAACATGAATTTCACTCTCTCTCTCCCCGTATATATATATATATATATATATATATATATATATTTATTATATATATTGTATATTTTTTTAAGCATTTTTGAAGGTGCGCCGCTACTTCGCGGATTTTCAGTTTTCGCGGGTGGTCTCTGTCCCCATTAACCGCGATAACCGAGGATTCACTGTACTCCATAAAATTTACAAAAAGCGAGGTGAAACACTCAACCAGGGCTGCTTTTTTTAACATTTCTCGAGGGCCATGGCGAGCCATTTCAAAAAAGCTGCACAACTAACGTATAAAATATTGATAAATTTGCTCGGCCTGATGTGTGTGTAAAGTTTCACGAGTTGTTGTTCATATTTAGAACCTCATAATCAGCGTTGTTTTATTGCCGAACAGTGCAATGCCACTCCCACAACTTTACAAGAAAAAGGACGAATTTCGTATTGTGACATCCTCATGGCCGAAACAGTCATCCGAGCATATATGAGGGCGACCTTGTTGAGTTGCACGGAGAAAAACATCCAAGAAAATAACTTGTATTAGCTTTTACCAGTTGGTGGCGCTACTACTACGATGAAAAATAAGTTGGTAGATGTCTTCAGGGCTGACGTATCCTCAAATGTGTACAACTTCGAGAAGATAGGATCATCTGAGTCATGTTGCCGGAGCTTTTATTGCCACAGAGTACAATCTGACTTTTCAGCACCGTAATAGCCACGCCTTTTGCCAAAACGTCACAAAATTCGGCAGAGAGTAAGATCATTGTCTTGAGTCTTTTCTGACTAATTTTCAGTCGGATTCGTCAAAAGGGCACCGTGCATAATGTGAAAATTTAAATAAAAACAAATTTTTGATTCCACTTGGCGGCGCTGTGTGTATAACAAAATAATAACATTAAGATGTCTTCAGGTCGGGACGTTTTATTTACAGGTGAAGGTTTGGATTTTTAGGAGCATGTGCAGGGGAGTTATTAAGCATTCGTTTATTTGTATTAGGTTCATTTTGTCTTCTTATTATTGATATTTGACTGATTCATTAAAAGCAGACAATTATGTTTTAGGTTAATTTTTTACCTGACATGTTTCGGCGAGTCTTTCGCCTTCTTCAGAGTGTCGCATGATGGTGTCTTGAGACCCGTCTTTATCAGCTGATGTTCCATGAGGGTGTGACTTACCTGTCAAAAAAATGAAAAATCAGAGCAGTAAAAGAACAAGCACAACATGAACATTACAAATCAGCAATCACTGACCACTGCAAAAGGGAAAACCACATCATGGACCGGGAGAAGGGCAGGGTCATCCGCACCGAAGAGAACAAACAACAGCGCTGGATCAGAGAGGCCATTGAGATCTGCAAGCGAGGCATAAAAACCATGAACAGAGACAAGGGAGCCTTCATCCTCTCTACCACCTGGAGCAGCATCTTGGCGGAGTGAACGGACAGCGGGGGGCGTGACTTGCCTTCATTCTTGTGAATGGTAAGTCACGCCCTCATGGAACATCAGCTGATAAAGACGGGCCACAAGACACCATCATGTGACACTCTGAAGAAGGCGAAAGACTTTCGTATTGTGACATCCTCAAGGCTTAAACACTCATCCGAGCAAATATAAGGTAGATTTTGTTAACCTGCCCGGAGAAAAACATCAACGAAAATAATTTGTATTTGTTTTAACCAGTTGTTGGCGCTACCACTGCGATCAAAAATAAGTTGGCAGCCGTCTTCAGGGCCTGAATATCCTCAAATGTGAAACATTTCAAGAAGATGGATCATCTGAATCATTTTGCAGGAACTTTTGTTGCCACGGAGAATAATCAGACTCTGCGGCACCGTAATAGCCACGCCCTTCGAAGGAAAGTCACAAAAATAGGGATAGAGTAAGATCAATGTCTTGAGTCTTTTCTAGCCAATTTTCAATCGGATTCGTTAAAAGGGCACCGTGCAGTACGTCAAAATGTAAAAAATGATATTGATTGGCGCAAGGTGTATAACTGAATATAAACATATAGATGTTTTCAGGTACCGACTCTTTATGTACATGTGAAGTTTTGGATTTTTAGCAGCATGTGCAAGAGAGTTATTAAGCATTTTGTCCATTGCGGCGAAGGAAATCTTAAGTGAAAACTTCGAAGCCCCGCCCCCGTCATATAGTATTTCGGAAACAAAAAATTTTAGCCCCAGTGTTTGTCCCAGGTCTTAAGATGCTACAGACAGAATTTTAAGGCAATCAGATGAAGCCTTTAGGATCAGGGTGCAAAAGAATGACCCCTGTAAACATGCAAAAAAGGGCAAAAGTCGGACTTTCAAAAATTCATAACTCACTTCCTATTCATATTAGACATTAAAATATCAAATTTTTCGCCATGCCCGATGAGACTGCCAAGTTTGGTGAATTTTTGTGCATGTTTCGGGGGTCAAAAATGCAATCGAACAATCGGAAAAATAATAATAATAATAATTTCTACAAAAACAATAGGGACTTCGCAGCGGTCGCTGCTCAGGCCCTAATAATAATAATAATAATAAGAGAAGATAAGATAAGATGTCCTTTATTAGTCCCACAATGGGGAAATTTGAAAGTAATAATATTTTCTACAAAAACAATAGGGACCTCGCAGCCGTCGCAGCTCGGGCCCTAATAACAATTTCTAGAAAAACAATAGGGACCTCGCAGCGGTCACTGCTCGGGCCCTAATAATAATAATAATAATAATTTCCACAAAAACAATGGGGACCTCGTAGCGGTCGCTGCTCGGGCCCTAATAATAATTTCTACATAAACAATAGGGACCTCGCCGCGGTCGCTGCTCGGGCCCCAATAATAATTTCTACACAAAGTCCATTGTGGTGACCCGCCCCCTTTTAATAAATTCAAAATGGCCGACTTCCTGTAAAACCTAGCTCATTGCTCCAAGAGACTTTTTTGTAGGTCTTGGTCTTATACATACAGTGAACCCTCGCTACTTCGCGGTTCACCTTTCGCGGGTTCAGTGCTTCGCGGGTATAAAAAATATTCGGGGACATTGTAGTTTCGCCGAGCGGCACGACGGGGCGCTGGAGCGGTTAGACGGCCGGCGTGCGCCGAAGAAGAGCGTGGGCGAAGAGGAGAGTGGACGAAGAAGAGCACGTTCCCCCGGACACGATCGGTGGCGACGTTTCGCGCGGTTCGGACCGTACCAGAGCTCCGGCCGGCGTGCGTGGCAGTTAAGCCGTAGAGGAGCACCTTCCCCGGGGCACGGGCGGTGCCAAGCGGCCCCTAAGTTTAACCGAATGGAAGCTCCGGAGGAGGAGGGCATGCTCGCGTCACAGTAAGCCGAAGAGGAGCACCTTCCCCGGGCACGGGCGGTTCCAAGCGGCCCCTAAGTTTAACCGAATGGAAGCTCCGGAGGAGGAGGGCATGCTCGCGACACAGTAAGCCGAAGAGGAGCACCTTCCCCGGGCACGGGCGGTGCCAAGCGGCCCCTAAGTTTAACCGAATGGAAGCTCCGGGGGAGGAGGGTGGGCGTGTGTCACAGTTAAGCCGAATTGGAGCACCTCTTCCGCCCGGGCACGAGCGGAGCGCGAAGCTGTCAGTTATGAATGAATAAATGAATAAATAAATAAATAAATAAAGAATGGCACCTTTCATTTCACAGGGCACACCAGACGGCGTACCAGCAGGTAAAAGTCTGAGTAATTAAATAAATACAAAAAGAATGGCTGGGGAATAAAAAAATAATACGTTTTAATAATAATTTGTTTTTTTTGTTATAACATGAATTTCACTCTCTCTCTCCCCGTATATATATATATATATATATATATATATATATATATATATATATATATATATTGTATTTTTTTTTTAAGCATTTTTGAAGGTGCGCCCCTACTTCGCGGATTTTCAGTTTTCGCGGGTGGTCTCGGTCCCCATTAACCGCGATAACCGAGGGTTCACTGTACTCCATAAAATTTACAAAAAGCGAGGTGAAACACTCAACCAGGGCTGCTCTGCATGTTGTGCTGGGCCACCTGGAACAACAGCGGAGCTATGCAAGGATGCTCTTTGTGGACTACAGCTCGGCATTCAACATGATCATCCCAGACATCCTCGTCGCCAAACTGGACACTCTCGGCCTCCCTGCCCTCACACGCATCTGGATTAAGGACTTTCTGACCAACAGACCCCAGACTGTGTTGCTCGGCCCCTACACGTCCTCCACCCTCATGCTGAGCACCGGTTCCCCCCAAGGATGCGTGCTGAGCCCTCTCCTGTACGCCCTCTACACCTACGACTGCAGCCCGGCCCACGGCAACAACACCATCGTCAAGTTTGCTGACGACACGACAGTGGTCGGTCTGATCTCGGAAGGTGACGAGACAGCCTACAGAGAGGAGGTAGGGAGACTGACAACTTGGTGCAAGGAGAACAGACTGCACCTTAACTCTGCTAAAACAAAGGAGATTGTCGTCGACTTCAGGAGGAACAAGACGCTGCCGCCCCCCCTCTGCATCGAAGGCGTGTGTGTGGAGAGGGTCCACACGTTCAAGTTCCTGGGAGTACAGATCTCCGATGACCTTTCTTGGAGTCACAACACCACAGCAGTGGTAAAGAAGGTCCGCCAACGTCTGCACTTCCTGAGAGTCCTCAGGAAATTCAACCTGGACAGGAAGCTGCTGCTGGCCTTCTACCACTCGTCCATCGAGAGCCTGCTGACGTACTGTGTCTCCACCTGGTACAGCGGCTGCACTGAGGCGGACAGAGTGAGGCTCCAGAGGACAGTCAAAACAGCGCAAAGGATTATTGGCTGCCCTCTCCCCTCGCTGTCGGACATCTACACCGCCCGGTGCCTCAGAAGGGCTCTCAACATCGTCAAAGACAATACCCACCCAAACTCACACCTGTTCGACCTGTTGCCCTCTGGCAGGCGCTACAGATGCATCAAATCAAGGACCAATAGACTGAGAAACAGTTTCTTTCCGAGAGCCATCTCCATACTGAACTCTCACACACACACGAGACCACCCTAACCTTGCAAAACAGCATTGTGATGTGTTTCTATATGCCCTATTTAGTACTGAATTCCATTGCACTGTCTTATTTATTTATCTAATTTATATATTGTCTGTATTATTGTTGTATTGCACTGGAGAGGGGAGCCCTCTAATCTCGTTGCACACTTGAGTACAATGACAATAAAGGGATTTCTATTTCTATTCTATTCTTTTTTTAACTTTTCTCGAGGGCCATGGCGAGCCATTTAAAAAAAGCTGCACAACTAACGTATAAAATATTGATAAATTTGCTCTGCCTGATGTGTGTGTAAAGTTTCACGAGTTGTCGTTCATATTTAGAACCTCATAATCAGCGTTGTTTTATTGCCGAACAGTGCAATGCCACTCCCACAACTTTTCACGAAAAAGGATGAATTTCGTATTGTGACATCCTCATGGCCGAAACAGTCATCCGAGCATATATGAGGGCGACCTTGTTGAGTTGCACGGAGAAAAACATCCAAGAAAATAACTTGTATTAGCTTTTACCAGTTGGTGGCGCTACTACTACGATGAAAAATAAGTTGGTAGATGTCTTCAGGGCTGAAGTATCCTCAAATGTGTACAACTTCGAGAAGATAGGATCATCTGAGTCATGTTGCCGGAGCTTTTGTTGCCACAAAGTACAATCGGATTTTTCAGCACCGTAATAGCCACGCCTTTTGCCAAAACGTCACAAAATTCGGCAGAGAGTAAGATCATTGTCTTGAGTCTTTTCTGACTAATTTTCAGTCGGATTCGTCAAAAGGGCACCGTGCAGTACGTGAAAATTAAAATAAAAACAAATTTTTGATTCCACTTGGCGGCGCTGTGTGTATAACAAAATAATAACATTAAGATGTCTTCAGGTCGGGACGTTTTATTTACAGGTGAAGGTTTGGATTTTTAGGAGCATGTGCAGGGGCGTTATTAAGCATTCATTTATTTGTATTAGGTTCATTTTGTCTTCTTATTATTGATATTTGACTGATTCATTAAAAGCAGACAATTATGTTTTAGGTTAATTTTTTACCTGACATGTTTCGGCGAGTCTTTCGCCTTCTTCAGAGTGTCGCATGATGGTGTCTTGAGACCCGTCTTTATCAGCTGATGTTCCATGAGGGTGTGACTTACCTGTCAAAAAAATGAAAAATCAGAGCAGTAAAAGAACAAGCACAACATGAACATTACAAATCAGCAATCACTGACCACTGCAAAAGGGAAAACCACATCATGGACCGGGAGAAGGGCAGGGTCATCCGCACCGAAGAGAACAAACAACAGCGCTGGATCAGAGAGGCCATTGAGATCTGCAAGCGAGGCATAAAAACCATGAACAGAGACAAGGGAGCCTTCATCCTCTCTACCACCTGGAGCAGCATCTTGGCGGAGTGAACGGACAGCGGGGGCGTGACTTGCCTTCATTCTTGTGACAGGTAAGTCACGCCCTCATGGAACATCAGCTGATAAAGACGGGCCACAAGACACCATCATGTGACACTCTGAAGAAGGCGAAAGACTTTCGTATTGTGACATCCTCAAGGCCTAAACACTCATCCGATCAAAAATAAGTTGGCAGCCGTCTTCAGGGCCTGAATATCCTCAAATGTGAAAATTTTCGAGAAGATGGATCATCTGAATCATTTTGCAGGAACTTTTGTTGCCACGGAGAATAATCAGACTCTGCGGCACCGTAATAGCCACGCCCTTCGAAGGAAAGTCACAAAAATAGGGATAGAGTAAGATCAATGTCTTGAGTCTTTTCTAGCCAATTTTCAATCGGATTCGTTAAAAGGGCACCGTGCAGGACGTCAAAATGTAAAAAATGATATTGATTGGCGCAAGGTGTATAACAGAATATAAACATATAGATGTCTTCAGGTACCGACTCTTTATGTACATGTGAAGTTTTGGATTTTTAGCAGCATGTGCAAGAGCGTTATTAAGCATTTTGTCCATTGCGGCGAAGGAAATCTTAAGTGAAAACTTCGAAGCCCCGCCCCCGTCATATAGTATTTTGGAAACAAAAAATTTTAGCCCCAGTGTTTGTCCCAGGTCTTAAGATGCTACAGACAGAATTTTAAGGCAATCAGATGAAGCCTTTAGGATCAGGGTGCAAAAGAATGACCCCTGTAAACATGCAAAAAAGGGCAAAAGTCGGACTTTCAAAAATTCATAACTCACTTCCTGTTCATATTAGACGTTTAAAATATCAAATTTCTCGCCATGCCCGATGAGACTGCCAAGTTTGGTGAGTTTTTGTGCATGTTTCGGGGGTCAAAAATGCAATCGAACAATCGGAAAAATAATAATAATAATAATTTCTACAAAAACAACAGGGACTTCGCAGTGGTCGCTGCTCAGGCCCTAATAATAATAATAATAATAATAATAAAAGTAATAATATTTTCTACAAAAACAATAGGGACCTCGCAGCCGTCGCAGCTCGGGCCCTAATAACAATTTCTAGAAAAACAATAGGGACCTCGCAGCGGTCACTGCTCGGGCCCTAATAATAATAATAATAATAATTTCCACAAAAACAATGGGGACCTCGTAGCGGTCGCTGCTCGGGCCCTAATAATATTTTCTACAAAAACAATAGGGACCTCGCAGCCGTCGCAGCTCGGGCCCTAATAACAATTTCTAGAAAAACAATAGGGACCTCGCAGCGGTCACTGCTCGGGCCCTAATAATAATAATAATAATAATTTCCACAAAAACAATGGGGACCTCGTAGCGGTCGCTGCTCGGGCCCTAATAATAATTTCTACATAAACAATAGGGACCTCGCCGCGGTCGCTGCTCGGGCCCCAATAATAATTTCTACACAAAGTCCATTGTGGTGACCCGCCCCCTTTTAATAAATTCAAAATGGCCGACTTCCTGTAAAACCTAGCTCATTGCTCCAAGAGACTTTTTTGTAGGTCTTGGTCTTATACATACAGTGAACCCTCGCTACTTCGCGGTTCACCTTTCGCGGGTTCAGTGCTTCGCGGGTATAAAAAATATTCGGGGACATTGTAGTTTCGCCGAGCGGCACGACGGGGCGCTGGAGCGGTTAGACGGCCGGCGTGCGCCGAAGAAGAGCGTGGGCGAAGAGGAGAGTGGACGAAGAAGAGCACGTTCCCCCGGACACGATCGGTGGCGACGTTTCGCGCGGTTCGGACCGTACCAGAGCTCCGGCCGGCGTGCGTGGCAGTTAAGCCGTAGAGGAGCACCTTCCCCGGGGCACGGGCGGTGCCAAGCGGCCCCTAAGTTTAACCGAATGGAAGCTCCGGAGGAGGAGGGCATGCTCGCGTCACAGTAAGCCGAAGAGGAGCACCTTCCCCGGGCACGGGCGGTTCCAAGCGGCCCCTAAGTTTAACCGAATGGAAGCTCCGGAGGAGGAGGGCATGCTCGCGACACAGTAAGCCGAAGAGGAGCACCTTCCCCGGGCACGGGCGGTGCCAAGCGGCCCCTAAGTTTAACCGAATGGAAGCTCCGGGGGAGGAGGGTGGGCGTGTGTCACAGTTAAGCCGAATTGGAGCACCTCTTCCGCCCGGGCACGAGCGGAGCGCGAAGCTGTCAGTTATGAATGAATAAATGAATAAATAAATAAATAAATAAAGAATGGCACCTTTCATTTCACAGGGCACACCAGACGGCGTACCAGCAGGTAAAAGTCTGAGTAATTAAATAAATACAAAAAGAATGGCTGGGGAATAAAAAAATAATACGTTTTAATAATAATTTGTTTTTTTTGTTATAACATGAATTTCACTCTCTCTCTCCCCGTATATATATATATATATATATATATATATATATATATATATATATATATATATATATATATATTGTATTTTTTTTTTAAGCATTTTTGAAGGTGCGCCCCTACTTCGCGGATTTTCAGTTTTCGCGGGTGGTCTCGGTCCCCATTAACCGCGATAACCGAGGGTTCACTGTACTCCATAAAATTTACAAAAAGCGAGGTGAAACACTCAACCAGGGCTGCTCTGCATGTTGTGCTGGGCCACCTGGAACAACAGCGGAGCTATGCAAGGATGCTCTTTGTGGACTACAGCTCGGCATTCAACATGATCATCCCAGACATCCTCGTCGCCAAACTGGACACTCTCGGCCTCCCTGCCCTCACACGCATCTGGATTAAGGACTTTCTGACCAACAGACCCCAGACTGTGTTGCTCGGCCCCTACACGTCCTCCACCCTCATGCTGAGCACCGGTTCCCCCCAAGGATGCGTGCTGAGCCCTCTCCTGTACGCCCTCTACACCTACGACTGCAGCCCGGCCCACGGCAACAACACCATCGTCAAGTTTGCTGACGACACGACAGTGGTCGGTCTGATCTCGGAAGGTGACGAGACAGCCTACAGAGAGGAGGTAGGGAGACTGACAACTTGGTGCAAGGAGAACAGACTGCACCTTAACTCTGCTAAAACAAAGGAGATTGTCGTCGACTTCAGGAGGAACAAGACGCTGCCGCCCCCCCTCTGCATCGAAGGCGTGTGTGTGGAGAGGGTCCACACGTTCAAGTTCCTGGGAGTACAGATCTCCGATGACCTTTCTTGGAGTCACAACACCACAGCAGTGGTAAAGAAGGTCCGCCAACGTCTGCACTTCCTGAGAGTCCTCAGGAAATTCAACCTGGACAGGAAGCTGCTGCTGGCCTTCTACCACTCGTCCATCGAGAGCCTGCTGACGTACTGTGTCTCCACCTGGTACAGCGGCTGCACTGAGGCGGACAGAGTGAGGCTCCAGAGGACAGTCAAAACAGCGCAAAGGATTATTGGCTGCCCTCTCCCCTCGCTGTCGGACATCTACACCGCCCGGTGCCTCAGAAGGGCTCTCAACATCGTCAAAGACAATACCCACCCAAACTCACACCTGTTCGACCTGTTGCCCTCTGGCAGGCGCTACAGATGCATCAAATCAAGGACCAATAGACTGAGAAACAGTTTCTTTCCGAGAGCCATCTCCATACTGAACTCTCACACACACACGAGACCACCCTAACCTTGCAAAACAGCATTGTGATGTGTTTCTATATGCCCTATTTAGTACTGAATTCCATTGCACTGTCTTATTTATTTATCTAATTTATATATTGTCTGTATTATTGTTGTATTGCACTGGAGAGGGGAGCCCTCTAATCTCGTTGCACACTTGAGTACAATGACAATAAAGGGATTTCTATTTCTATTCTATTCTTTTTTTAACTTTTCTCGAGGGCCATGGCGAGCCATTTAAAAAAAGCTGCACAACTAACGTATAAAATATTGATAAATTTGCTCTGCCTGATGTGTGTGTAAAGTTTCACGAGTTGTCGTTCATATTTAGAACCTCATAATCAGCGTTGTTTTATTGCCGAACAGTGCAATGCCACTCCCACAACTTTTCACGAAAAAGGATGAATTTCGTATTGTGACATCCTCATGGCCGAAACAGTCATCCGAGCATATATGAGGGCGACCTTGTTGAGTTGCACGGAGAAAAACATCCAAGAAAATAACTTGTATTAGCTTTTACCAGTTGGTGGCGCTACTACTACGATGAAAAATAAGTTGGTAGATGTCTTCAGGGCTGAAGTATCCTCAAATGTGTACAACTTCGAGAAGATAGGATCATCTGAGTCATGTTGCCGGAGCTTTTGTTGCCACAAAGTACAATCGGATTTTTCAGCACCGTAATAGCCACGCCTTTTGCCAAAACGTCACAAAATTCGGCAGAGAGTAAGATCATTGTCTTGAGTCTTTTCTGACTAATTTTCAGTCGGATTCGTCAAAAGGGCACCGTGCAGTACGTGAAAATTAAAATAAAAACAAATTTTTGATTCCACTTGGCGGCGCTGTGTGTATAACAAAATAATAACATTAAGATGTCTTCAGGTCGGGACGTTTTATTTACAGGTGAAGGTTTGGATTTTTAGGAGCATGTGCAGGGGCGTTATTAAGCATTCATTTATTTGTATTAGGTTCATTTTGTCTTCTTATTATTGATATTTGACTGATTCATTAAAAGCAGACAATTATGTTTTAGGTTAATTTTTTACCTGACATGTTTCGGCGAGTCTTTCGCCTTCTTCAGAGTGTCGCATGATGGTGTCTTGAGACCCGTCTTTATCAGCTGATGTTCCATGAGGGTGTGACTTACCTGTCAAAAAAATGAAAAATCAGAGCAGTAAAAGAACAAGCACAACATGAACATTACAAATCAGCAATCACTGACCACTGCAAAAGGGAAAACCACATCATGGACCGGGAGAAGGGCAGGGTCATCCGCACCGAAGAGAACAAACAACAGCGCTGGATCAGAGAGGCCATTGAGATCTGCAAGCGAGGCATAAAAACCATGAACAGAGACAAGGGAGCCTTCATCCTCTCTACCACCTGGAGCAGCATCTTGGCGGAGTGAACGGACAGCGGGGGCGTGACTTGCCTTCATTCTTGTGACAGGTAAGTCACGCCCTCATGGAACATCAGCTGATAAAGACGGGCCACAAGACACCATCATGTGACACTCTGAAGAAGGCGAAAGACTTTCGTATTGTGACATCCTCAAGGCCTAAACACTCATCCGATCAAAAATAAGTTGGCAGCCGTCTTCAGGGCCTGAATATCCTCAAATGTGAAAATTTTCGAGAAGATGGATCATCTGAATCATTTTGCAGGAACTTTTGTTGCCACGGAGAATAATCAGACTCTGCGGCACCGTAATAGCCACGCCCTTCGAAGGAAAGTCACAAAAATAGGGATAGAGTAAGATCAATGTCTTGAGTCTTTTCTAGCCAATTTTCAATCGGATTCGTTAAAAGGGCACCGTGCAGGACGTCAAAATGTAAAAAATGATATTGATTGGCGCAAGGTGTATAACAGAATATAAACATATAGATGTCTTCAGGTACCGACTCTTTATGTACATGTGAAGTTTTGGATTTTTAGCAGCATGTGCAAGAGCGTTATTAAGCATTTTGTCCATTGCGGCGAAGGAAATCTTAAGTGAAAACTTCGAAGCCCCGCCCCCGTCATATAGTATTTTGGAAACAAAAAATTTTAGCCCCAGTGTTTGTCCCAGGTCTTAAGATGCTACAGACAGAATTTTAAGGCAATCAGATGAAGCCTTTAGGATCAGGGTGCAAAAGAATGACCCCTGTAAACATGCAAAAAAGGGCAAAAGTCGGACTTTCAAAAATTCATAACTCACTTCCTGTTCATATTAGACGTTTAAAATATCAAATTTCTCGCCATGCCCGATGAGACTGCCAAGTTTGGTGAGTTTTTGTGCATGTTTCGGGGGTCAAAAATGCAATCGAACAATCGGAAAAATAATAATAATAATAATTTCTACAAAAACAACAGGGACTTCGCAGTGGTCGCTGCTCAGGCCCTAATAATAATAATAATAATAATAATAAAAGTAATAATATTTTCTACAAAAACAATAGGGACCTCGCAGCCGTCGCAGCTCGGGCCCTAATAACAATTTCTAGAAAAACAATAGGGACCTCGCAGCGGTCACTGCTCGGGCCCTAATAATAATAATAATAATAATTTCCACAAAAACAATGGGGACCTCGTAGCGGTCGCTGCTCGGGCCCTAATAATAATTTCTACAAAAACAATAGGGACATCGCCGCGGTCGCTGCTCGGGCCCCAATAATAATTTCTACACAAAGTCCATTGTGGTGACCCGCCCCCTTTTAAGTAAATTCAAAATGGCCGACTTCCTGTAAAACCTAGCTCATTGCTCCAAGAGACTTTTTTGTAGGTCTTGGTCTTATACATACAGTGAACCCTCGCTACTTGGCGGTTCACCTTTCGCGGGTTCAGT
Organism: Idiotropiscis lumnitzeri; assembly: GCF_059441095.1. NCBI lineage: Eukaryota > Metazoa > Chordata > Actinopteri > Syngnathiformes > Syngnathidae > Idiotropiscis > Idiotropiscis lumnitzeri. Next base: position 2,474,896 of record NW_028283568.1, read on the forward strand.
GCTTCGCGGGTCTAAAAAATATTCGGGGGCATTATAGTTTCGCCGAGCGGCACGACGGGGCGCTGGAGCGGTTAGACGGCCGGTGTGCGCCGAAGAAGAGCGTGGGCGAAGAGGAGAGTGGACGAAGAAGAGCACGTTCCCCCGGACACGATCGGTGGCGACGTTTCGCGCGGTTCGGACAGTACCAGAGCTCCGGCCGGCGTGCGTGGCAGTTAAGCCGTAGAGGAGAACCTTCCCAGGGCACGGGCGGTGCCAAGCGGCCCCTAAGTTTAACCGAATGGAAGCTCCGGAGGAGGAGGGCATGCTCGCGTCACAGTAAGCCGAAGAGGAGCACCTTCCCCGGGCACGGGCGGTTCCAAGCGGCCCCTAAGTTTAACTGAATGGAAGCTCCGGAGGAGGAGGGCATGCTCGCGTCACAGTAAGCCGAAGAGGAGCACCTTCCCCGGGCACGGGCGGTGCCAAGCGGCCCCTAAGTTTAACCGAATGGAAGCTCCGGGGGAGGAGGGCGGGTGTGTGTCACAGTTAAGCCGAATTGGAGCACCTCTTCCGCCCGGGCACGAGCGGAGCGCGAAGCTGTCAGTTATGAATGTATAGAAGAATAAATAAATAAATAAATAAAGAATGCCACCTTTCATTTCACAGGGCACACCGGACGGCGTACCAGCAGGTAAAAGTCGGAGTAATTAAATAAATACAAAAAGAATGGCTGGGGAATAAAAAAATAATACGTTTTAATAATAATTTGGTTTTTTTGTTATAACATGAATTTCACTCTCTCTCTCTCTCTCTCTCTCCCCCCGTATATATATATATATATATATATATATATATATATATATATATATATATATATATATATATATATATATATATATTATTATATATATTGTATTTTCTTTTAAGCATTTTTGAAGGTGCTCCGCTACTCCGCGGATTTTCAGTTTCCGCGGGTGGTCTCGGTCCCCATTAACCGCGATAACCGAGGGTTCACTGTACTCCATAAAATTTACAAAAAGCGAGGTGAAACACTCAACCAGGGCTGCTTTTTTGAACATTTCTCGAGGGCCATGGCGAGCCATTTCAAAAAAGCTGCACAACTAACGTATAAAATATTGATAAATTTGCTCTGCCTGATGTGTGTGTCAAGTTTCACGAGTTGTCGTTCATATTTAGAACCTCATAATCAGCGTTGTTTTATTGCCAAACAGTGCAATGCCACTCCCACAACTTTTCACGAAAAAGGATGAATTTCGTATTGTGACATCCTCATGGCCGAAACAGTCCTCCGAGCATATATGAGGGCGACCTTGTTGAGTTGCACGGAGAAAAACATCCAAGAAAATAACTTGTATTAGCTTTTACCAGTTGGTGGCGCTACTACTACGATGAAAAATAAGTTGGTAGATGTCTTCAGGGCTGAAGTATCCTCAAATGTGTACAACTTCGAGAAGATAGGATCATCTGAGTCATGTTGCCGGAGCTTTTGTTGCCACAAAGTACAATCGGACTTTTCAGCACCGTAATAGCCACGCCTTTTGCCAAAACGTCACAAAACTCGGCAGAGAGTAAGATCATTGTCTTGAGTCTTTTCTGACTAATTTTCAGTCGGATTCGTCAAAAGGGCACGTTGCAGTACGTGAAAATTAAAATAAAAACAAATTTTTGATTCCACTTGGCGGCGCTGTGTGTATAACAAAATAATAACATTAAGATGTCTTCAGGTCGGGACATTTTATTTACAGGTGAAGGTTTGGATTTTTAGGAGCATGTGCAGGGGAGTTATTAAGCATTCATTTATTTGTATTAGGTTCATTTTGTCTTCTTATTATTGATATTTGACAGATTCATTAAAAGCAGACAATTATGTTTTCGGTAAATTTTTTACCTGACATGTTTCGGCGAGTCTTTCGCCTTCTTCAGAGTGTCGCATGATGGTGTCTTGAGACCCGTCTTTATCAGCTGATGTTCCATGAGGGTGTGACTTACCTGTCAAAAAAATGAAAAATCAGAGCAGTAAAAGAACAAGCACAACATGAACACTACAAATCAGCAATCACTGACCACTGCAAAAGGGAAAACCACATCATGGACCGGGAGAAGGGCAGGGTCATCCGCACAGAAGAGAACAAACAACAGCGCTGGATCAGAGAGGCCATTGAGATCTGCAAGCGAGGCATCAAAACCATGAACAGAGACAAGGTTGCCTTCATCCTCTCTACCACCTGGACCAGCATCTTGGCGGAGTTAACGGACAGCGGGGGGCGTGACTTGCCTTCATTCTTGTGACAGGTAAGTCACGCCCTCATGGAACATCAGCTGATAAAGACGGGCCACAAGACACCATCATGTGACACTCTGAAGAAGGCGAAAGACTTTCGTATTGTGACATCCTCAAGGCCTAAACACTCATCCGAGCAAATATAAGGTAGATTTTGTGAACCTGCCCGGAGAAAAACATCAACGAAAATAATTTGTATTTGTTTTAACCAGTTGGTGGCGCTACCACTGCGATCAAAAATAAGTTGGCAGCCGTCTTCAGGGCCTGAATATCCTCAAATGTGAAAAATTTCGAGAAGATGGATCATCTGAATCATTTTGCAGGAACTTTTGTTGCCACGGAGAATAATCAGACTCTGCGGCACCGCAATAGCCACGCCCTTCGAAGGAAAGTCACAAAAATAGGGATAGCGTAAGATCAATGTCTTGAGTCTTTTCTAGCCAATTTTCAATCGGATTCGTTAAAAGGGCACCGTGCAGTACGTCAAAATGTAAAAAATGATATTGATTGGCGCAAGGTGTATAACAGAATATAAACATATAGATGTCTTCAGGTACCGACTCTTTATGTACATGTGAAGTTTTGGATTTTTAGCAGCATGTGCATGAGAGTTATTAAGCATTTTGTCCATTGCGGCGAAGGAAATCTTAAGTGAAAACTTTGAAGCCCCGCCCCCGTCATATAGTATTTCGGAAACAAAAGATTTTAGCCCCAGTGTTTGTCCCAGGTCTTAAGATGCTACAGACAGAATTTTAAGGCAATCAGATGAAGCCTTTAGGATAAGGGTGCAAAAGAATGACCCCTGTAAACATGCAAAAAAGGGCAAAAGTCGGACTTTCAAAAATTCATAACTCACTTCCTGTTCATATTAGACGTTAAAATATCAAATTTTTCACCATGCCCGATGAGACTGCCAAGTTTGGTGAGTTTTTGTGCATGTTTCGGGGGTCAAAAATGCGATCGAACAATCGGAAAAATAATAATAATAATAATTTCAACAAAAACAATAGCGACTTCGCAGCGGTCGCTGCTCAGGCCCTAATAATAATAATAATAATAAAAGTAATAATATTTTCTACAAAAACAATAGGGACCTCGCAGCCGTCGCAGCTCGGGCCCTAATAACAATTTCTAGAAAAACGATAGGGACCTCGCAGCGGTCACTGCTCGGGCCCTAATAATAATAATAATAATAATTTCCACAAAAACAATGGGGACCTCGTAGCGGTCGCTGCTCGGGCCCTAATAATAATTTCTACATAAACAATAGGGACCTCGCCGCGGTCGCTGCTCGGGCCCCAATAATAATTTCTACACAAAGTCCATTGTGGTGACCCGCCCCCTTTTAAGTAAATTCAAAATGGCCGACTTCCTGTAAAACCTAGCTTATTGCTCCAAGAGACTTTTTTGTAGGTCTTGGTCTTATACATACAGTGAACCCTCGCTACTTCGCGGTTCACCTTTCGCGGGTTCAGTGCTTCGCGGGTATAAAAAATATTCGGGGGCATTGTAGTTTCGCCGAGCGGCACGACGGGCGCTGGAGCGGTTAGACGGCCGGCGTGCGCCGAAGAAGAGCGTGGGCGAAGAGGAGAGTGGACGAAGAAGAGCACGTTCCCCCGGACACGATCGGTGGCGACGTTTCGCGCGGTTCGGACCGTACCAGGGCTCCGGCCGGCGTGCGTGGCAGTTAAGCCGTAGAGGAGCACCGTCCCCGGGCACGGGCGGTGCCAAGCGGCCCCTAAGTTTAACCGAATGGAAGCTCTGGAGGAGGAGGGCATGCTCGCGTCACAGTAAGCCGAAGAGGAGCACCTTCCCCGGGCACGGGCGGTTCCAAGCGGCCCCTAAGTTTAACCAAATGGAAGCTCCGGAGGAGGAGGGCATGCTCGCGTCACAGTAAGCCGAAGAGGAGCACCTTCGCCGGGCACGGGCGGTTCCAAGCGGCCCCTAAGTTTAACCGAATGGAAGCTCCGGAGGAGGCGGGCATGCTCGCGTCACAGTAAGCCGAAGAGGAGCACCTTCCCCGGGCACGGGCGGTGCTAAGCGGCCCCTAAGTTTAACCGAATGGAAGCTCCGGGGGAGGAGGGCGGGCGTGTGTCACAGTTAAGCCGAATTGGAACACCTCTTCCGCCCGGGCACGAACGGAGCGCGAAGCTGTCAGTTATGAATGAATAAATGAATAAATAAATAAATAAATAAAGAATGCCACCTTTCATTTCACAGGGAACACCGGACGGCGTACCAGCAGGTAAAAGTCGGAGTAATTAAATAAATACAAAAAGAATGGCTGGGGAATAAAAAAATAATACGTTTTAATAATAATTTGTTTTTTTTGTTATAACATGAATTTCACTCTCTCTCTCTCTCTCTCTCCCCGTATATATATATACATATATATATATGTATATATATACATATATATATATATATATATATACATATATATATATATATATATATATATATATACATATATATATATATATATATATATACATATATATATATACATATATATATATATATATATATATATATATTTATTATATATATTGTATTTTCTTTTAAGCATTTTTGAAGGTGCGCCGCTACTTCGCGGATTTTCAGTTTCCGCGGGTGGTCTCGGTCCCCATTAACCGCGATAACTGAGGGTTCACTGTACTCCATAAAATTTACAAAAAGCGAGGTGAAACACTCAACCAGGGCTGCTTTTTTGAACATTTCTCGAGGGCCATGGCGAGCCATTTCAAAAAAGCTGCACAACTAACGTATAAAATATTGATAAATTTGCTCTGCCTGATGTGTGTCTCAAGTTTCACGAGTTGTCGTTCATATTTAGAACCTCATAATCAGCGTTGTTTTATTGCCAAAAAGTGCAATGCCACTCCCACAACTTTTCACGAAAAAGGATGAATTTCGTATTGTGACATCCTCATGGCCGAAACAGTCCTCCGAGCATATATGAGGGCGACCTTGTTGAGTTGCACGGAGAAAAACATCCAAGAAAATAACTTGTATTAGCTTTTACCAGTTGGTGGCGCTACTACTACGATGAAAAATAAGTTGGTAGATGTCTTCAGGGCTGAAGTATCCTCAAATGTGTACAACTTCGAGAAGATAGGATCATCTGAGTCATGTTGCCGGAGCTTTTGTTGCCACAAAGTACAATCGGACTTTTCAGCACCGTAATTGCCACGCCTTTTGCCAAAACGTCACAAAACTCGGCAGAGAGTAAGATCATTGTCTTGAGTCTTTTCTGACTAATTTTCAGTCGGATTCGTCAAAAGGGCACCGTACAGTACGTGAAAATTAAAATAAAAACAAATTTTTGATTCCACTTGGCGGCGCTGTGTGTATAACAAAATAATAACATTAAGATGTCTTCAGGTCGGGACATTTTATTTACAGGTGAATGTTTGGATTTTTAGGAGCATGTGCAGGGGAGTTATTAAGCATTCATTTATTTGTATTAGGTTCATTTTGTCTTCTTATTATTGATATTTGACAGATTCATTAAAAGCAGACAATTATGTTTTCGGTAAAATTTTTTACCTGACATGTTTCGGCGAGTCTTTCGCCTTCTTCAGAGTGTCGCATGATGGTGTCTTGAGACCCGTCTTTATCAGCTGATGTTCCATGAGGGTGTGACTTACCTGTCAAAAAAATGAAAAATCAGAGCAGTAAAAGAACAAGCACAACATGAACATTACAAATCAGCAATCACTGACCACTGCAAAAGGGAAAACCACATCATGGACCGGGAGAAGGGCAGGGTCATCGGCACCGAAGAGAACAAACAACAGCGCTGGATCAGAGAGGCCATTGAGATCTGCAAGCAAGGCATAAAAACCATGAACAGAGACAAGGGAGCCTTCATCCTCTCTACCACCTGGACCAGCATCTTGGCGGAGTTCACGGACAGCGGGGGGCGTGACTTGCCTTCATTCTTGTGACAGGTAAGTCATGCCCTCATGGAACATCAGCTGATAAAGACGGGCCACAAGACACCATCATGTGACACTCTGAAGAAGGCGAAAGACTTTCGTATTGTGACATCCTCAAGGCCTAAACACTCATCCGAGCAAATATAAGGTAGATTTTGTTAACCTGCCCGGAGAAAAACATCAACGAAAATAATTTGTATTTGTTTTAACCAGTTGGTGGCGCTACCACTGCGATCAAAAATAAGTTGGCAGCCGTCTTCAGGGCCTGAATATCCTCAAATGTGAAAAATTTCGAGAAGATGGATCATCTGAATCATTTTGCAGGAACTTTTGTTGCCACGGAGAATAATCAGACTCTGCGGCACCGTAATAGCCACGCCCTTCGAAGGAAAGTCACAAAAATAGGGATAGAGTAAGATCAATGTCTTGAGTCTTTTCTAGCCAATTTTCAATCGGATTCGTTAAAAGGGCACCGTGCAGTACGTCAAAATGTAAAAAATGATATTGATTGGCGCAAGGTGTATAACTGAATATAAACATATAGATGTCTTCAGGTACCGACTCTTTATGTACATGTGAAGTTTTGGATTTTTAGCAGCATGTGCAAGAGAGTTATTAAGCATTTTGTCCATTGCGGCGAAGGAAATCTTAAGTGAAAACTTCGAAGCCCCGCCCCCGTCATATAGTATTTCGGAAACAAAAAATTTTAGTCCCAGTGTTTGTCCCAGGTCTTAAGATGCTACAGACAGAATTTTAAGGCAATCAGATGAAGCCTTTAGGATCAGGGTGCAAAAGAATGACCCCTGTAAACATGCAAAAAAGGGCAAAAGTCGGACTTTCAAAAATTCATAACTCACTTCCTGTTCATATTAGACGTTAAAATATAAAATTTTTCGCCATGCCCGATGAGACTGCCAAGTTTGGTGAATTTTTGTGCATGTTTCGGGGGACAAAAATGCAATCGAACAATCGGAAAAATAATAATAATAATAATTTCTACAAAAACAATAGGGACTTCGCAGCGGTCGCTGCTCAGGCCCTAATAATAATAATAATAATAATAATAATAAAAGTAATAATATTTTCTACAAAAACAGTAGGGACCTCGCAGCCGTCGCAGCTTGGGCCCTAATAACAATTTCTAGAAAAACAATAGGGACCTCGCAGCGGTCACTGCTCGGGCCCTAATAATAATAATAATAAAAATAATAATAATTTCCACAAAAACAATGGGGACCTCGTAGCGGTCGCTGCTCGGGCCCTAATAATAATTTCTACATAAACAATAGGGACCTCGCCGCGGTCGCTGCTCGGGCCCCAATAATAATTTCTACACAAAGTCCATTGTGGTGACCCGCCCCTTTTAAGTAAATTCAAAATGGCCGACTTCCTGTAAAACCTAGCTTATTGCTCCAAGAGACTTTTTTGTAGGTCTTGGTCTTATACATACGGTGAACCCTCGCTACTTCGCGGTTCACCTTTCGCGGGTTCAGTGCTTCGCGGGTATAAAAAATATTCGGGGGCATTGTAGTTTCGCCGAGCGGCACGACGGGCGCTGGAGCGGTTAGACGGCCGGCGTGCGCCGAAGAAGAGCGTGGGCGAAGAGGAGAGTGGACGAAGAAGAGCACGTTCCCCCGGACACGATCGGTGGCGACGTTTCGCGCGGTTCGGGCCGTACCAGAGCTCCGGCCGGCGTGCGTGGCAGTTAAGCCGTAGAGGAGCACCTTCCCCGGGCACGGGCGGTGCCAAGCGGCCCCTAAGTTTAACCGAATGGAAGCTCCGGAGGAGGAGGGCATGCTCGCGTCACAGTAAGCCAAAGAGGAGCACCTTCCCCCGGGCACGGGCGGTTCCAAGCGGCCCCTAAGTTTAACCGAATGGAAGCTCCGGAGGAGGCGGGCATGCTCGCGTCACAGTAAGCCGAAGAGGAGCACCTTCCCCGGGCACGGGCGGTGCCAAGCGGCCCCTAAGTTTAACCGAATGGAAGCTCCGGGGCAGGAGGGCGGGCGTGTGTCACAGTAAAGCCGAATTGGAACACCTCTTCCGCCCGGGCACGAACGGAGCGCGAAGCTGTCAGTTATGAATGAATAAATGAATAAATAAATAAATAAATAAAGAATGCCACCTTTCATTTCACAGGGCACACCGGACGGCGTACCAGCAGGTAAAAGTCGGAGTAATTAAATAAATACAAAAAGAATGGCTGGGGAATAAAAAAATAATACGTTTTAATAATAATTTGGTTTTTTTGTTATAACATGAATTTCACTCTCTCTCTCTGTCTATATATATATATATATATATATATATATATATATATATATATATATATATATATATATATATATTTATTATATATATTGTATTTTTTTTTAAGCATTTTTGAAGGTGCGCCGCTACTTCGCGGATTTTCAGTTTTCGCGGGTGGTCTCTGTCCCCATTAACCGCGATAACCGAGGGTTCACTGTACTCCATAAAATTTACAAAAAGCAAGGTGAAACACTCAACCAGGGCTGCTTTTTTTTAACATTTCTCGAGGGCCATGGCGAGCCATTTCAAAAAAGCTGCACAACTAACGTATAAAATATTGATAAATTTGCTCTGCCTGATGTGTGTGTAAAGTTTCACGAGTTGTCGTTCATATTTAGAACCTCATAATCAGCGTTGTTTTATTGCCGAACAGTGCAATGCCACTCCCACAACTTTTCACGAAAAAGGATGAATTTCGTATTGTGACATCCTCATGGCCGAAACAGTCATCCGAGCATATATGAGGGCGACCTTGTTGAGTTGCACGGAGAAAAACATCCAAGAAAATAACTTGTATTAGCTTTTACCAGTTGGTGGCGCTACTACTACGATGAAAAATAAGTTGGTAGATGTCTTCAGGGCTGAAGTATCCTCAAATGTGTACAACTTCGAGAAGATAGGATCATCTGAGTCATGTTGCCGGAGCTTTTGTTGCCACAAAGTACAATCGGATTTTTCAGCACCGTAATAGCCACGCCTTTTGCCAAAACGTCACAAAATTCGGCAGAGAGTAAGATCATTGTCTTGAGTCTTTTCTGACTAATTTTCAGTCGGATTCGTCAAAAGGGCACCGTGCAGTACGTGAAAATTAAAATAAAAACACATTTTTGATTCCACTTGGCGGCGCTGTGTGTATAACAAAATAATAACATTAAGATGTCTTCAGGTCGGGACATTTTATTTACAGGTGAATGTTTGGATTTTTAGGAGCATGTGCAGGGGAGTTATTAAGCATTCATTTATTTGTATTAGGTTCATTTTGTCTTCTTATTATTGATATTTGACTGATTCATTAAAAGCAGACAATTATGTTTTCGGTAAAATTTTTTACCTGACATGTTTCGGCGAGTCTTTCGCCTTCTTCAGAGTGTCGCATGATGGTGTCTTGAGACCCGTCTTTATCAGCTGATGTTCCATGAGGGTGTGACTTACCTGTCAAAAAAATGAAAAATCAGAGCAGTAAAAGTACAAGCACAACATGAACATTACAAATCAGCAATCACTGACCACTGCAAAAGGGAAAACCACATCATGGACCGGGAGAAGGGCAGGGTCATCGGCACCGAAGAGAACAAACAACAGCGCTGGATCAGAGAGGCCATTGAGATCTGCAAGCGAGGCATAAAAACCATGAACAGAGACAAGGGAGCCTTCATCCTCTCTACCACCTGGAGCAGCATCTTGGCGGAGTTAACGGACAGCGGGGGGCGTGACTTGCCTTCATTCTTGTGACAGGTAAGTCACGCCCTCATGGAACATCAGCTGATAAAGACGGGCCACAAGACACCATCATGTGACACTCTGAAGAAGGCGAAAGACTTTCGTATTGTGACATCCTCAAGGCCTAAACACTCATCCGATCAAAAATAAGTTGGCAGCCGTCTTCAGGGCCTGAATATCCTCAAATGTGAAAAATTTCGAGAAGATGGATCATCTGAATCATTTTGCAGGAACTTTTGTTGCCACGGAGATTAATCAGACTCTGCGGCACCGTAATAGCCACGCCCTTCGAAGGAAAGTCACAAAAATAGGGATAGAGTAAGATCAATGTCTTGAGTCTTTTCTAGCCAATTTTCAATCGGATTCGTTAAAAGGGCACCGTGCAGTACGTCAAAATGTAAAAAATGATATTGATTGGCGCAAGGTGTATAACTGAATATAAACATATAGATGTCTTCAGGTACCGACTCTTTATGTACATGTGAAGTTTTGGATTTTTAGCAGCATGTGCAGGAGAGTTATTAAGCATTTTGTCCATTGCGGCGAAGGAAATCTTAAGTGAAAACTTCGAAGCCCCGCCCCCGTTCATATAGTATTTCGGAAACAAAAAATTTTAGCCCCAGTGTTTGTCCCAGGTCTTAAGATGCTACAGACAGAATTTTAAGGCAATCAGATGAAGCCTTTAGGATCAGGGTGCAAAAGAAAGACCCCTGTAAACATGCAAAAAAGGGCAAAAGTCGGACTTTCAAAAATTCATAACTCACTTCCTGTTCATATTAGACGTTAAAATATCAAATTTTTCGCCATGCCCGATGAGACTGCCAAGTTTGGTGAATTTTTGTGCATGTTTCGGGGGTCAAAAATGCGATCGAACAATCGGAAAAATAATGATAATAATAATTTCTACAAAAACAATAGGGACTTCGCAGCGGTCGCTGCTCAGGCCCTAATAATAATAATAATAATAAAAGTAATAATATTTTCTACAAAAACAATAGGGACCTCGCAGCCGTCGCAGCTCGGGCCCTAATAACAATTTCTAGAAAAACAATAGGGACCTCGCAGCGGTCACTGCTCGGGCCCTAATAATAATAATAATAATAATTTCCACAAAAACAATGGGGACCTCGTAGCGGTCGCTGCTCGGGCCCTAATAATAATTTCTACAAAAACAATAGGGACCTCGCCGCGGTCGCTGCTCGGGCCCCAATAATAATTTCTACACAAAGTCCATTGTGGTGACCCGCCCCCTTTTAAGTAAATTCAAAATGGCCGACTTCCTGTAAAACCTAGCTCATTGCTCCAAGAGACTTTTTTGTAGGTCTTGGTCTTATACATACAGTGAACCCTCGCTACTTGGCGGTTCACCTTTCGCGGGTTCAGTGCTTCGCGGGTCTAAAAAATATTCGGGGGCATTGTAGTTTCGCCGAGCGGCACGACGGGGCGCTGGAGCGGTTAGACGGCCGGTGTGCGCCGAAGAAGAGCGTGGGCGAAGAGGAGAGTGGACGAAGAAGAGCACGTTCCCCCGGACACGATCGGTGGCGACGTTTCGCGCGGTTCAGACAGTACCAGAGCTCCGGCCGGCGTGCGTGGCAGTTAAGCCGTAGAGGAGAACCTTCCCCGGGCACGGGCGGTGCCAAGCGGCCCCTAAGTTTAACCGAATGGAAGCTCCGGAGGAGGAGGGCATGCTCGCGTCACAGTAAGCCGAAGAGGAGCACCTTCCCCGGGCACGGGCGGTTCCAAGCGGCCCCTAAGTTTAACCGAATGGAAGCTCCGGAGGAGGAGGGCATGCTCGCGTCACAGTAAGCCGAAGAGGAGCACCTTCCCCGGGCACGGGCGGTGCCAAGCGGCCCCTAAGTTTAACCGAATGGAAGCTCCGGGGGAGGAGGGCGGGTGTGTGTCACAGTTAAGCCGAATTGGAGCACCTCTTCCGCCCGGGCACGAGCGGAGCGCGAAGCTGTCAGTTATGAATGTATAAAAGAATAAATAAATAAAGAATGCCACCTTTCATTTCACAGGGCACACCGGACGGCGTACCAGCAGGTAAAAGTCGGAGTAATTAAATAAATACAAAAAGAATGGCTGGGGAATAAAAAAATAATACGTTTTAATAATAATTTGGTTTTTTTGTTATAACATGAATTTCACTCTCTCTCTCCCCGTATATATGTATATATATATATATATATATATATATATATATATATTTCTATATTTATTATATATATTGTATATTTTTTTAAGCATTTTTGAAGGTGCGCCGCTACTTCGCGGATTTTCAGTTTTCGCGGGTGGTCTCTGTCCCCATTAACCGCGATAACCGAGGGTTCACTGTACTCCATAAAATTTACAAAAAGCGAGGTGAAACACTCAACCAGGGCTGCTTTTTTTAACATTTCTCGAGGGCCATGGCGAGCCATTTCAAAAAAGCTGCACAACTAACGTATAAAATATTGATAAATTTGCTCGGCCTGATGTGTGTGTAAAGTTTCACGAGTTGTCGTTCATATTTAGAACCTCATAATCAGCGTTGTTTTATTGCCGAACAGTGCAATTCCACTCCCACAACTTTACACGAAAAAGGACGAATTTCGTATTGTGACATCCTCATGGCCGAAACAGTCATCCGAGCATATATGAGGGCGACCTTGTTGAGTTGCACGGAGAAAAACATCCAAGAAAATAACTTGTATTAGCTTTTACCAGTTGGTGGCGGTACTACTACGATGAAAAATAAGTTGGTAGATGTCTTCAGGGCTGAAGTATCCTCAAATGTGTACGACTTCGAGAAGATAGGATCATCTGAGTCATGTTGCCGGAGCTTTTGTTGCCACAGAGTACAATCTGACTTTTCAGCACCGTAATAGCCACGCCTTTTGCCAAAACGTCACAAAATTCGGCAGAGAGTAAGATCATTGTCTTGAGTCTTTTCTGACTAATTTTCAGTCGGATTTGTCAAAAGGGCACCGTGCAGGATGTGAAAATTAAAATAAAAACACATTTTTGATTCCACTTGGCGGCGCTGTGTGTATAACAAAATAATAACATTAAGATGTCTTCAGGTCGGGACGTTTTATTAACAGGTGAAGGTTTGGATTTTTAGGAGCATGTGCAGGGGAGTTATTAAGCATTCATTTATTTGTATTAGGTTCATTTTGTCTTCTTATTATTGATATTTGACTGATTCATTAAAAGCAGACAATTATGTTTTAGGTTAATTTTTTACCTGACATGTTTCGGCGAGTCTTTCGCCTTCTTCAGAGTGTCGCATGATGGTGTCTTGAGACCCGTCTTTATCAGCTGATGTTCCATGAGGGTGTGACTTACCTGTCAAAAAAATGAAAAATCAGAGCAGGAAAAGAACAAGCACAACATGAACATTACAAATCAGCAATCACTGACCACTGCAAAAGGGAAAACCACATCATGGACCGGGAGAAGGGCAGGGTCATCCGCACCGAAGAGAACAAACAACAGCGCTGGATCAGAGAGGCCATTGAGATCTGCAAGCGAGGCATAAAAACCATGAACAGAGACAAGGGAGCCTTCATCCTCTCTACCACCTAGAGCAGCATCTTGGCGGAGTGAACGGACAGCGGGGGGTGTGACTTGCCTTCATTCTTGTGACAGGTAAGTCACGCCCTCATGGAACATCAGCTGATAAAGACGGGTCACAAGACACCATCATGTGACACTCTGAAGAAGGCGAAAGACTTTCGTATTGTGACATCCTCAAGGCCTAAACACTCATCCGAGCAAATATAAGGTAGATTTTGTGAACCTGCCCGGAGAAAAACATCAACGAAAATAATTTGTATTTGTTTTAACCAGTTGGTGGCGCTACCACTGCGATCAAAAATAAGTTGGCAGCCGTCTTCAGGGCCTGAATATCCTCAAATGTGAAAAATTTCGAGAAGATGGATCATCTGAATCATTTTGCAGGAACTTTTGTTGCCACGGAGAATAATCAGACTCTGCGGCACCGCAATAGCCACGCCCTTCGAAGGAAAGTCACAAAAATAGGGATAGAGTAAGATCAATGACTTGAGTCTTTTCTAGCCAATTTTCAATCGGATTCGTTAAAAGGGCACCGTGCAGTACGTCAAAATGTAAAAAATTATATTGATTGGCGCAAGGTGTATAACAGAATATAAACATATAGATGTCTTCAGGTACCGACTCTTTATGTATATGTGAAGTTTTGGATTTTTAGCAGCATGTGCAGGAGAGTTATTAAGCATTTTGTCCACTGCGGCGAAGGAAATCTTAAGTGAAAACTTTGAAGCCCCGCCCCCGTCATATAGTATTTCGGAAACAAAAGATTTTAGCCCCAGTGTTTGTCCCAGGTCTTAAGATGCTACAGACAGAATTTTAAGGCAATCAGATGAAGCCTTTAGGATCAGGGTGCAAAAGAATGACCCCTGTAAACATGCAAAAAAGGGCAAAAGTCGGACTTTCAAAAATTCATAACTCACTTCCTGTTCATATTAGACGTTTAAAATATCAAATTTCTCGCTATGCCCGATGAGACTGCCAAGTTTGGTGAGTTTTTGTGCATGTTTCGGGGGTCAAAAATGCGATCGTACAATCGGAAAAATAATAATAATAATAATTTCTACAAAAACAACAGGGACTTCGCAGCGGTCGCTGCTCAGGCCCTAATAATAATAATAATAATAATAATAATAATAAAAGTAATAATATTTTCTACAAAAACAATAGGGACCTCGCAGCCGTCGCAGCTCGGGCCCTAATAACAATTTCTAGAAAAACGATAGGGACCTCGCAGCGGTCACTGCTCGGGCCCTAATAATAATAATAATAATAATTTCCACAAAAACAATGGGGACCTCGTAGCGGTCGCTGCTCGGGCCCTAATAATAATTTCTACATAAACAATAGGGACCTCGCCGCGGTCGCTGCTCGGGCCCCAATAATAATTTCTACACAAAGTCCATTGTGGTGACCCGCCCCCTTTTAAGTAAATTCAAAATGGCCGACTTCCTGTAAAACCTAGCTTATTGCTCCAAGAGACTTTTTTGTAGGTCTTGGTCTTATACATACAGTGAACCCTCGCTACTTCGCGGTTCACCTTTCGCGGGTTCAGTGCTTCGCGGGTATAAAAAATATTCGGGGGCATTGTAGTTTCGCCGAGCGGCACGACGGGCGCTGGAGCGGTTAGACGGCCGGCGTGCGCCGAAGAAGAGCGTGGGCGAAGAGGAGAGT
The DNA here is from genome assembly GCF_059441095.1 of Idiotropiscis lumnitzeri. NCBI lineage: Eukaryota > Metazoa > Chordata > Actinopteri > Syngnathiformes > Syngnathidae > Idiotropiscis > Idiotropiscis lumnitzeri. The sequence continues at coordinate 2,490,088 of NW_028283568.1, forward strand.
GGACGAAGAAGAGCACGTTCCCCCGGACACGATCGGTGGCGACGTTTCGCGCGGTTCGGACCGTACCAGGGCTCCGGCCGGCGTGCGTGGCAGTTAAGCCGTAGAGGAGCACCGTCCCCGGGCACGGGCGGTGCCAAGCGGCCCCTAAGTTTAACCGAATGGAAGCTCTGGAGGAGGAGGGCATGCTCGCGTCACAGTAAGCCGAAGAGGAGCACCTTCCCCGGGCACGGGCGGTTCCAAGCGGCCCCTAAGTTTAACCAAATGGAAGCTCCGGAGGAGGAGGGCATGCTCGCGTCACAGTAAGCCGAAGAGGAGCACCTTCGCCGGGCACGGGCGGTTCCAAGCGGCCCCTAAGTTTAACCGAATGGAAGCTCCGGAGGAGGCGGGCATGCTCGCGTCACAGTAAGCCGAAGAGGAGCACCTTCCCCGGGCACGGGCGGTGCTAAGCGGCCCCTAAGTTTAACCGAATGGAAGCTCCGGGGGAGGAGGGCGGGCGTGTGTCACAGTTAAGCCGAATTGGAACACCTCTTCCGCCCGGGCACGAACGGAGCGCGAAGCTGTCAGTTATGAATGAATAAATGAATAAATAAATAAATAAATAAAGAATGCCACCTTTCATTTCACAGGGAACACCGGACGGCGTACCAGCAGGTAAAAGTCGGAGTAATTAAATAAATACAAAAAGAATGGCTGGGGAATAAAAAAATAATACGTTTTAATAATAATTTGTTTTTTTTGTTATAACATGAATTTCACTCTCTCTCTCTCTCTCTCTCCCCGTATATATATATACATATATATATATATATATATATATATACATATATATATATATATATATATACATATATATATATATATATACATATATATATATATACATATATATATATATATATATATATATATATACATATATATATATATATATATACATATATATATATACATATATATATATATATATATATATATATATTTATTATATATATTGTATTTTCTTTTAAGCATTTTTGAAGGTGCGCCGCTACTTCGCGGATTTTCAGTTTCCGCGGGTGGTCTCGGTCCCCATTAACCGCGATAACTGAGGGTTCACTGTACTCCATAAAATTTACAAAAAGCGAGGTGAAACACTCAACCAGGGCTGCTTTTTTGAACATTTCTCGAGGGCCATGGCGAGCCATTTCAAAAAAGCTGCACAACTAACGTATAAAATATTGATAAATTTGCTCTGCCTGATGTGTGTCTCAAGTTTCACGAGTTGTCGTTCATATTTAGAACCTCATAATCAGCGTTGTTTTATTGCCAAAAAGTGCAATGCCACTCCCACAACTTTTCACGAAAAAGGATGAATTTCGTATTGTGACATCCTCATGGCCGAAACAGTCCTCCGAGCATATATGAGGGCGACCTTGTTGAGTTGCACGGAGAAAAACATCCAAGAAAATAACTTGTATTAGCTTTTACCAGTTGGTGGCGCTACTACTACGATGAAAAATAAGTTGGTAGATGTCTTCAGGGCTGAAGTATCCTCAAATGTGTACAACTTCGAGAAGATAGGATCATCTGAGTCATGTTGCCGGAGCTTTTGTTGCCACAAAGTACAATCGGACTTTTCAGCACCGTAATTGCCACGCCTTTTGCCAAAACGTCACAAAACTCGGCAGAGAGTAAGATCATTGTCTTGAGTCTTTTCTGACTAATTTTCAGTCGGATTCGTCAAAAGGGCACCGTGCAGTACGTGAAAATTAAAATAAAAACACATTTTTGATTCCACTTGGCGGCGCTGTGTGTATAACAAAATAATAACATTAAGATGTCTTCAGGTCGGGACATTTTATTTACAGGTGAATGTTTGGATTTTTAGGAGCATGTGCAGGGGAGTTATTAAGCATTCATTTATTTGTATTAGGTTCATTTTGTCTTCTTATTATTGATATTTGACAGATTCATTAAAAGCAGACAATTATGTTTTCGGTAAAATTTTTTACCTGACATGTTTCGGCGAGTCTTTCGCCTTCTTCAGAGTGTCGCATGATGGTGTCTTGAGACCCGTCTTTATCAGCTGATGTTCCATGAGGGTGTGACTTACCTGTCAAAAAAATGAAAAATCAGAGCAGTAAAAGAACAAGCACAACATGAACATTACAAATCAGCAATCACTGACCACTGCAAAAGGGAAAACCACATCATGGACCGGGAGAAGGGCAGGGTCATCGGCACCGAAGAGAACAAACAACAGCGCTGGATCAGAGAGGCCATTGAGATCTGCAAGCAAGGCATAAAAACCATGAACAGAGACAAGGGAGCCTTCATCCTCTCTACCACCTGGACCAGCATCTTGGCGGAGTTCACGGACAGCGGGGGGCGTGACTTGCCTTCATTCTTGTGACAGGTAAGTCACGCCCTCATGGAACATCAGCTGATAAAGACGGGCCACAAGACACCATCATGTGACACTCTGAAGAAGGCGAAAGATTTTCGTATTGTGACATCCTCAAGGCCTAAACACTCATCCGAGCAAATATAAGGTAGATTTTGTTAACCTGCCCGGAGAAAAACATCAACGAAAATAATTTGTATTTGTTTTAACCAGTTGGTGGCGCTACCACTGCGATCAAAAATAAGTTGGCAGCCGTCTTCAGGGCCTGAATATCCTCAAATGTGAAAAATTTCGAGAAGATGGATCATCTGAATCATTTTGCAGGAACTTTTGTTGCCACGGAGAATAATCAGACTCTGCGGCACCGTAATAGCCACGCCCTTCGAAGGAAAGTCACAAAAATAGGGATAGAGTAAGATCAATGTCTTGAGTCTTTTCTAGCCAATTTTCAATCGGATTCGTTAAAAGGGCACCGTGCAGTACGTCAAAATGTAAAAAATGATATTGATTGGCGCAAGGTGTATAACTGAATATAAACATATAGATGTCTTCAGGTACCGACTCTTTATGTACATGTGAAGTTTTGGATTTTTAGCAGCATGTGCAAGAGAGTTATTAAGCATTTTGTCCATTGCGGCGAAGGAAATCTTAAGTGAAAACTTCGAAGCCCCGCCCCCGTCATATAGTATTTCGGAAACAAAAAATTTTAGTCCCAGTGTTTGTCCCAGGTCTTAAGATGCTACAGACAGAATTTTAAGGCAATCAGATGAAGCCTTTAGGATCAGGGTGCAAAAGAATGACCCCTGTAAACATGCAAAAAAGGGCAAAAGTCGGACTTTCAAAAATTCATAACTCACTTCCTGTTCATATTAGACGTTAAAATATAAAATTTTTCGCCATGCCCGATGAGACTGCCAAGTTTGGTGAATTTTTGTGCATGTTTCGGGGGACAAAAATGCAATCGAACAATCGGAAAAATAATAATAATAATAATTTCTACAAAAACAATAGGGACTTCGCAGCGGTCGCTGCTCAGGCCCTAATAATAATAATAATAATAATAATAATAAAAGTAATAATATTTTCTACAAAAACAGTAGGGACCTCGCAGCCGTCGCAGCTTGGGCCCTAATAACAATTTCTAGAAAAACAATAGGGACCTCGCAGCGGTCACTGCTCGGGCCCTAATAATAATAATAATAAAAATAATAATAATTTCCACAAAAACAATGGGGACCTCGTAGCGGTCGCTGCTCGGGCCCTAATAATAATTTCTACATAAACAATAGGGACCTCGCCGCGGTCGCTGCTCGGGCCCCAATAATAATTTCTACACAAAGTCCATTGTGGTGACCCGCCCCTTTTAAGTAAATTCAAAATGGCCGACTTCCTGTAAAACCTAGCTTATTGCTCCAAGAGACTTTTTTGTAGGTCTTGGTCTTATACATACGGTGAACCCTCGCTACTTCGCGGTTCACCTTTCGCGGGTTCAGTGCTTCGCGGGTATAAAAAATATTCGGGGGCATTGTAGTTTCGCCGAGCGGCACGACGGGCGCTGGAGCGGTTAGACGGCCGGCGTGCGCCGAAGAAGAGCGTGGGCGAAGAGGAGAGTGGACGAAGAAGAGCACGTTCCCCCGGACACGATCGGTGGCGACGTTTCGCGCGGTTCGGACCGTACCAGAGCTCCGGCCGGCGTGCGTGGCAGTTAAGCCGTAGAGGAGCACCTTCCCCGGGCACGGGCGGTGCCAAGCGGCCCCTAAGTTTAACCGAATGGAAGCTCCGGAGGAGGAGGGCATGCTCGCGTCACAGTAAGCCAAAGAGGAGCACCTTCCCCGGGCACGGGCGGTTCCAAGCGGCCCCTAAGTTTAACCGAATGGAAGCTCCGGAGGAGGCGGGCATGCTCGCGTCACAGTAAGCCGAAGAGGAGCACCTTCCCCGGGCACGGGCGGTGCCAAGCGGCCCCTAAGTTTAACCGAATGGAAGCTCCGGGGCAGGAGGGCGGGCGTGTGTCACAGTAAAGCCGAATTGGAACACCTCTTCCGCCCGGGCACGAACGGAGCGCGAAGCTGTCAGTTATGAATGAATAAATGAATAAATAAATAAATAAATAAAGAATGCCACCTTTCATTTCACAGGGCACACCGGACGGCGTACCAGCAGGTAAAAGTCGGAGTAATTAAATAAATACAAAAAGAATGGCTGGGGAATAAAAAAATAATACGTTTTAATAATAATTTGGTTTTTTTGTTATAACATGAATTTCACTCTCTCTCTCTGTCTATATATATATATATATATATATATATATATATATATATATATATATATATATATATATATATATATATATTTATTATATATATTGTATTTTTTTTTAAGCATTTTTGAAGGTGCGCCGCTACTTCGCGGATTTTCAGTTTTCGCGGGTGGTCTCTGTCCCCATTAACCGCGATAACCGAGGGTTCACTGTACTCCATAAAATTTACAAAAAGCAAGGTGAAACACTCAACCAGGGCTGCTTTTTTTAACATTTCTCGAGGGCCATGGCGAGCCATTTCAAAAAAGCTGCACAACTAACGTATAAAATATTGATAAATTTGCTCTGCCTGATGTGTGTGTAAAGTTTCACGAGTTGTCGTTCATATTTAGAACCTCATAATCAGCGTTGTTTTATTGCCGAACAGTGCAATGCCACTCCCACAACTTTTCACGAAAAAGGATGAATTTCGTATTGTGACATCCTCATGGCCGAAACAGTCATCCGAGCATATATGAGGGCGACCTTGTTGAGTTGCACGGAGAAAAACATCCAAGAAAATAACTTGTATTAGCTTTTACCAGTTGGTGGCGCTACTACTACGATGAAAAATAAGTTGGTAGATGTCTTCAGGGCTGAAGTATCCTCAAATGTGTACAACTTCGAGAAGATAGGATCATCTGAGTCATGTTGCCGGAGCTTTTGTTGCCACAAAGTACAATCGGATTTTTCAGCACCGTAATAGCCACGCCTTTTGCCAAAACGTCACAAAATTCGGCAGAGAGTAAGATCATTGTCTTGAGTCTTTTCTGACTAATTTTCAGTCGGATTCGTCAAAAGGGCACCGTGCAGTACGTGAAAATTAAAATAAAAACACATTTTTGATTCCACTTGGCGGCGCTGTGTGTATAACAAAATAATAACATTAAGATGTCTTCAGGTCGGGACATTTTATTTACAGGTGAATGTTTGGATTTTTAGGAGCATGTGCAGGGGAGTTATTAAGCATTCATTTATTTGTATTAGGTTCATTTTGTCTTCTTATTATTGATATTTGACTGATTCATTAAAAGCAGACAATTATGTTTTCGGTAAAATTTTTTACCTGACATGTTTCGGCGAGTCTTTCGCCTTCTTCAGAGTGTCGCATGATGGTGTCTTGAGACCCGTCTTTATCAGCTGATGTTCCATGAGGGTGTGACTTACCTGTCAAAAAAATGAAAAATCAGAGCAGTAAAAGTACAAGCACAACATGAACATTACAAATCAGCAATCACTGACCACTGCAAAAGGGAAAACCACATCATGGACCGGGAGAAGGGCAGGGTCATCGGCACCGAAGAGAACAAACAACAGCGCTGGATCAGAGAGGCCATTGAGATCTGCAAGCGAGGCATAAAAACCATGAACAGAGACAAGGGAGCCTTCATCCTCTCTACCACCTGGAGCAGCATCTTGGCGGAGTTAACGGACAGCGGGGGGCGTGACTTGCCTTCATTCTTGTGACAGGTAAGTCACGCCCTCATGGAACATCAGCTGATAAAGACGGGCCACAAGACACCATCATGTGACACTCTGAAGAAGGCGAAAGACTTTCGTATTGTGACATCCTCAAGGCCTAAACACTCATCCGATCAAAAATAAGTTGGCAGCCGTCTTCAGGGCCTGAATATCCTCAAATGTGAAAAATTTCGAGAAGATGGATCATCTGAATCATTTTGCAGGAACTTTTGTTGCCACGGAGATTAATCAGACTCTGCGGCACCGTAATAGCCACGCCCTTCGAAGGAAAGTCACAAAAATAGGGATAGAGTAAGATCAATGTCTTGAGTCTTTTCTAGCCAATTTTCAATCGGATTCGTTAAAAGGGCACCGTGCAGTACGTCAAAATGTAAAAAATGATATTGATTGGCGCAAGGTGTATAACTGAATATAAACATATAGATGTCTTCAGGTACCGACTCTTTATGTACATGTGAAGTTTTGGATTTTTAGCAGCATGTGCAGGAGAGTTATTAAGCATTTTGTCCATTGCGGCGAAGGAAATCTTAAGTGAAAACTTCGAAGCCCCGCCCCCGTTCATATAGTATTTCGGAAACAAAAAATTTTAGCCCCAGTGTTTGTCCCAGGTCTTAAGATGCTACAGACAGAATTTTAAGGCAATCAGATGAAGCCTTTAGGATCAGGGTGCAAAAGAATGACCCCTGTAAACATGCAAAAAAGGGCAAAAGTCGGACTTTCAAAAATTCATAACTCACTTCCTGTTCATATTAGACGTTAAAATATCAAATTTTTCGCCATGCCCGATGAGACTGCCAAGTTTGGTGAATTTTTGTGCATGTTTCGGGGGTCAAAAATGCGATCGAACAATCGGAAAAATAATGATAATAATAATTTCTACAAAAACAATAGGGACTTCGCAGCGGTCGCTGCTCAGGCCCTAATAATAATAATAATAATAAAAGTAATAATATTTTCTACAAAAACAATAGGGACCTCGCAGCCGTCGCAGCTCGGGCCCTAATAACAATTTCTAGAAAAACAATAGGGACCTCGCAGCGGTCACTGCTCGGGCCCTAATAATAATAATAATAATAATTTCCACAAAAACAATGGGGACCTCGTAGCGGTCGCTGCTCGGGCCCTAATAATAATTTCTACAAAAACAATAGGGACCTCGCCGCGGTCGCTGCTCGGGCCCCAATAATAATTTCTACACAAAGTCCATTGTGGTGACCCGCCCCCTTTTAAGTAAATTCAAAATGGCCGACTTCCTGTAAAACCTAGCTCATTGCTCCAAGAGACTTTTTTGTAGGTCTTGGTCTTATACATACAGTGAACCCTCGCTACTTGGCGGTTCACCTTTCGCGGGTTCAGTGCTTCGCGGGTCTAAAAAATATTCGGGGGCATTGTAGTTTCGCCGAGCGGCACGACGGGGCGCTGGAGCGGTTAGACGGCCGGTGTGCGCCGAAGAAGAGCGTGGGCGAAGAGGAGAGTGGACGAAGAAGAGCACGTTCCCCCGGACACGATCGGTGGCGACGTTTCGCGCGGTTCGGACAGTACCAGAGCTCCGGCCGGCGTGCGTGGCAGTTAAGCCGTAGAGGAGAACCTTCCCCGGGCACGGGCGGTGCCAAGCGGCCCCTAAGTTTAACCGAATGGAAGCTCCGGAGGAGGAGGGCATGCTCGCGTCACAGTAAGCCGAAGAGGAGCACCTTCCCCGGGCACGGGCGGTTCCAAGCGGCCCCTAAGTTTAACCGAATGGAAGCTCCGGAGGAGGAGGGCATGCTCGCGTCACAGTAAGCCGAAGAGGAGCACCTTCCCCGGGCACGGGCGGTGCCAAGCGGCCCCTAAGTTTAACCGAATGGAAGCTCCGGGGGAGGAGGGCGGGTGTGTGTCACAGTTAAGCCGAATTGGAGCACCTCTTCCGCCCGGGCACGAGCGGAGCGCGAAGCTGTCAGTTATGAATGTATAAAAGAATAAATAAATAAAGAATGCCACCTTTCATTTCACAGGGCACACCGGACGGCGTACCAGCAGGTAAAAGTCGGAGTAATTAAATAAATACAAAAAGAATGGCTGGGGAATAAAAAAATAATACGTTTTAATAATAATTTGTTTTTTTTGTTATAACATGAATTTCACTCTCTCTCTCCCCGTATATATGTATATATATATATATATATATATATATATATATATATTTCTATATTTATTATATATATTGTATATTTTTTTAAGCATTTTTGAAGGTGCGCCGCTACTTCGCGGATTTTCAGTTTTCGCGGGTGGTCTCTGTCCCCATTAACCGCGATAACCGAGGGTTCACTGTACTCCATAAAATTTACAAAAAGCGAGGTGAAACACTCAACCAGGGCTGCTTTTTTTAACATTTCTCGAGGGCCATGGCGAGCCATTTCAAAAAAGCTGCACAACTAACGTATAAAATATTGATAAATTTGCTCGGCCTGATGTGTGTGTAAAGTTTCACGAGTTGTCGTTCATATTTAGAACCTCATAATCAGCGTTGTTTTATTGCCGAACAGTGCAATTCCACTCCCACAACTTTACACGAAAAAGGACGAATTTCGTATTGTGACATCCTCATGGCCGAAACAGTCATCCGAGCATATATGAGGGCGACCTTGTTGAGTTGCACGGAGAAAAACATCCAAGAAAATAACTTGTATTAGCTTTTACCAGTTGGTGGCGGTACTACTACGATGAAAAATAAGTTGGTAGATGTCTTCAGGGCTGAAGTATCCTCAAATGTGTACGACTTCGAGAAGATAGGATCATCTGAGTCATGTTGCCGGAGCTTTTGTTGCCACAGAGTACAATCTGACTTTTCAGCACCGTAATAGCCACGCCTTTTGCCAAAACGTCACAAAATTCGGCAGAGAGTAAGATCATTGTCTTGAGTCTTTTCTGACTAATTTTCAGTCGGATTTGTCAAAAGGGCACCGTGCAGGATGTGAAAATTAAAATAAAAACACATTTTTGATTCCACTTGGCGGCGCTGTGTGTATAACAAAATAATAACATTAAGATGTCTTCAGGTCGGGACGTTTTATTAACAGGTGAAGGTTTGGATTTTTAGGAGCATGTGCAGGGGAGTTATTAAGCATTCATTTATTTGTATTAGGTTCATTTTGTCTTCTTATTATTGATATTTGACTGATTCATTAAAAGCAGACAATTATGTTTTAGGTTAATTTTTTACCTGACATGTTTCGGCGAGTCTTTCGCCTTCTTCAGAGTGTCGCATGATGGTGTCTTGAGACCCGTCTTAATCAGCTGATGTTCCATGAGGGTGTGACTTACCTGTCAAAAAAATGAAAAATCAGAGCAGGAAAAGAACAAGCACAACATGAACATTACAAATCAGCAATCACTGACCACTGCAAAAGGGAAAACCACATCATGGACCGGGAGAAGGGCAGGGTCATCCGCACCGAAGAGAACAAACAACAGCGCTGGATCAGAGAGGCCATTGAGATCTGCAAGCGAGGCATAAAAACCATGAACAGAGACAAGGGAGCCTTCATCCTCTCTACCACCTAGAGCAGCATCTTGGCGGAGTGAACGGACAGCGGGGGGTGTGACTTGCCTTCATTCTTGTGACAGGTAAGTCACGCCCTCATGGAACATCAGCTGATAAAGACGGGTCACAAGACACCATCATGTGACACTCTGAAGAAGGCGAAAGACTTTCGTATTGTGACATCCTCAAGGCCTAAACACTCATCCGAGCAAATATAAGGTAGATTTTGTGAACCTGCCCGGAGAAAAACATCAACGAAAATAATTTGTATTTGTTTTAACCAGTTGGTGGCGCTACCACTGCGATCAAAAATAAGTTGGCAGCCGTCTTCAGGGCCTGAATATCCTCAAATGTGAAAAATTTCGAGAAGATGGATCATCTGAATCATTTTGCAGGAACTTTTGTTGCCACGGAGAATAATCAGACTCTGCGGCACCGCAATAGCCACGCCCTTCGAAGGAAAGTCACAAAAATAGGGATAGAGTAAGATCAATGTCTTGAGTCTTTTCTAGCCAATTTTCAATCGGATTCGTTAAAAGGGCACCGTGCAGTACGTCAAAATGTAAAAAATTATATTGATTGGCGCAAGGTGTATAACAGAATATAAACATATAGATGTCTTCAGGTACCGACTCTTTATGTACATGTGAAGTTTTGGATTTTTAGCAGCATGTGCAGGAGAGTTATTAAGCATTTTGTCCACTGCGGCGAAGGAAATCTTAAGTGAAAACTTTGAAGCCCCGCCCCCGTCATATAGTATTTCGGAAACAAAAGATTTTAGCCCCAGTGTTTGTCCCAGGTCTTAAGATGCTACAGACAGAATTTTAAGGCAATCAGATGAAGCCTTTAGGATCAGGGTGCAAAAGAATGACCCCTGTAAACATGCAAAAAAGGGCAAAAGTCGGACTTTCAAAAATTCATAACTCACTTCCTGTTCATATTAGACGTTTAAAATATCAAATTTCTCGCTATGCCCGATGAGACTGCCAAGTTTGGTGAGTTTTTGTGCATGTTTCGGGGGTCAAAAATGCGATCGTACAATCGGAAAAATAATAATAATAATAATTTCTACAAAAACAACAGGGACTTCGCAGCGGTCGCTGCTCAGGCCCTAATAATAATAATAATAATAATAATAATAATAAAAGTAATAATATTTTCTACAAAAACAATAGGGACCTCGCAGCCGTCGCAGCTCGGGCCCTAATAACAATTTCTAGAAAAACAATAGGGACCTCACAGCGGTCACTGCTCGGGCCCTAATAATAATAATAATAATAATTTCCACAAAAACAATGGGGACCTCGTAGCGGTCGCTGCTCGGGCCCTAATAATAATTTCTACATAAACAATAGGAACCTCGCCGCGGTCGCTGCTCGGGCCCCAATAATAATTTCTACACAAAGTCCATTGTGGTGACCCGCCCCTTTTCAGTAAATTCAAAATGGCCGACTTCCTGTAAAACCTAGCTCATTGCTCCAAGAGACTTTTTTGTAGGTCTTGGTCTTATACATACAGTGAACCCTCGCTACTTCGCGGTTCACCTTTCGCGGGTTCAGTGCTTCGCGGGTATAAAAAATATTCGGGGGCATTGTAGTTTCGCCGAGCGGCACGACGGGGCGCTGGAGCGGTTAGACGGCCGGCGTGCGCCGAAGAAGAGCGTGGGCGAAGAGGAGAGTGGACGAAGAAGAGCACGTTCCCCCGGACACGATCGGTGGCGACGTTTCGCGCGGTTCGGACCGTACCAGGGCTCCGGCCGGCGTGCGTGGCAGTTAAGCCGTAGAGGAGCACCGTCCCCGGGCACGGGCGGTGCCAAGCGGCCCCTAAGTTTAACCGAATGGAAGCTCCGGAGGAGGAGGGCATGCTCGCGTCACAGTAAGCCGAAGAGGAGCACCTTCCCCGGGCACGGGCGGTTCCAAGCGGCCCCTAAGTTTAACCAAATGGAAGCTCCGGAGGAGGAGGGCATGCTCGCGTCACAGTAAGCCGAAGAGGAGCACCTTTGCCGGGCACGGGCGGTTCCAAGCGGCCCCTAAGTTTAACCGAATGGAAGCTCCGGAGGAGGCGGGCATGCTCGCGTCACAGTAAGCCGAAGAGGAGCACCTTCCCCGGGCACGGGCGGTGCCAAGCGGCCCCTAAGTTTAACCGAATGGAAGCTCCGGGGGAGGAGGGCGGGCGTGTGTCACAGTTAAGCCGAATTGGAACACCTCTTCCGCCCGGGCACGAACGGAGCGCGAAGCTGTCAGTTATGAATGAATAAATGAATAAATAAATAAATAATTAAAGAATGCCACCTTTCATTTCACAGGGAACACCGGACGGCGTACCAGCAGGTAAAAGTCGGAGTAATTAAATAAATACAAAAAGAATGGCTGGGGAATAAAAAAATAATACATTTTAATAATAATTTGTTTTTTTTGTTATAACATGAATTTCACTCTCTCTCTCTCTCTCTCTCTCTCTCTCTCTCTCCCCGTATATATATATATATATATATATATATTTATTATATATATTGTATTTTCTTTTAAGCATTTTTGAAGGTGCGCCGCTACTTCGCGGATTTTCAGTTTCCGCGGGTGGTCTCGGTCCCCATTAACCGCGATAACCGAGGGTTCACTGTACTCCATAAAATTTACAAAAAGCGAGGTGAAACACTCAACCAGGGCTGCTTTTTTGAATATTTCTCAAGGGCCATGGCGAGCCATTTCAAAAAAGCTGCACAACTAACGTATAAAATATTGATAAATTTGCTCTGCCTGATGTGTGTGTCAAGTTTCACGAGTTGTCGTTCATATTTAGAACCTCATAATCAGCGTTGTTTTATTGCCAAACAGTGCAATGCCACTCCCACAACTTTTCACGAAAAAGGATGAATTTCGTATTGTGACATCCTCATGGCCGAAACAGTCCTCCGAGCATATATGAGGGCGACCTTGTTGAGTTGCACGGAGAAAAACATCCAAGAAAATAACTTGTATTAGCTTTTACCAGTTGGTGGCGCTACTACTACGATGAAAAATAAGTTGGTAGATGTCTTCAGGGCTGAAGTATCCTCAAATTTTGCTATGATCGCAAAATTCCGAACGAACTGGCGAGGCTGCCCGGCTCACCATGGCTGGTCATCGGGGCCGGGAGGCGGCGCAGGCGACGCAGAGAGAGGAAGCAGAAGTGAGGCTGCAGGTCCGGTGTCTTGCAACGGCTGCGACGGCAGCCCCATAGGCAACCACTACCGAGTCTGCACCTCACCAACGCCAGATCCGTGGTCCACAAAATCGACGACCTGGGATTACAAATCCTGGGAAACCGCTATGTGCGCGATAGCAGTGTGATCGTCGTCACGGAAACCTGGCTGCACGCAGACGTCCCCGACGCTAGCATCCAGCTGGCCGGGCGCTCGCTACATCGCGCGGATCGGACGAGGGACACCGGTAAGAGGAGGGGCGGGGGGCTCTGTGTTTACGTGCATGAGAACTGGTGCGGCGATAGCACGATCGTCGAGAAGCACTCTTCCCCCGACATCGAGTTCATGTCCGTTAAATGCCGGCCTTATTTTCTCCCGAGGGAGCTAACGGTAGTGATTGTCACAGCTGTTTACATCCCTCCCGACGCTAGCGCTAGCACGGCGCTCTCGCTACTCGCGTGCGTCATCAATAAACATCAGCGGGCCCACCCTGATGGCGTTCACGTAGTAGCGGGAGACTTTAATAAGGCCAATTTAAAGACTGTACTCCCAGAGTTTCACCAGCATGTCAAGTGCCCAACGAGGGGAGACAACACTCTCGACCATGTGTACTCGAACATCAAGCACGCATACAGAGCCCTCCCACTCGCCCCTCTCGGCCAGTCAGACCACCTGTCCTTGCAGCTCGCACCTGCGTACACCCCTCTCAGGCGCAGATTCAGGCCTACCACAAAGACTGTGAAAACCTGGCGTGACGACGCCATGAGTGAATTACAGGACTGCTTTCATGACACAAACTGGGACCTCTTTGATCATCAGGACCTTGATGTCTACACGCATTGTGTACTGGACTACATCAAGTTCTGCATGTGTCCCAACATAAGACTATACGGACCTTTCCAAATGCGAAGCCCTGGATGTCCAGCAGGGTTCGCTCTCTCCTCAAGGCCCGTGACGCTGCCTTCAGGTCAGGCGACAAAGCCCAGTACAGGGTGGCTCGTGCTGACCTGAGCAAAGGCATCAAGCTAGCCAAGGCAACCTACAAGGGGAGGCTGGAGGCCCACCTTGCCAGTAACAGGCCACGGGAGATGTGGCAGGGTCTACGGAGCATCACCAACTTCCGTGGCAGCAGCACGACCTCTGTAGACCCGAGTGCATCGCTGGCAGAGGAGCTTAACTGCTTCTTCGCTCGCTTTGACTCGCCCCAACCGTCACACCCCCGCACTTCAAGCTCCAACTCCCCCCCACTCATCGTAGAGGAACACGATGTGAGGCGCGCGCTCCTGGCGGTCAACCCCAGGAAAGCTACTGGACCCGACGGAATACCAGGCAAGGTCCTCAGAGCATGTGCCCACCAACTGTCACATGTTTTCTGCAGGATCTTCAACCGCTCCCTGGCTCAGGCAGTCATCCCCTCCTGCTTGAAAACTTCCACCATTATTCCTGTCCCCAAAAAGTCACCAGCCGTCCACCTGAATGACTACCGTCCTGTTGCTCTCACACCAGTCATTATGAAGTGCTTCGAGAGGCTGGTTCTCCAGCACATCAGGGACTGCCTTCCTCCCACTCTGGACCCCTACCAGTTTGCATACCGGGCTAACAGATCCACTGAGGACGCCATCGACACTGCTCTGCATGTTGTGCTGGGCCACCTGGAACGACAGCAGAGCTATGCAAGGATGCTCTTTGTGGACTACAGCTCGGCATTCAACACGATCATCCCAGACATCCTCGTCGCCAAACTGGACACTTTCGGCCTCCCTGCCCTCACACGCATCTGGATTAAGGACTTTCTGACCAACAGACCCCAGACTGTGTTGCTCGGCCCCTACACGTCCTCCACCCTCATGCTGAGCACCGGTTCCCCCCAAGGATGCGTGCTGAGCCCTCTCCTGTACGCCCTCTACACCTACGACTGCAGCCCGGCCCACGGCAACAACACCATCGTCAAGTTTGCTGACGACACGACAGTGGTCGGTCTGATCTCGGAAGGTGACGAGACAGCCTACAGAGAGGAGGTAAAGAGACTGACAACTTGGTGCAAGGACAACAGACTGCACCTTAACTCTGCTAAAACAAAGGAGATTGTCGTCGACTTCAGGAGGAACAAGACGCTGCCGCCCCCCCTCTGCATCGAAGGCGTGTGTGTGGAGAGGGTCCACACGTTCAAGTTCCTGGGAGTACAGATCTCCGATGACCTTTCTTGGAGTCACAACACCACAGCAGTGGTAAAGAAGGTCCGCCAACGTCTGCACTTCCTGAGAGTCCTCAGGAAATTCAACCTGGACAGGAAGCTGCTGCTGGCCTTCTACCACTCGTCCATCGAGAGCCTGTTGACGTACTGTGTCTCCACCTGGTACAGCGGCTGCACTGAGGCGGACAGAGTGAGGCTCCAGAGGACAGTCAAAACAGCGCAAAGGATTATTGGCTGCCCTCTCCCCTCGCTGTCGGACATCTACACCGCCCGGTGCCTCAGAAGGGCTCTCAACATCGTCAATGACAATACCCACCCAAACTCACACCTGTTCGACCTGTTGCCCTCTGGCAGGCGCTACAGATGCATCAAATCAAGGACCAATAGACTGAGAAACAGTTTCTTTCCGAGAGCCATCTCCATACTGAACTCTCACACACACACGAGACCACCCTAACCTCGCAAAACAGCATTGTGATGTGTTTCTATATGCCCTATTCAGTACTGAATTCCATTGCACTGTCTTCTTTATTTATCTAATTTATATATTTGTCTGTATTATTGTTGTATTGCACTGGAGAGGGGAGCCCTCTAATCTCGTTGCTCACTTGAGTACAATGACAATAAAGGGATTTCTATTCTATTTCTATTCTATTCTAAATGTGTACAACTTCGAGAAGATAGGATCATCTGAGTCATGTTGGCGGAGCTTTTGTTGCCACAAAGTACAATCGGACTTTTCAGCACCGTAATAGCCACGCCTTTTGCCAAAACGTCACAAAACTCGGCAGAGAGTAAGATCATTGTCTTGAGTCTTTTCTGACTAATTTTCAGTCGGATTCGTCAAAAGGGCACGGTGCAGTACGTGAAAATTAAAATAAAAACAAATTTTTGATTCCACTTGGCGGCGCTGTGTGTATAACAAAATAATAACATTAAGATGTCTTCAGGTCGGGACATTTTATTTACAGGTGAAGGTTTGGATTTTTAGGAGCATGTGCAGGGGAGTTATTAAGCATTCATTTATTTGTATTAGGTTCATTTTGTCTTCTTATGATTGATATTTGACAGATTCATTAAAAGCAGACAATTATGTTTTCGGTAAATTTTTTACCTGACATGTTTCGGCGAGTCTTTCGCCTTCTTCAGAGTGTCGCATGATGGTGTCTTGAGACCCGTCTTTATCAGCTGATGTTCCATGAGGGTGTGACTTACCTGTCAAAAAAATGAAAAATCAGAGCAGTAAAAGAACAAGCACAACATGAACATTACAAATCAGCAATCACTGACCACTGCAAAAGGGAAAACCACATCATGGACCGGGAGAAGGGCAGGGTCATCCGCACAGAAGAGAACAAACAACAGCGCTGGATCAGAGAGGCCATTGAGATCTGCAAGCGAGGCATAAAAACCATGAACAGAGACAAGGGAGCCTTCATCCTCTCTACCACCTGGACCAGCATCTTGGCGGAGTTAACGGACAGCGGGGGGCGTGACTTGCCTTCATTCTTGTGACAGGTAAGTCACGCCCTCATGGAACATCAGCTGATAAAGACGGGCCACAAGACACCATCATGTGACACTCTGAAGAAGGCGAAAGACTTTCGTATTGTGACATCCTCAAGGCTGAAACACTCATCCGAGCAAATATAAGGTAGATTTTGTTAACCTGCCCGGAGAAAAACATCAACGAAAATAATTTGTATTTGTTTTAACCAGTTGGTGGCGCTACCACTGCGATCAAAAATAAGTTGGCAGCCGTCTTCAGGGCCTGAATATCCTCAAATGTGAAAAATTTCGAGAAGATGGATCATCTGAATCATTTTGCAGGAACTTTTGTTGCCACGGAGAATAATCAGACTCTGCGGCACCGTAATAGCCACGCCCTTCGAAGGAAAGTCACAAAAATAGGGATAGAGTAAGATCAATGTCTTGAGTCTTTTCTAGCCAATTTTCAATCGGATTCGTTAAAAGGGCACCGTGCAGTACGTCAAAATGTAAAAAATGATATTGATTGGCGCAAGGTGTATAACTGAATATAAACATATAGATGTCTTCAGGTACCGACTCTTTATGTACATGTGAAGTTTTGGATTTTTAGCAGCATGTGCAAGAGAGTTATTAAGCATTTTGTCCATTGCGGCGAAGGAAATCTTAAGTGAAAACTTCGAAGCCCCGCCCCCGTCA
Organism: Idiotropiscis lumnitzeri; assembly: GCF_059441095.1. NCBI lineage: Eukaryota > Metazoa > Chordata > Actinopteri > Syngnathiformes > Syngnathidae > Idiotropiscis > Idiotropiscis lumnitzeri. Next base: position 2,507,331 of record NW_028283568.1, read on the forward strand.
TATAGTATTTCGGAAACAAAAAGTTTTAGCCCCAGTGTTTGTCCCAGGTCTTAAGATGCTACAGACAGGATTTTAAGGCAATCAGATGAAGCCTTTTGGATCAGGGTGCAAAAGAATGACCCCTGTAAACATGCAAAAAAGGGCAAAAGTCGGACTTTCAAAAATTCATAACTCACTTCCTGTTCATATTAGACGTTAAAATATAAAATTTTTCGCCATGCCCGATGAGACTGCCAAGTTTGGTGAATTTTTGTGCATGTTTCGGGGGTCAAAAATGCAATCGAACAATCGGAAAAATAATAATAATAATAATTTCTACAAAAACAATAGGGACTTCGCAGCGGTCGCTGCTCAGGCCCTAATAATAATAATAATAATAATAAAAGTAATAATATTTTCTACAAAAACAATAGGGACCTCGCAGCCGTCGCAGCTTGGGCCCTAATAACAATTTCTAGAAAAACAATAGGGACCTCGCAGCGGTCACTGCTCGGGCCCTAATAATAATAATAATAAAAATAATAATAATTTCTACAAAAACAATGGGGACCTCGTAGCGGTCGCTGCTCGGGCCCTAATAATAATTTCTACAAAAACAATAGGGACCTCGCCGCGGTCGCTGCTCGGGCCCCAATAATAATTTCTACACAAAGTCCATTGTGGTGACCCGCCCCCTTTTAAGTAAATTCAAAATGGCCGACTTCCTGTAAAACCTAGCTCATTGCTCCAAGAGACTTTTTTGTAGGTCTTGGTCTTATACATACAGTGAACCCTCGCTACTTGGCGGTTCACCTTTCGCGGGTTCAGTGTTTCGCGGGTCTAAAAAATATTCGGGGGCATTGTAGTTTCGCCGAGCGGCACGACGGGGTGCTGGAGCGGTTAGACGGCCGGCGTGCGCCGAAGAAGAGCGTGGGCGAAGAGGAGAGTGGACGAAGAAGAGCACGTTCCCCCGGACACGATCGGTGGCGACGTTTCGCGCGGTTCGGACAGTACCAGAGCTCCGGCCGGCGTGCGTGGCAGTTAAGCCGGAGAGGAGCACCTTCCCCGGGCACGGGCGGTGCCAAGCGGCCCCTAAGTTTAACCGAATGGAAGCTCCGGAGGAGGAGGGCATGCTCGCGTCACAGTAAGCCGAAGAGGAGCACCTTCCCCGGGCACGGGCGGTTCCAAGCGGCCCCTAAGTTTAACCGAATGGAAGCTCCAGAGGAGGAGGGCATGCTCGCGTCACAGTAAGCCGAAGAGGAGCACCTTCCCCGGGCACGGGCGGTGCCAAGCGGCCCCTAAGTTTAACCGAATGGAAGCTCCGGGGGAGGAGGGCGGGTGTGTGTCACAGTTAAGCCGAATTGGAGCACCTCTTCCGCCCGGGCACGAGCGGAGCGCGAAGCTGTCAGTTATGAATGTATAAAAGAATAAATAAATAAATAAATAAATAAAGAATGCCACCTTTCATTTCACAGGGCACACCGGACGGCGTACCAGCAGGTAAAAGTCGGAGTAATTAAATAAATACAAAAAGAATGGCTGGGGAATAAAAAAATAATACGTTTTAATAATAATTTGTTTTTTTTGTTATAACATGAATTTCACTCTCTCTCTCCCCGTATATATATATATATATATATATATATATATATATTTATTATATATATTGTATATTTTTTTAAGCATTTTTGAAGGTGCGCCGCTACTTCGCGGATTTTCAGTTTTCGCGGGTGGTCTCTGTCCCCATTAACCGCGATAACCGAGGATTCACTGTACTCCATAAAATTTACAAAAAGCGAGGTGAAACACTCAACCAGGGCTGCTTTTTTTAACATTTCTCGAGGGCCATGGCGAGCCATTTCAAAAAAGCTGCACAACTAACGTATAAAATATTGATAAATTTGCTCGGCCTGATGTGTGTGTAAAGTTTCACGAGTTGTCGTTCATATTTAGAACCTCATAATCAGCGTTGTTTTATTGCCGAACAGTGCAATGCCACTCCCACAACTTGACAAGAAAAAGGACGAATTTCGTATTGTGACATCCTCATGGCCGAAACAGTCATCCGAGCATATATGAGGGCGACCTTGTTGAGTTGCACGGAGAAAAACATCCAAGAAAATAACTTGTATTAGCTTTTACCAGTTGGTGGCGCTACTACTACGATGAAAAATAAGTTGGTAGATGTCTTCAGGGCTGAAGTATCCTCAAATGTGTACAACTTCGAGAAGATAGGATCATCTGAGTCATGTTGCCGGAGCTTTTATTGCCACAGAGTACAATCTGACTTTTCAGCACCGTAATAGCCACGCCTTTTGCCAAAACGTCACAAAATTCGGCAGAGAGTAAGATCATTGTCTTGAGTCTTTTCTGACTAATTTTCAGTCGGATTCGTCAAAAGGGCACCGTGCATAATGTGAAAATTTAAATAAAAACAAATTTTTGATTCCACTTGGCGGCGCTGTGTGTATAACAAAATAATAACATTAAGATGTCTTCAGGTCGGGACGTTTTATTTACAGGTGAAGGTTTGGATTTTTAGGAGCATGTGCAGGGGAGTTATTAAGCATTCATTTATTTGTATTAGGTTCATTTTGTCTTCTTATTATTGATATTTGACTGATTCATTAAAAGCAGACAATTATGTTTTCGGTAAATTTTTTACCTGACATGTTTCGGCGAGTCTTTCGCCTTCTTCAGAGTGTCGCATGATGGTGTCTTGAGACCCGTCTTTATCAGCTGATGTTCCATGAGGGTGTGACTTACCTGTCAAAAAAATGAAAAATCAGAGCAGTAAAAGAACAAGCACAACATGAACATTACAAATCAGCAATCACTGACCACTGCAAAAGGGAAAACCACATCATGGACCGGGAGAAGGGCAGGGTCATCCGCACCGAAGAGAACAAACAACAGCGCAGGATCAGAGAGGCCATTGAGATCTGCAAGCGAGGCATAAAAACCATGAACAGAGACAAGGGAGCCTTCATCCTCTCTACCACCTGGAGCAGCATCTTGGCGGAGTGAACGGACAGCGGGCGGCGTGACTTGCCTTCATTCTTGTGAATGGTAAGTCACGCCCTCATGGAACATCAGCTGATAAAGACGGGCCACAAGACACCATCATGTGACACTCTGAAGAAGGCGAAAGACTTTCGTATTGTGACATCCTCAAGGCTTAAACACTCATCCGAGCAAATATAAGGTAGATTTTGTTAACCTGCCCGGAGAAAAACATCAACGAAAATAATTTGTATTTGTTTTAACCAGTTGGTGGCGCTACCACTGCGATCAAAAATAAGTTGGCAGCCGTCTTCAGGGCCTGAATATCCTCAAATGTGAAAAATTTCGAGAAGATGGATCATCTGAATCATTTTGCAGGAACTTTTGTTGCCACGGAGAATAATCAGACTCTGCGGCACCGTAATAGCCACGCCCTTCGAAGGAAAGTCACAAAAATAGGGATAGAGTAAGATCAATGTCTTGAGTCTTTTCTAGCCAATTTTCAATCGGATTCGTTAAAAGGGCACCGTGCAGTACGTCAAAATGTAAAAAATGATATTGATTGGCGCAAGGTGTATAACTGAATATAAACATATAGATGTTTTCAGGTACCGACTCTTTATGTACATGTGAAGTTTTGGATTTTTAGCAGCATGTGCAAGAGAGTTATTAAGCATTTTGTCCATTGCGGCGAAGGAAATCTTAAGTGAAAACTTCGAAGCCCCGCCCCCGTCATATAGTATTTCGGAAACAAAAAATTTTAGCCCCAGTGTTTGTCCCAGGTCTTAAGATGCTACAGACAGAATTTTAAGGCAATCAGATGAAGCCTTTAGGATCAGGGTGCAAAAGAATGACCCCTGTAAACATGCAAAAAAGGGCAAAAGTCGGACTTTCAAAAATTCATAACTCACTTCCTATTCATATTAGACATTAAAATATCAAATTTTTCGCCATGCCCGATGAGACTGCCAAGTTTGGTGAATTTTTGTGCATGTTTCGGGGGTCAAAAATGCAATCGAACAATCGGAAAAATAATAATAATAATAATTTCTACAAAAACAATAGGGACTTCGCAGCGGTCGCTGCTCAGGCCCTAATAATAATAATAATAATAAGAGAAGATAAGATAAGATGTCCTTTTTTAGTCCCACAATGGGGAAATTTGAAAGTAATAATATTTTCTACAAAAACAATAGGGACCTCGCAGCCGTCGCAGCTCGGGCCCTAATAACAATTTCTAGAAAAACAATAGGGACCTCGCAGCGGTCACTGCTCGGGCCCTAATAATAATAATAATAATAATTTCCACAAAAACAATGGGGACCTCGTAGCGGTCGCTGCTCGGGCCCTAATAATAATTTCTACATAAACAATAGGGACCTCGCCGCGGTCGCTGCTCGGGCCCCAATAATAATTTCTACACAAAGTCCATTGTGGTGACCCGCCCCCTTTTAATAAATTCAAAATGGCCGACTTCCTGTAAAACCTAGCTCATTGCTCCAAGAGACTTTTTTGTAGGTCTTGGTCTTATACATACAGTGAACCCTCGCTACTTCGCGGTTCACCTTTCGCGGGTTCAGTGCTTCGCGGGTATAAAAAATATTCGGGGGCATTGTAGTTTCGCCGAGCGGCACGACGGGGCGCTGGAGCGGTTAGACGGCCGGCGTGCGCCGAAGAAGAGCGTGGGCGAAGAGGAGAGTGGACGAAGAAGAGCACGTTCCCCCGGACACGATCGGTGGCGACGTTTCGCGCGGTTCGGACCGTACCAGAGCTCCGGCCAGCGTGCGTGGCAGTTAAGCCGTAGAGGAGCACCTTCCCCGGGCACGGGCGGTGCCAAGCGGCCCCTAAGTTTAACCGAATGGAAGCTCCGGAGGAGGAGGGCATGCTCGCGTCACAGTAAGCCGAAGAGGAGCACCTTCCCCGGGCACGGGCGGTTCCAAGCGGCCCCTAAGTTTAACCGAATGGAAGCTCCGGAGGAGGAGGGCATGCTCGCGACACAGTAAGCCGAAGAGGAGCACCTTCCCCGGGCACGGGCGGTGCCAAGCGGCCCCTAAGTTTAACCGAATGGAAGCTCCGGGGGAGGAGGGTGGGCGTGTGTCACAGTTAAGCCGAATTGGAGCACCACTTCCGCCCGGGCACGAGCGGAGCGCGAAGCTGTCAGTTATGAATGAATAAATGAATAAATAAATAAATAAATAAAGAATGGCACCTTTCATTTCACAGGGCACACCAGACGGCGTACCAGCAGGTAAAAGTCTGAGTAATTAAATAAATACAAAAAGAATGGCTGGGGAATAAAAAAATAATACGTTTTAATAATAATTTGTTTTTTTTGTTATAACATGAATTTCACTCTCTCTCTCCCCGTATATATATATATATATATATATATATATATATATATATATATATATTGTATTTTTTTTTTAAGCATTTTTGAAGGTGCGCCGCTACTTCGCGGATTTTCAGTTTTCGCGGGTGGTCTCGGTCCCCATTAACCGCAATAACCGAGGGTTCACTGTACTCCATAAAATTTACAAAAAGCGAGGTGAAACACTCAACCAGGGCTGCTCTGCATGTTGTGCTGGGCCACCTGGAACAACAGCGGAGCTATGCAAGGATGCTCTTTGTGGACTACAGCTCGGGATTCAACACGATCATCCCAGACATCCTCGTCGCCAAACTGGACACTCTCGGCCTCCCTGCCCTCACACGCATCTGGATTAAGGACTTTCTGACCAACAGACCCCAGACTGTGTTGCTCGGCCCCTACACGTCCTCCACCCTCATGCTGAGCACCGGTTCCCCCCAAGGATGCGTGCTGAGCCCTCTCCTGTACGCCCTCTACACCTACGACTGCAGCCCGGCCCACGGCAACAACACCATCGTCAAGTTTGCTGACGACACGACAGTGGTCGGTCTGATCTCGGAAGGTGACGAGACAGCCTACAGAGAGGAGGTAGGGAGACTGACAACTTGGTGCAAGGAGAACAGACTGCACCTTAACTCTGCTAAAACAAAGGAGATTGTCGTCGACTTCAGGAGGAACAAGACGCTGCCGCCCCCCCTCTGCATCGAAGGCGTGTGTGTGGAGAGGGTCCACACGTTCAAGTTCCTGGGAGTACAGATCTCCGATGACCTTTCTTGGAGTCACAACACCACAGCAGTGGTAAAGAAGGTCCGCCAACGTCTGCACTTCCTGAGAGTCCTCAGGAAATTCAACCTGGACAGGAAGCTGCTGCTGGCCTTCTACCACTCGTCCATCGAGAGCCTGCTGACGTACTGTGTCTCCACCTGGTACAGCGGCTGCACTGAGGCGGACAGAGTGAGGCTCCAGAGGACAGTCAAAACAGCGCAAAGGATTATTGGCTGCCCTCTCCCCTCGCTGTCGGACATCTACACCGCCCGGTGCCTCAGAAGGGCTCTCAACATCGTCAAAGACAATACCCACCCAAACTCACACCTGTTCGACCTGTTACCCTCTGGCAGGCGCTACAGATGCATCAAATCAAGGACCAATAGACTGAGAAACAGTTTCTTTCCGAGAGCCATCTCCATACTGAACTCTCACACACACACGAGACCACCCTAACCTTGCAAAACAGCATTGTGATGTGTTTCTATATGCCCTATTTAGTACTGAATTCCATTGCACTGTCTTATTTATTTATCTAATTTATATATTGTCTGTATTATTGTTGTATTGCACTGGAGAGGGGAGCCCTCTAATCTCGTTGCACACTTGAGTACAATGACAATAAAGGGATTTCTATTTCTATTCTATTCTTTTTTTAACTTTTCTCGAGGGCCATGGCGAGCCATTTCAAAAAAGCTGCACAACTAACGTATAAAATATTGATAAATTTGCTCTGCCTGATGTGTGTGTCAAGTTTCACGAGTTGTCGTTCATATTTAGAACCTCATAGTCAGCGTTGTTTTATTGCCGAACAGTGCAATGCCACTCCCACAACTTTTCACGAAAAAGGATGAATTTCGTATTGTGACATCCTCATGGCCGAAACAGTCCTCCGAGCATATATGAGGGCGACCTTGTTGAGTTGCACGGAGAAAAACATCCAAGAAAATAACTTGTATTAGCTTTTACCAGTTGGTGGCGCTACTACTACGATGAAAAATAAGTTGGTAGATGTCTTCAGGGCTGAAGTATCCTCAAATGTGTACAACTTCGAGAAGATAGGATCATCTGAGTCATGTTGCCGGAGCTTTTGTTGCCACAAAGTACAATCGGACTTTTCAGCACCGTAATAGCCACGCCTTTTGCCAAAACGTCACAAAACTCGGCAGAGAGTAAGATCATTGTCTTGAGTCTTTTCTGACTAATTTTCAGTCGGATTCGTCAAAAGGGCACGGTGCAGTACGTGAAAATTAAAATAAAAACAAATTTTTTATTCCACTTGGCGGCGCTGTGTGTATAACAAAATAATAACATTAAGATGTCTTCAGGTCGGGACATTTTATTTACAGGTGAAGGTTTGGATTTTTAGGAGCATGTGCAGGGGAGTTATTAAGCATTCATTTATTTGTATTAGGTTCATTTTGTCTTCTTATTATTGATATTTGACAGATTCATTAAAAGCAGACAATTATGTTTTCGGTAAATTTTTTACCTGACATGTTTCGGCGAGTCTTTCGCCTTCTTCAGAGTGTCGCATGATGGTGTCTTGAGACCCGTCTTTATCAGCTGATGTTCCATGAGGGTGTGACTTACCTGTCAAAAAAATGAAAAATCAGAGCAGTAAAAGGACAAGCACAACATGAACATTACAAATCAGCAATCACTGACCACTGCAAAAGGGAAAACCACATCATGGACCGGGAGAAGGGCAGGGTCATCCGCACAGAAGAGAACAAACAACAGCGCTGGATCAGAGAGGCCATTGAGATCTGCAAGCAAGGCATAAAAACCATGAACAGAGACAAGGGAGCCTTCATCCTCTCTACCACCTGGACCAGCATCTTGGCGGAGTTAACGGACAGCGGGGGGCGTGACTTGCCTTCATTCTTGTGACAGGTAAGTCACGCCCTCATGGAACATCAGCTGATAAAGACGGGCCACAAGACACCATCATGTGACACTCTGAAGAAGGCGAAAGACTTTCGTATTGTGACATCCTCAAGGCCTAAACACTCATCCGAGCAAATATAAGGTAGATTTTGTTAACCTGCCCGGAGAAAAACATCAACGAAAATAATTTGTATTTGTTTTAACCAGTTGGTGGCGCTACCACTGCGATCAAAAATAAGTTGGCAGCCGTCTTCAGGGCCTGAATATCCTCAAATGTGAAAAATTTCGAGAAGATGGATCATCTGAATCATTTTGCAGGAACTTTTGTTGCCACGGAGAATAATCAGACTCTGCGGCACCGTAATAGCCACGCCCTTCGAAGGAAAGTCACAAAAATAGGGATAGAGTAAGATCAATGTCTTGAGTCTTTTCTAGCCAATTTTCAATCGGATTCGTTAAAAGGGCACCGTGCAGTACGTCAAAATGTAAAAAATGATATTGATTGGCGCAAGGTGTATAACTGAATATAAACATATAGATGTCTTCAGGTACCGACTCTTTATGTACATGTGAAGTTTTGGATTTTTAGCAGCATGTGCAAGAGAGTTATTAAGCATTTTGTCCATTGCGGCGAAGGAAATCTTAAGTGAAAACTTCGAAGCCCCGCCCCCGTCATATAGTATTTCGGAAACAAAAAGTTTTAGCCCCAGTGTTTGTCCCAGGTCTTAAGATGCTACAGACAGAATTTTAAGGCAATCAGATGAAGCCTTTTGGATCAGGGTGCAAAAGAATGACCCCTGTAAACATGCAAAAAAGGGCAAAAGTCGGACTTTCAAAAATTCATAACTCACTTCCTGTTCATATTAGACGTTAAAATATAAAATTTTTCGCCATGCCCGATGAGACTGCCAAGTTTGGTGAATTTTTGTGCATGTTTCGGGGGTCAAAAATGCAATCGAACAATCGGAAAAATAATAATAATAATAATTTCTACAAAAACAATAGGGACTTCGCAGCGGTCGCTGCTCAGGCCCTAATAATAATAATAATAATAATAAAAGTAATAATATTTTCTACAAAAACAATAGGGACCTCGCAGCCGTCGCAGCTTGGGCCCTAATAACAATTTCTAGAAAAACAATAGGGACCTCGCAGCGGTCACTGCTCGGGCCCTAATAATAATAATAATAAAAATAATAATAATTTCTACAAAAACAATGGGGACCTCGTAGCGGTCGCTGCTCGGGCCCTAATAATAATTTCTACAAAAACAATAGGGACCTCGCCGCGGTCGCTGCTCGGGCCCCAATAATAATTTCTACACAAAGTCCATTGTGGTGACCCGCCCCCTTTTAAGTAAATTCAAAATGGCCGACTTCCTGTAAAACCTAGCTCATTGCTCCAAGAGACTTTTTTGTAGGTCTTGGTCTTATACATACAGTGAACCCTCGCTACTTGGCGGTTCACCTTTCGCGGGTTCAGTGTTTCGCGGGTCTAAAAAATATTCGGGGGCATTGTAGTTTCGCCGAGCGGCACGACGGGGTGCTGGAGCGGTTAGACGGCCGGCGTGCGCCGAAGAAGAGCGTGGGCGAAGAGGAGAGTGGACGAAGAAGAGCACGTTCCCCCGGACACGATCGGTGGCGACGTTTCGCGCGGTTCGGACAGTACCAGAGCTCCGGCCGGCGTGCGTGGCAGTTAAGCCGGAGAGGAGCACCTTCCCCGGGCACGGGCGGTGCCAAGCGGCCCCTAAGTTTAACCGAATGGAAGCTCCGGAGGAGGAGGGCATGCTCGCGTCACAGTAAGCCGAAGAGGAGCACCTTCCCCGGGCACGGGCGGTTCCAAGCGGCCCCTAAGTTTAACCGAATGGAAGCTCCAGAGGAGGAGGGCATGCTCGCGTCACAGTAAGCCGAAGAGGAGCACCTTCCCCGGGCACGGGCGGTGCCAAGCGGCCCCTAAGTTTAACCGAATGGAAGCTCCGGGGGAGGAGGGCGGGTGTGTGTCACAGTTAAGCCGAATTGGAGCACCTCTTCCGCCCGGGCACGAGCGGAGCGCGAAGCTGTCAGTTATGAATGTATAAAAGAATAAATAAATAAATAAATAAATAAAGAATGCCACCTTTCATTTCACAGGGCACACCGGACGGCGTACCAGCAGGTAAAAGTCGGAGTAATTAAATAAATACAAAAAGAATGGCTGGGGAATAAAAAAATAATACGTTTTAATAATAATTTGTTTTTTTTGTTATAACATGAATTTCACTCTCTCTCTCCCCGTATATATATATATATATATATATATATATATTTATTATATATATTGTATATTTTTTTAAGCATTTTTGAAGGTGCGCCGCTACTTCGCGGATTTTCAGTTTTCGCGGGTGGTCTCTGTCCCCATTAACCGCGATAACCGAGGATTCACTGTACTCCATAAAATTTACAAAAAGCGAGGTGAAACACTCAACCAGGGCTGCTTTTTTTAACATTTCTCGAGGGCCATGGCGAGCCATTTCAAAAAAGCTGCACAACTAACGTATAAAATATTGATAAATTTGCTCGGCCTGATGTGTGTGTAAAGTTTCACGAGTTGTCGTTCATATTTAGAACCTCATAATCAGCGTTGTTTTATTGCCGAACAGTGCAATGCCACTCCCACAACTTGACAAGAAAAAGGACGAATTTCGTATTGTGACATCCTCATGGCCGAAACAGTCATCCGAGCATATATGAGGGCGACCTTGTTGAGTTGCACGGAGAAAAACATCCAAGAAAATAACTTGTATTAGCTTTTACCAGTTGGTGGCGCTACTACTACGATGAAAAATAAGTTGGTAGATGTCTTCAGGGCTGAAGTATCCTCAAATGTGTACAACTTCGAGAAGATAGGATCATCTGAGTCATGTTGCCGGAGCTTTTATTGCCACAGAGTACAATCTGACTTTTCAGCACCGTAATAGCCACGCCTTTTGCCAAAACGTCACAAAATTCGGCAGAGAGTAAGATCATTGTCTTGAGTCTTTTCTGACTAATTTTCAGTCGGATTCGTCAAAAGGGCACCGTGCATAATGTGAAAATTTAAATAAAAACACATTTTTGATTCCACTTGGCGGCGCTGTGTGTATAACAAAATAATAACATTAAGATGTCTTCAGGTCGGGACGTTTTATTTACAGGTGAAGGTTTGGATTTTTAGGAGCATGTGCAGGGGAGTTATTAAGCATTCATTTATTTGTATTAGGTTCATTTTGTCTTCTTATTATTGATATTTGACTGATTCATTAAAAGCAGACAATTATGTTTTCGGTAAATTTTTTACCTGACATGTTTCGGCGAGTCTTTCGCCTTCTTCAGAGTGTCGCATGATGGTGTCTTGAGACCCGTCTTTATCAGCTGATGTTCCATGAGGGTGTGACTTACCTGTCAAAAAAATGAAAAATCAGAGCAGTAAAAGAACAAGCACAACATGAACATTACAAATCAGCAATCACTGACCACTGCAAAAGGGAAAACCACATCATGGACCGGGAGAAGGGCAGGGTCATCCGCACCGAAGAGAACAAACAACAGCGCAGGATCAGAGAGGCCATTGAGATCTGCAAGCGAGGCATAAAAACCATGAACAGAGACAAGGGAGCCTTCATCCTCTCTACCACCTGGAGCAGCATCTTGGCGGAGTGAACGGACAGCGGGGGGCGTGACTTGCCTTCATTCTTGTGAATGGTAAGTCACGCCCTCATGGAACATCAGCTGATAAAGACGGGCCACAAGACACCATCATGTGACACTCTGAAGAAGGCGAAAGACTTTCGTATTGTGACATCCTCAAGGCTTAAACACTCATCCGAGCAAATATAAGGTAGATTTTGTTAACCTGCCCGGAGAAAAACATCAACGAAAATAATTTGTATTTGTTTTAACCAGTTGGTGGCGCTACCACTGCGATCAAAAATAAGTTGGCAGCCGTCTTCAGGGCCTGAATATCCTCAAATGTGAAAAATTTCGAGAAGATGGATCATCTGAATCATTTTGCAGGAACTTTTGTTGCCACGGAGAATAATCAGACTCTGCGGCACCGTAATAGCCACGCCCTTCGAAGGAAAGTCACAAAAATAGGGATAGAGTAAGATCAATGTCTTGAGTCTTTTCTAGCCAATTTTCAATCGGATTCGTTAAAAGGGCACCGTGCAGTACGTCAAAATGTAAAAAATGATATTGATTGGCGCAAGGTGTATAACTGAATATAAACATATAGATGTTTTCAGGTACCGACTCTTTATGTACATGTGAAGTTTTGGATTTTTAGCAGCATGTGCAAGAGAGTTATTAAGCATTTTGTCCATTGCGGCGAAGGAAATCTTAAGTGAAAACTTCGAAGCCCCGCCCCCGTCATATAGTATTTCGGAAACAAAAAATTTTAGCCCCAGTGTTTGTCCCAGGTCTTAAGATGCTACAGACAGAATTTTAAGGCAATCAGATGAAGCCTTTAGGATCAGGGTGCAAAAGAATGACCCCTGTAAACATGCAAAAAAGGGCAAAAGTCGGACTTTCAAAAATTCATAACTCACTTCCTATTCATATTAGACATTAAAATATCAAATTTTTCGCCATGCCCGATGAGACTGCCAAGTTTGGTGAATTTTTGTGCATGTTTCGGGGGTCAAAAATGCAATCGAACAATCGGAAAAATAATAATAATAATAATTTCTACAAAAACAATAGGGACTTCGCAGCGGTCGCTGCTCAGGCCCTAATAATAATAATAATAATAAGAGAAGATAAGATAAGATGTCCTTTTTTAGTCCCACAATGGGGAAATTTGAAAGTAATAATATTTTCTACAAAAACAATAGGGACCTCGCAGCCGTCGCAGCTCGGGCCCTAATAACAATTTCTAGAAAAACAATAGGGACCTCGCAGCGGTCACTGCTCGGGCCCTAATAATAATAATAATAATAATTTCCACAAAAACAATGGGGACCTCGTAGCGGTCGCTGCTCGGGCCCTAATAATAATTTCTACATAAACAATAGGGACCTCGCCGCGGTCGCTGCTCGGGCCCCAATAATAATTTCTACACAAAGTCCATTGTGGTGACCCGCCCCCTTTTAATAAATTCAAAATGGCCGACTTCCTGTAAAACCTAGCTCATTGCTCCAAGAGACTTTTTTGTAGGTCTTGGTCTTATACATACAGTGAACCCTCGCTACTTCGCGGTTCACCTTTCGCGGGTTCAGTGCTTCGCGGGTATAAAAAATATTCGGGGGCATTGTAGTTTCGCCGAGCGGCACGACGGGGCGCTGGAGCGGTTAGACGGCCGGCGTGCGCCGAAGAAGAGCGTGGGCGAAGAGGAGAGTGGACGAAGAAGAGCACGTTCCCCCGGACACGATCGGTGGCGACGTTTCGCGCGGTTCGGACCGTACCAGAGCTCCGGCCAGCGTGCGTGGCAGTTAAGCCGTAGAGGAGCACCTTCCCCGGGCACGGGCGGTGCCAAGCGGCCCCTAAGTTTAACCGAATGGAAGCTCCGGAGGAGGAGGGCATGCTCGCGTCACAGTAAGCCGAAGAGGAGCACCTTCCCCGGGCACGGGCGGTTCCAAGCGGCCCCTAAGTTTAACCGAATGGAAGCTCCGGAGGAGGAGGGCATGCTCGCGACACAGTAAGCCGAAGAGGAGCACCTTCCCCGGGCACGGGCGGTGCCAAGCGGCCCCTAAGTTTAACCGAATGGAAGCTCCGGGGGAGGAGGGTGGGCGTGTGTCACAGTTAAGCCGAATTGGAGCACCACTTCCGCCCGGGCACGAGCGGAGCGCGAAGCTGTCAGTTATGAATGAATAAATGAATAAATAAATAAATAAATAAAGAATGGCACCTTTCATTTCACAGGGCACACCAGACGGCGTACCAGCAGGTAAAAGTCTGAGTAATTAAATAAATACAAAAAGAATGGCTGGGGAATAAAAAAATAATACGTTTTAATAATAATTTGTTTTTTTTGTTATAACATGAATTTCACTCTCTCTCTCCCCGTATATATATATATATATATATATATATATATATATATATATATATATATATTGTATTTTTTTTTTAAGCATTTTTGAAGGTGCGCCGCTACTTCGCGGATTTTCAGTTTTCGCGGGTGGTCTCGGTCCCCATTAACCGCAATAACCGAGGGTTCACTGTACTCCATAAAATTTACAAAAAGCGAGGTGAAACACTCAACCAGGGCTGCTCTGCATGTTGTGCTGGGCCACCTGGAACAACAGCGGAGCTATGCAAGGATGCTCTTTGTGGACTACAGCTCGGGATTCAACACGATCATCCCAGACATCCTCGTCGCCAAACTGGACACTCTCGGCCTCCCTGCCCTCACACGCATCTGGATTAAGGACTTTCTGACCAACAGACCCCAGACTGTGTTGCTCGGCCCCTACACGTCCTCCACCCTCATGCTGAGCACCGGTTCCCCCCAAGGATGCGTGCTGAGCCCTCTCCTGTACGCCCTCTACACCTACGACTGCAGCCCGGCCCACGGCAACAACACCATCGTCAAGTTTGCTGACGACACGACAGTGGTCGGTCTGATCTCGGAAGGTGACGAGACAGCCTACAGAGAGGAGGTAGGGAGACTGACAACTTGGTGCAAGGAGAACAGACTGCACCTTAACTCTGCTAAAACAAAGGAGATTGTCGTCGACTTCAGGAGGAACAAGACGCTGCCGCCCCCCCTCTGCATCGAAGGCGTGTGTGTGGAGAGGGTCCACACGTTCAAGTTCCTGGGAGTACAGATCTCCGATGACCTTTCTTGGAGTCACAACACCACAGCAGTGGTAAAGAAGGTCCGCCAACGTCTGCACTTCCTGAGAGTCCTCAGGAAATTCAACCTGGACAGGAAGCTGCTGCTGGCCTTCTACCACTCGTCCATCGAGAGCCTGCTGACGTACTGTGTCTCCACCTGGTACAGCGGCTGCACTGAGGCGGACAGAGTGAGGCTCCAGAGGACAGTCAAAACAGCGCAAAGGATTATTGGCTGCCCTCTCCCCTCGCTGTCGGACATCTACACCGCCCGGTGCCTCAGAAGGGCTCTCAACATCGTCAAAGACAATACCCACCCAAACTCACACCTGTTCGACCTGTTACCCTCTGGCAGGCGCTACAGATGCATCAAATCAAGGACCAATAGACTGAGAAACAGTTTCTTTCCGAGAGCCATCTCCATACTGAACTCTCACACACACACGAGACCACCCTAACCTTGCAAAACAGCATTGTGATGTGTTTCTATATGCCCTATTTAGTACTGAATTCCATTGCACTGTCTTATTTATTTATCTAATTTATATATTGTCTGTATTATTGTTGTATTGCACTGGAGAGGGGAGCCCTCTAATCTCGTTGCACACTTGAGTACAATGACAATAAAGGGATTTCTATTTCTATTCTATTCTTTTTTTAACTTTTCTCGAGGGCCATGGCGAGCCATTTCAAAAAAGCTGCACAACTAACGTATAAAATATTGATAAATTTGCTCTGCCTGATGTGTGTGTCAAGTTTCACGAGTTGTCGTTCATATTTAGAACCTCATAATCAGCGTTGTTTTATTGCCGAACAGTGCAATGCCACTCCCACAACTTTTCACGAAAAAGGATGAATTTCGTATTGTGACATCCTCATGGCCGAAACAGTCCTCCGAGCATATATGAGGGCGACCTTGTTGAGTTGCACGGAGAAAAACATCCAAGAAAATAACTTGTATTAGCTTTTACCAGTTGGTGGCGCTACTACTACGATGAAAAATAAGTTGGTAGATGTCTTCAGGGCTGAAGTATCCTCAAATGTGTACAACTTCGAGAAGATAGGATCATCTGAGTCATGTTGCCGGAGCTTTTGTTGCCACAAAGTACAATCGGACTTTTCAGCACCGTAATAGCCACGCCTTTTGCCAAAACGTCACAAAACTCGGCAGAGAGTAAGATCATTGTCTTGAGTCTTTTCTGACTAATTTTCAGTCGGATTCGTCAAAAGGGCACGGTGCAGTACGTGAAAATTAAAATAAAAACAAATTTTTTATTCCACTTGGCGGCGCTGTGTGTATAACAAAATAATAACATTAAGATGTCTTCAGGTCGGGACATTTTATTTACAGGTGAAGGTTTGGATTTTTAGGAGCATGTGCAGGGGAGTTATTAAGCATTCATTTATTTGTATTAGGTTCATTTTGTCTTCTTATTATTGATATTTGACAGATTCATTAAAAGCAGACAATTATGTTTTCGGTAAATTTTTTACCTGACATGTTTCGGCGAGTCTTTCGCCTTCTTCAGAGTGTCGCATGATGGTGTCTTGAGACCCGTCTTTATCAGCTGATGTTCCATGAGGGTGTGACTTACCTGTCAAAAAAATGAAAAATCAGAGCAGTAAAAGGACAAGCACAACATGAACATTACAAATCAGCAATCACTGACCACTGCAAAAGGGAAAACCACATCATGGACCGGGAGAAGGGCAGGGTCATCCGCACAGAAGAGAACAAACAACAGCGCTGGATCAGAGAGGCCATTGAGATCTGCAAGCAAGGCATAAAAACCATGAACAGAGACAAGGGAGCCTTCATCCTCTCTACCACCTGGACCAGCATCTTGGCGGAGTTAACGGACAGCGGGGGGCGTGACTTGCCTTCATTCTTGTGACAGGTAAGTCACGCCCTCATGGAACATCAGCTGATAAAGACGGGCCACAAGACACCATCATGTGACACTCTGAAGAAGGCGAAAGACTTTCGTATTGTGACATCCTCAAGGCCTAAACACTCATCCGAGCAAATATAAGGTAGATTTTGTTAACCTGCCCGGAGAAAAACATCAACGAAAATAATTTGTATTTGTTTTAACCAGTTGGTGGCGCTACCACTGCGATCAAAAATAAGTTGGCAGCCGTCTTCAGGGCCTGAATATCCTCAAATGTGAAAAATTTCGAGAAGATGGATCATCTGAATCATTTTGCAGGAACTTTTGTTGCCACGGAGAATAATCAGACTCTGCGGCACCGTAATAGCCACGCCCTTCGAAGGAAAGTCACAAAAATAGGGATAGAGTAAGATCAATGTCTTGAGTCTTTTCTAGCCAATTTTCAATCGGATTCGTTAAAAGGGCACCGTGCAGTACGTCAAAATGTAAAAAATGATATTGATTGGCGCAAGGTGTATAACTGAATATAAACATATAGATGTCTTCAGGTACCGACTCTTTATGTACATGTGAAGTTTTGGATTTTTAGCAGCATGTACAAGAGAGTTATTAAGCATTTTGTCCATTGCGGCGAAGGAAATCTTAAGTGAAAACTTCGAAGCCCCGCCCCCGTCATATTGTATTTCGGAAACAAAAAGTTTTAGCCCCAGTGTTTGTCCCAGGTCTTAAGATGCTACAGACAGAATTTTAAGGCAATCAGATGAAGCCTTTAGGATCAGGGTGCAAAAGAATGACCCCTGTAAACATGCAAAAAAGGGCAAAAGTCGGACTTTCAAAAATTCATAACTCACTTCCTGTTCATATTAGACGTTAAAATATCAAATTTTTCGCCATGCCCGATGAGACTGCCAAGTTTGGTGAATTTTTGTGCATGTTTCGGGGGTCAAAAATGCAATCGAACAATCGGAAAAATAATAATAATAATAATTTCTACAAAAACAATAGGGACTTCGCAGCGGTCGCTGCTCAGGCCCTAATAATAATAATAATAATAATAATAATAAAAGTAATAATATTTTCTACAAAAACAATAGGGACCTCGCAGCCGTCGCAGCTTGGGCCCTAATAACAATTTCTAGAAAAACAATAGGGACCTCGCAGCGGTCACTGCTCGGGCCCTAATAATAATAATAATAATAATTTCCACAAAAACAATGGGGACCTCGTAGCGGTCGCTGCTCGGGCCCTAATAATAATTTCTACATAAACAATAGGGACCTCGCCGCGGTCGCTGCTCGGGCCCCAATAATAATTTCTACACAAAGTCCATTGTGGTGACCCGCCCCCTTTTAAGTAAATTCAAAATGGCCGACTTCCTGTAAAACCTAGCTTATTGCTCCAAGAGACTTTTTTGTAGGTCTTGGTCTTATACATACAGTGAACCCTCGCTACTTCGCGGTTCACCTTTCGCGGGTTCAGTGCTTCGCGGGTATAAAAAATATTCGGGGGCATTGTAGTTTCGCCGAGCGGCACGACGGGGCGCTGGAGCGGTTAGACGGCCGGCGTGCGCCGAAGAAGAGCGTGGGCGAAGAGGAGAGTGGACGAAGAAGAGCACGTTCCCCCGGACACGATCGGTGACGACGTTTCGCGCGGTTCGGACCGTACCAGAGCTCCGGCCAGCGTGCGTGGCAGTTAAGCCGTAGAGGAGCACCTTCCCCGGGCACGGGCGGTGCCAAGCGGCCCCTAAGTTTAACCGAATGGAAGCTCCGGAGGAGGAGGGCATGCTCGCGTCACAGTAAGCCGAAGAGGAGCACCTTCCCCGGGCACGGGCGGTTCCAAGCGGCCCCTAAGTTTAACCGAATGGAATCTCCGGAGGAGGAGGGCATGCTCGCGACACAGTAAGCCGAAGAGGAGCACCTTCCCCGGGCACGGGCGGTGCCAAGCGGCCCCTAAGTTTAACCGAATGGAAGGAGGGTGGGCGTGTGTCACAGTTAAGCCGAATTGGAGCACCTCTTCCGCCCGGGAACGAGCGGAGCGCGAAGCTGTCAGTTATGAATGAATAAATGAATAAATAAATAAATAAATAAAGAATGCCACCTTTCATTTCACAGGGCACACCGGACGGCGTACCAGCAGGTAAAAGTCGGAGTAATTAAATAAATACAAAAAGAATGGCTGGGGAATAAAAAAATAATACGTTTTAATAATAATTTGTTTTTTTTGTTATAACATGAATTTCACTCTTTCTCTCCCCGTATATATATATATATATATATATATATATATATATATATATATATATATATATATATATATATATATGTGTATATATATATATATATGTATATATATATATTTATATATATATATATTGTATTTTTTTTTTAAGCATTTTTGAAGGTGCGCCGCTACTTCGCGGATTTTCAGTTTTCGCGGGTGGTCTCTGTCCCCATTAACCGCCATAACCGAGGGTTCACTGTACTCCATAAAATTTACAAAAAGCGAGGTGAAACACTCAACCAGGGCTGCTTTTTTGAACATTTCTCGAGGGCCATGGCGAGCCATTTAAAAAAAGCTGCACAACTAACGTATAAAATATTGATAAATTTGCTCTGCCTGATGTGTGTGTAAAGTTTCACGAGTTGTCGTTCATATTTAGAACCTCATAATCAGCGTTGTTTTATTGCCGAACAGTGCAATGCCACTCCCACAACTTTACACGAAAAAGGACGAATTTCGTATTGTGACATCCTCATGGCCGAAACAGTCATCCGAGCATATATGAGGGCGGCCTTGTTGAGTTGCACGGAGAAAAACATCCAAGAAAATAACTTGTATTAGCTTTTACCAGTTGGTGGCGCTACTACTACGATGAAAAATAAGTTGGTAGATGTCTTCAGGGCTGAAGTATCCTCAAATGTGTACAACTTCGAGAAGATAGGATCATCTGAGTCATGTTGCCGGAGCTTTTGTTGCCACAGAGTACAATCTGACTTTTCAGCACCGTAATAGCCACGCCTTTTGCCAAAACGTCACAAAATTCGGCAGAGAGTAAGATCATTGTCTTGAGTCTTTTCTGACTAATTTTCAGTCGGATTTGTCAAAAGGGCACCGTGCAGTATGTGAAAATTAAAATAAAAACACATTTTTGATTCCACTTGGCGGCGCTGTGTGTATAACAAAATAATAACATTAAGATGTCTTCAGGTCGGGACGTTTTATTTACAGGTGAAGGTTTGGATTTTCAGGAGCATGTGCAGGGGAGTTATTAAGCATTCATTTATTTGTATTAGGTTCATTTTGTCTTCTTATTATTGATATTTGACTGATTCATTAAAAGCAGACAATTATGTTTTAGGTTAATTTTTTACCTGACATGTTTCGGCGAGTCTTTCGCCTTCTTCAGAGTGTCGCATGATGGTGTCTTGAGACCCGTCTTTATCAGCTGATGTTCCATGAGGGTGTGACTTACCTGTCAAAAAAATGAAAAATCAGAGCAGTAAAAGAACAAGCACAACATGAACATTACAAATCAGCAATCACTGACCACTGCAAAAGGGAAAACCACATCATGGACCGGGAGAAGGGCAAGGTCATCCGCACCGAAGAGAACAAACAACAGCGCTGGATCAGAGAGGCCATTGAGATCTGCAAGCGAGGCATAAAAACCATGAACAGAGACAAGGGAGCCTTCATCCTCTCTACCACCTAGAGCAGCATCTTGGCGGAGTGAACGGACAGCGGGGGGTGTGACTTGCCTTCATTCTTGTGACAGGTAAGTCACGCCCTCATGGAACATCAGCTGATAAAGACGGGTCACAAGACACCATCATGTGACACTCTGAAGAAGGCGAAAGACTTTCGTATTGTGACATCCTCAAGGCCTAAACACTCATCCGAGCAAATATAAGGTAGATTTTGTGAACCTGCCCGGAGAAAAACATCAACGAAAATAATTTGTATTTGTTTTAACCAGTTGGTGGCGCTACCACTGCGATCAAAAATAAGTTGGCAGCCGTCTTCAGGGCCTGAATATCCTCAAATGTGAAAAATTTCGAGAAGATGGATCATCTGAATCATTTTGCAGGAACTTTTGTTGCCACGGAGAATAATCAGACTCTGCGGCACCGCAATAGCCACGCCCTTCGAAGGAAAGTCACAAAAATAGGGATAGAGTAAGATCAATGTCTTGAGTCTTTTCTAGCCAATTTTCAATCGGATTCGTTAAAAGGGCACCGTGCAGTACGTCAAAATGTAAAAAATGATATTGATTGGCGCAAGGTGTATAACAGAATATAAACATATAGATGTCTTCAGGTACCGACTCTTTATGTACATGTGAAGTTTTGGATTTTTAGCAGCATGTGCAGGAGAGTTATTAAGCATTTTGTCCATTGCGGCGAAGGAAATCTTAAGTGAAAACTTTGAAGCCCCGCCCCCGTCATATAGTATTTCGGAAACAAAAGATTTTAGCCCCAGTGTTTGTCCCAGGTCTTAAGATGCTACAGACAGAATTTTAAGGCAATCAGATGAAGCCTTTAGGATCAGGGTGCAAAAGAATGACCCCTGTAAACATGCAAAAAAGGGCAAAAGTCGGACTTTCAAAAATTCATAACTCACTTCCTGTTCATATTAGACGTTAAAATATCAAATTTCTCGCCATGCCCGATGAGACTGCCAAGTTTGGTGAGTTTTTGTGCATGTTTCGGGGTCAAAAATGCGATCGTACAATCGGAAAAATAATAATAATAATAATTTCTACAAAAACAACAGGGACTTCGCAGCGGTCGCTGCTCAGGCCCTAATAATAATAATAATAATAATAATAAAAGTAATAATATTTTCTACAAAAACAATAGGGACCTCGCAGCCGTCGCAGCTCGGGCCCTAATAACAATTTCTAGAAAAACAATAGGGACCTCGCAGCGGTCACTGCTCGGGCCCTAATAATAATAATAATAATAATTTCCACAAAAACAATGGGGACCTCATAGCGGTCGCTGCTCGGGCCCTAATAATAATTTCTACATAAACAATAGGGACCTCGCCGCGGTCGCTGCTCGGGCCCCAATAATAATTTCTACACAAAGTCCATTGTGGTGACCCGCCCCTTTTAAGTAAATTCAAAATGGCCGACTTCCTGTAAAACCTAGCTCATTGCTCCAAGAGACTTTTTTGTAGGTCTTGGTCTTATACATACAGTGAACCCTCGCTACTTCGCGGTTCACCTTTCGCGGGTTCAGTGCTTCGCGGGTATAAAAAATATTCGGGGGCATTGTAGTTTCGCCGAGCGGCACGACGGGCGCTGGAGCGGTTAGACGGCCGGCGTGCGCCGAAGAAGAGCGTGGGCGAAGAGGAGAGTGGACGAAGAAGAGCACGTTCCCCCGGACACGATCGGTGGCGACGTTTCGCGCGGTTCGGACCGTACCAGGGCTCCGGCCGGCGTGCGTGGCAGTTAAGCCGTAGAGGAGCACCGTCCCCGGGCACGGGCGGTGCCAAGCGGCCCCTAAGTTTAACCGAATGGAAGCTCCGGAGGAGGAGGGCATGCTCGCGTCACAGTAAGCCGAAGAGGAGCACCTTCCCCAGGCACGGGCGGTTCCAAGCGGCCCCTAAGTTTAACCAAATGGAAGCTCCGGAGGAGGAGGGCATGCTCGCGTCACAGTAAGCCGAAGAGGAGCACCTTTGCCGGGCACGGGCGGTTCCAAGCGGCCCCTAAGTTTAACCGAATGGAAGCTCCGGAGGAGGCGGGCATGCTCGCGTCACAGTAAGCCGAAGAGGAGCACCTTCCCCGGGCACGGGCGGTGCCAAGCGGCCCCTAAGTTTAACCGAATGGAAGCTCCGGGGGAGGAGGGCGGGCGTGTGTCACAGTTAAGCCGAATTGGAACACCTCTTCCGCCCGGACACGAACGGAGCGCGAAGCTGTCAGTTATGAATGAATAAATGAATAAATAAATAAATAATTAAAGAATGCCACCTTTCATTTCACAGGGAACACCGGACGGCGTACCAGCAGGTAAAAGTCGGAGTAATTAAATAAATACAAAAAGAATGGCTGGGGAATAAAAAAATAATACGTTTTAATAATAATTTGGTTTTTTTGTTATAACATGAATTTCACTCTCTCTCTCTCTCTCTCTCTCTCTCTCTCTCTCCCCGTATATATATATATATATATATATATATATATATATATATATATATATATACATATATATATATATATATATATATATATATATATATACATATATATTTATTATATATATTGTATTTTCTTTTAAGCATTTTTGAAGGTGCGCCGCTACTTCGCGGATTTTCAGTTTCCGCGGGTGGTCTCTGTCCCCATTAACCGCGATAACCGAGGGTTCACTGTACTCCATAAAATTTACAAAAAGCGAGGTGAAACACTCAACCAGGGCTGCTTTTTTTAACATTTCTCGAGGGCCATGGCGAGCCATTTCAAAAAAGCTGCACAACTAACGTATAAAATATTGATAAATTTGCTCTGCCTGATGTGTGTGTCAAGTTTCACGAGTTGTCGTTCATATTTAGAACCTCATAATCAGCGTTGTTTTATTGCCAAACAGTGCAATGCCACTCCCACAACTTTTCACGAAAAAGGATGAATTTCGTATTGTGACATCCTCATGGCCGAAACAGTCATCCGAGCATATATGAGGGCGACCTTGTTGAGTTGCACGGAGAAAAACATCCAAGAAAATAACTTGTATTAGCTTTTACCAGTTGGTGGCGCTACTACTACGATGAAAAATAAGTTGGTAGATGTCTTCAGGGCTGAAGTATCCTCAAATGTGTACAACTTCGAGAAGATAGGATCATCTGAGTCATGTTGCCGGAGCTTTTGTTGCCACAAAGTACAATCGGACTTTTCAGCACCGTAATAGCCACGCCTTTTGCCAAAATGTCACAAAACTCGGCAGAGAGTAAGATCATTGTCTTGAGTCTTTTCTGACTAATTTTCAGTCGGATTCGTCAAAAGGGCACCGTGCAGTACGTGAAAATTAAAATAAAAACACATTTTTGATTCCACTTGGCGGCGCTGTGTGTATAACAAAATAATAACATTAAGATGTCTTCAGGTCGGGACGTTTTATTTACAGGTGAAGGTTTGGATTTTTAGGAGCATGTGCAGGGGCGTTATTAAGCATTCATTTATTTGTATTAGGTTAATTTTGTCTTCTTATTATTGATATTTGACTGATTCATTAAAAGCAGACAATTATGTTTTAGGTTAATTTTTTACCTGACATGTTTCGGCGAGTCTTTCGCCTTCTTCAGAGTGTCGCATGATGGTGTCTTGAGACCCGTCTTTATCAGCTGATGTTCCATGTGGGTGTGACTTACCTGTCAAAAAAATGAAAAATCAGAGCAGTAAAAGAACAAGCACAACATGAACATTACAAATCAGCAATCACTGACCACTGCAAAAGGGAAAACCACATCATGGACCGGGAGAAGGGCAGGGTCATCCGCACCGAAGAGAACAAACAACAGCGCTGGATCAGAGAGGCCATTGAGATCTGCAAGCGAGGCATAAAAACCATGAACAGAGACAAGGGAGCCTTCATCCTCTCTACCACCTGGAGCAGCATCTTGGCGGAGTGAACGGACAGCGGGGGGCGTGACTTGCCTTCATTCTTGTGACAGGTAAGTCACGCCCTCATGGAACATCAGCTGATAAAGACGGGTCACAAGACACCATCATGTGACACTCTGAAGAAGGCGAAAGACTTTCGTATTGTGACATCCTCAAGGCCTAAACACTCATCCGAGCAAATATAAGGTAGATTTTGTTAACCTGCCCGGAGAAAAAAATCAACGAAAATAATTTGTATTTGTTTTAACCAGTTGGTGGCGCTACCACTGCGATCAAAAATAAGTTGGCAGCCGTCTTCAGGGCCTGAATATCCTCAAATGTGAAAAATTTCGAGAAGATGGATCATCTGAATCATTTTGCAGGAACTTTTGTTGCCACGGAGAATAATCAGACTCTGCGGCACCGTAATAGCCACGCCCTTCGAAGGAAAGTCACAAAAATAGGGATAGAGTAAGATCAATGTCTTGAGTCTTTTCTAGCCAATTTTCAATCGGATTCGTTAAAAGGGCACCGTGCAGTACGTCAAAATGTAAAAAATTATATTGATTGGCGCAAGGTGTATAACAGAGTATAAACATATAGATGTCTTCAGGTACCGACTCTTTATGTACATGTGAAGTTTTGGATTTTTAGCAGCATGTGCAGGAGAGTTATTAAGCATTTTGTCCATTGCGGCGAAGGAAATCTTAAGTGAAAACTTTGAAGCCCCGCCCCCGTCATATAGTATTTCGGAAACAAAAGATTTTAGCCCCAATTTTAGCCCCAGTGTTTGTCCCAGGTCTTAAGATGCTACAGACAGAATTTTAAGGCAATCAGATGAAGCCTTTAGGATCAGGGTGCAAAAGAATGACCCCTGTAAACATGCAAAAAAGGGCAAAAGTCGGACTTTCAAAAATTCATAACTCACTTCCTGTTCATATTAGACGTTTAAAATATCAAATTTCTCGCCATGCCCGATGAGACTGCCAAGTTTGGTGAGTTTTTGTGCATGTTTCGGGGGTCAAAAATGCAATCGAACAATCGGAAAAATAATAATAATAATAATTTCTACAAAAACAACAGGGACTTCGCAGCGGTCGCTGCTCAGGCCCTAATAATAATAATAATAATAATAATAAAAGTAATAATATTTTCTACAAAAACAATAGGGACCTCGCAGCCGTCGCAGCTCGGGCCCTAATAACAATTTCTAGAAAAACAATAGGGACCTCGCAGCGGTCACTGCTCGGGCCCTAATAATAATAATAATAATAATTTCCACAAAAACAATGGGGACCTCGTAGCGGTCGCTGCTCGGGCCCTAATAATAATTTCTACAAAAACAATAGGGACCTCGCCGCGGTCGCTGCTCGGGCCCCAATTATAATTTCTACACAAAGTCCATTGTGGTGACCCGCCCCCTTTTAAGTAAATTCAAAATGGCCGACTTCCTGTAAAACCTAGCTCATTGCTCCAAGAGACTTTTTTGTAGGTCTTGGTCTTATACATACAGTGAACCCTCGCTACTTGGCGGTTCACCTTTCGCGGGTTCAGTGCTTCGCGGGTCTAAAAAATATTCGGGGGCATTGTAGTTTCGCCGAGCGGCACGACGGGGCGCTGGAGCGGTTAGACGGCCGGTGTGCGCCGAAGAAGAGCGTGGGCGAAGAGGAGAGTGGACGAAGAAGAGCACGTTCCCCCGGACACGATCGGTGGCGACGTTTCGAGCGGGTCGGACAGTACCAGAGCTCCGGCCGGCGTGCGTGGCAGTTAAGCCGTAGAGGAGAACCTTCCCCGGGCACGGGCGGTGCCAAGCGGCCCCTAAGTTTAACCGAATGGAAGCTCCGGAGGAGGAGGGCATGCTCGCGTCACAGTAAGCCGAAGAGGAGCACCTTCCCCGGGCACGGGCGATTCCAAGCGGCCCCTAAGTTTAACCGAATGGAAGCTCCGGAGGAGGAGGGCATGCTCGCGTCACAGTAAGCCGAAGAGGAGCACCTTCCCCGGGCACGGGCGGTGCCAAGCGGCCCCTAAGTTTAACCGAATGGAAGCTCCGGGGGAGGAGGGCGGGTGTGTGTCACAGTTAAGCCGAATTGGAGCACCTCTTCCGCCCGGGCACGAGCGGAGCGCGAAGCTGTCAGTTATGAATGTATAAAAGAATAAATAAATAAATGAATAAAGAATGCCACCTTTCATTTCACAGGGCACACCGGACGGCGTACCAGCAGATAAAAGTCGGAGTAATTAAATAAATACAAAAAGAATGGCTGGGGAATAAAAAAATAATACGTTTTAATAATAATTAGGTTTTTTTGTTATAACATGAATTTCACTCTCTCTCTCCCCGTATATATATATATATATATATATATATATATATATATATATATATATATATATATATATTTATATATTTATTATATATATTGTATATTTTTTTAAGCATTTTTGAAGGTGCGCCGCTACTTCGCGGATTTTCAGTTTTCGCGGGTGGTCTCTGTCCCCATTAACCGCGATTACCGAGGGTTCACTGTACTCCATAAAATTTACAAAAAGCGAGGTGAAACACTCAACCAGGGCTGCTTTTTTTAACATTTCTCGAGGGCCATGGCGAGCCATTTCAAAAAAGCTGCACAACTAACGTATAAAATATTGATAAATTTGCTCGGCCTGATGTGTGTGTAAAGTTTCACGAGTTGTCGTTCATATTTAGAACCTCATAATCAGCGTTGTTTTATTGCCGAACAGTGCAATGCCACTCCCACAACTTTACACGAAAAAGGACGAATTTCGTATTGTGACATCCTCATGGCCGAAACAGTCATCCGAGCATATATGAGGGCGGCCTTGTTGAGTTGCACGGAGAAAAACATCCAAGAAAATAACTTGTATTAGCTTTTACCAGTTGGTGGCGCTACTACTACGATGAAAAATAAGTTGGTAGATGTCTTCAGGGCTGAAGTATCCTCAAATGTGTACAACTTCGAGAAGATAGGATCATCTGAGTCATGTTGCCGGACGGAGCTTTTGTTGCCACAGAGTACAATCTGACTTTTCAGCACCGTAATAGCCACGCCTTTTGCCAAAACGTCACAAAATTCGGCAGAGAGAAAGATCATTGTCTTGAGTCTTTTCTGACTAATTTTCAGTCGGATTTGTCAAAAGGGCACCGTGCAGGATGTGAAAATTAAAATAAAAACACATTTTTGATTCCACTTGGCGGCGCTGTGTGTATAACAAAATAATAACATTAAGATGTCTTCAGGTCGGGACGTTTTATTTACAGGTGAAGGTTTGGATTTTCAGGAGCATGTGCAGGGGAGTTATTAAGCATTCATTTATTTGTATTAGGTTCATTTTGTCTTCTTATTATTGATATTTGACTGATTCATTAAAAGCAGACAATTATGTTTTAGGTTAATTTTTTACCTGACATGTTTCGGCGAGTCTTTCGCCTTCTTCAGAGTGTCGCATGATGGTGTCTTGAGCTGATGTTCCATGAGGATGTGACTTACCTGTCAAAAAAATGAAAAAATCAGAGCAGTAAAAGAACAAGCACAACATGAACATTACAAATCAGCAATCACTGACCACTGCAAAAGGGAAAACCACATCATGGACCGGGAGAAGGGCAGGGTCATCCGCACAGAAGAGAACAAACAACAGCGCTGGATCAGAGAGGCCATTGAGATCTGCAAGCGAGGCATAAAAACCATGAACAGAGACAAGGGAGCCTTCATCCTCTCTACCACCTGGACCAGCATCTTGGCGGAGTGAACGGACAGCGGGGGGCGTGACTTGCCTTCATTCTTGTGACAGGTAAGTCACGCCCTCATGGAACATCAGCTGATAAAGACGGGTCACAAGACACCATCATGTGACACTCTGAAGAACGCGAAAGACTTTCGTATTGTGACATGCTCAAGGCCTAAACACTCATCCGAGCAAATATAAGGTAGATTTTGTTAACCTGATCGGAGAAAAACATCAACGAAAATAATTTGTATTTGTTTTAACCAGTTGGTGGCGCTACCACTGCAATCAAAAATAAGTTGGCAGCCGTCTTCAGGGCCTGAATATCCTCAAATGTGAAAGATTTCCAGAAGATGGATCATCTGAATCATTTTGCAGGAACTTTTGTTGCCACGGAGAATAATCAGACTCTGCGGCACCGTAATAGCCACGCCCTTTGAAGGAAAGTCATAAAAATAGGGATAGAGTAAGATCAATGTCTTGAGTCTTTTCTAGCCAATTTTCAATCGGATTCGTTAAAAGGGCACCGTGCAGTACGTCAAAATGTAAAAATTTATATTGATTGGCGCAAGGTGTATAACTGAATATAAACATATAGATGTCTTCAGGTACCGACTCTTTATGTACATGTGAAGTTTTGGATTTTTAGCAGCACGTGCAGGAGAGTTATTAAGCATTTTGTCCATTGCGGCGAAGGAAATTTTAAGTGAAAACTTTGAAGCCCCGCCCCCGTCATATAGTATTTCGGAAACAAAAAATTTTAGCCCCAGTGTTTGTCCCAGGTCTTAAGATGCTCCAGACAGAACTTTAAGGCAATCAGATGAAGCCTTTAGGATCAGGGTGCAAAAGAATGACCCCTGTAAACATGCAAAAAAGGGCAAAAGTCGGACTTTCAAAAATTCATAACTCACTTCCTGTTCATATTAGACGTTAAAAAATATCAAATTTTTCGCCATGCCCGATGAGACTGCCAAGTTTGGTGAGTTTTTGTGCATGTTTCGGGGGTCAAAAATGCGATCGAACAATTGGAAAAATAATAATAATAATAATTTCTACAAAAACAATAGGGACTTCGCAGCGGTCGCTGCTCAGGCCCTAATAATAATAATAATAATAATAATAAAAGTAATAATAATTTCTACAAAAACAATAGGGACCTCGCCGCGGTCGCTGCTCGGGCCCCAATAATAATTTCTACACAAAGTCCATTGTGGAGACCCGCCCCCTTTTAAGTAAATTCAAAATGGCCGACTTCCTGTAAAACCTAGCTCATTGCTCCAAGAGACTTTTTTGTAGGTCTTGGTCTTATACATACAGTGAACCCTCGCTACTTCGAGGTTCACCTTTCGCGGGTTCAGTGCTTCGCGGGTCTAAAAAATATTCGGGGGCATTGTAGTTTCGCCGAGCGGCACGACGGGGCGCTGGAGCGGTTAGACGGCCGGCGGGCGCCGAAGAAGAGCGTGGGCGAAGAGGAGAGTGGACGAAGAAGAGCACGTTCCCCCGGACACGATCGGTGGCGACGTTTTGCGCGGTTCGGACCGTACCAGAGCACCGGCCGGCGTGCGTGGCAGTTAAGCCGTAGAGGAGCACCTTCCCCGGGCACGGGCGGTTCCAAGCGGCCCCTGAGTTTAACCGAATGGAAGCTCCGGAGGAGGAGGGCATGCTCGCGTCACAGTAAGCCGAAGAGGAGCACCTTCCCCGGGCACGGGCGGTTCCAAGCGGCCCCTAAGTTTAACCGAATGGAAGCTCCGGAGGAGGAGGGCATGCTCGCGTCACAGTAAGCCGAAGAGGAGCACCTTCCCCGGGCACGGGCGGTGCCAAGCGGCCCCTAAGTTTAACCGAATGGAAGCTCCGGGGGAGGAGGGCGGGCGTGTGTCACAGTTAAGCCGAATTGGAGCACCTCTTCTGCCCGGGCACGAGCGGAGCGCGAGGCTGTCAGTTATGAATGAATAAATGAATAAATAAATAAAGAATGCCACCTTTCATTTCACAGGGCACACCGGACGGCGTACCAGCAGGTAAAAGTCGGAGTAATTAAATAAATACAAAAAGAATGGTTGGGGAATAAAAAAATAATAAGTTTTAATAATAATTTGTTTTTTTTGTTATAACATGAATTTCACTCTCTCTCTCTCTCTCTCCCCCCGTATATATATATATATATATATATATATATATATATATATATATATATATATATATTTATATATTTATTATATATATTGTATATTTTTTTAAAGCATTTTTGAAGGTGCGCCGCTACTTCGCGGATTTTCAGTTTTCGCGGATGGTCTCGGTCCCCATTAACCGCGATAACCGAGGGTTCACTGTACTCCATAAAATTTACAAAAAGCGAGGTGAAACACTCAACCAGGGCTGCTTTTTTGAACATTTCTCGAGGGCCATGGTGAGCCATTTCAAAAAAGCTGCACAACTAACGTATAAAATATTGATAAATTTGCTCGGCCTGATGTGTGTGTAAAGTTTCACGAGTTGTTGTTCATATTTAGAACCTCATAATCAGCGTTGTTTTATTGCCGAACAGTGCAATGCCACTCCCACAACTTTTCATGAAAAAGGACAAATTTCGTATTATGACATCCTTATGGCCCGAAACAGTCATCCGAGCATATATGAGGGCGACCTTGTTGAGTTGCACGGAGAAAAACATCCAAGAAAATAACTTGTATTAGCTATTAGCAGTTGGTGGCGCTACTACTACGATGAAAAATAAGTTGGTAGATGTCTTCAGGGCTTAAGTATCCTCAAATGTGTGCAACTTCGAGAAGATAGGATCATCTGAGTCATGTTGCTGGAGCTTTTGTTGCCACAGAGTACAATCGGACTTTTCAGCACCGTAATAGCCACGCCTTTTGCCAAAACGTCACAAAATTCGGCAGAGAGTAAGATCATTGTCTAGAGTCTTTTCTGACTAATTTTCAGTCGGATTCGTCAAAAGGGCACCGTGCAGTACGTGAAAATTAAAATAAAAAAAATTTTTTGATTCCACTTGGCGGCACTGTGTGTATAACAAAATAATAACATTAAGATGTCTTCAGGTCGGGACGTTTTATTTACAGGTGAAGGTTTGGATTTTTAGGAGCATGTGCAGGGGAGTTATTAAGCATTCATTTATTTGTATTAGGTTCATTTTGTCTTCTTATTATTGATATTTGACTGATTCATTAAAAGCAGACAATTATGTTTTAGGATAATTTTTTACCTGACATGTTTCGGCGAGTCTTTCGCCTTCTTCAGAGTGTCGCATGATGGTGTCTTGAGCTGATGTTCCATGAGGGTGTGGCTTACCTGTCAAAAAAATGAAAAAAATCAGAGCAGTAAAAGAACAAGCACAACATGAACATTACAAATCAGCAATCACTGACCACTGCAAAAGGGAAAACCACATCATGGACCGGGAGAAGGGCAGGGTCATCCGCACAGAAGAGAACAAACAACAGCGCTGGATCAGAGAGGCCATTGAGATCTGCAAGCGAGGCATAAAAACCATGAACAGAGACAAGGGAGCCTTCATCCTCTCTACCACCTGGACCAGCATCTTGGCGGAGTGAACGGACAGCGGGGGGCGTGACTTGCCTTCATTCTTGTGACAGGTAAGTCACGCCCTCATGGAACATCAGCTGATAAAGACGGGTCACAAGACACCATCATGTGACACTCTGAAGAAGGCGAAAGACTTTCGTATTGTGACATGCTCAAGGCCTAAACACTCATCCGAGCAAATATAAGGTAGATTTTGTTAACATGCCCGGAGAAAAACATCAACGAAAATAATTTGTATTTGTTTTAACCAGTTGGTGGCGCTACCACTGCGATCAAAAATAAGTTGGCAGCCGTCTTCAGGGCCTGAATATCCTCAAATGTGAAAAATTTCGAGAAGATGGATCATCTGAATCATTTTGCAGGAACTTTTGTTGCCACGGAGAATAATCAGACTCTGCGGCACCGTAATAGCCACGCCCTTCGAAGGAAAGTCACAAAAATAGGGATAGGGTAAGATCAATGTCTTGAGTCTTTTCTAGCCAATTTTCAATCAGATTCGTTAAAAGGGCACCGTGCAGTACGTCAAAATGTAAAAAATGATATTGATTGGCGCAAGGTGTATAACTGAATATAAACATATAGATGTCTTCAGGTACAGACTCTTTATGTACATGTGAAGTTTTGGATTTTTAGCAGCATGTGCAGGAGAGTTATTAAGCATTTTGTCCATTGCGGCGAAGGAAATCTTAAGTGAAAACTTTGATGCCCCGCCCCCGTCATATAGTATTTCGGAAACAAAAAATTTTAGCCCCAGTGTTTGTCCCAGGTCTTCAGATGCTACAGACAGAATTTTAAGGCAATCAGATGAAGCCTTTAGGATCAGGGTGCAAAAGAATGACCCCTGTAAACATGCAAAAAAGGGCAAAAGTCGGACTTTCAAAAATTCATAACTCACTTCCTGTTCATATTAGACGTTAAAATATCAAATTTTTCGCCATGCCCGATGAGACTGCCAAGTTTGGTGAGTTTTTGTGCATGTTTCGGGGGTCAAAAATGCGATCGAACAATCGGAAAAATAATAATAATAATAATTTCTACAAAAACAATAGGGACTTCGCAGCGGTCGCTGCTCAGGCCCTAATAATAATAATAATAATAATAATAAAAGTAATAATATTTTCTACAAAAACAATAGGGACCTCGCCGCGGTCGCTGCTCGGGCCCCAATAATAATTTCTACACAAAGTCCATTGTGGTGACCCGCCCCCTTTTAAGTAAATTCAAAATTGCCGACTTCCTGTAAAACCTAGCTCATTGCTCCAAGAGACTTTTTTGTAGGTCTTGGTCTTATACATACAGTGAACCCTCGCTACTTCGCGGTTCACCTTTCGCGGGTTCAGTGCTTCGCGGGTCTAAAAAATATTCGGGGGCATTGTAGTTTCGCCGAGCGGCACGACGGGGCGCTGGAGCGGTTAGACGGCCGGCGTGCGCCGAAGAAGAGCGTGGGCGAAGAGGAGAGTGGACGAAGAAGAGCACGTTCCCCCGGACACGATCGGTGGCGACGTTTCGCGCGGTTCGGACCGTACCAGAGCTCCGGCCAGCGTGCGTGGCAGTTAAGCCGTAGAGGAGCACCTTCCCCGGGCACGGGCGGTGCCAAGCGGCCCCTAAGTTTAACCGAATGGAAGCTCCGGAGGAGGAGGGCATGCTCGCGTCACAGTAAGCCGAAGAGGAGCACCTTCCCCGGGCACGGGCGGTTCCAAGCGGCCCCTGAGTTTAACCGAATGGAAGCTCCGGAGGAGGAGGGCATGCTCGCGTCACAGTAAGCCGAAGAGGAGCACCTTCCCCGGGCACGGGCGGTGCCAAGCGGCCCCTAAGTTTAACCGAATGGAAGCTCCGGGGGAGGAGGACGGGCGTGTGTCACAGTTAAGCCAAATTGGAGCACCTCTTCTGCCCGGGCACGAGCGGAGCGCGAGGCTGTCAGTTATGAATGAATAAATGAATAAATAAATAAAGAATGCCACCTTTCATTTCACAGGGCACACCGGACGGCGTACCAGCAGGTAAAAGTCGGAGTAATTAAATAAATACAAAAAGAATGGCTGGGGAATAAAAAAATAATACGTTTTAATAATAATTTGTTTTTTTTGTTATAACATGAATTTCACTCTCTCTCTCCCCGTATATATATATATATATATATATATATATATATATATATATTTATATATTTATTATATATATTGTATATTTTTTTTAAGCATTTTTGAAGGTGCGCCGCTACTTCGCGGATTTTCAGTTTTCGCGGATGGTCTCGGTCCCCATTAACCGCGATAACTGAGGGTTCACTGTACTCCATAAAATTTACAAAAAGCGAGGTGAAACACTCAACCAGAGCTGCTTTTTTTTAACATTTCTCGAGGGCCATGGCGAGCCATTTCAAAAAAGCTGCACAACTAACGTATAAAATATTGATAAATTTGCTCGGCCTGATGTGTGTGTAAAGTTTTACGAGTTGTCGTTCATATTTAGAACCTCATAATCAGCTTTGTTTTATTGCCGAACAGTGCAATGCCACTCCCACAACTTTTCACGAAAAATCACGAATTTCGTATTGTGACATCCTCATGGCCGAAACAGTCATCCGAGCATATATGAGGGCGACCTTGTTGAGTTGCACGGAGAAAAACATCCAAGAAAATAACTTGTATTAGCTTTTACCAGTTGGTGGCGCTACTACTACGATGTAAAATAAGTTGGTAGATGTCTTCAGGGCTGAAGTATCCTCAAATGTGTACAACTTCGAGAAGATAGGATCATCTGAGTCATGTTGCCGGAGCTTTTGTTGCCACAGAGTACAATCGGACTTTTCAGCACCTTAATAGCCACGCCTTTTGCCAAAACGTCACAAAATTCGGCAGAGAGTAAGATCATTGTCTTGAGTCTTTTCTGACTAATTTTCAGTCGGATTCGTCAAAAGGGCACCGTGCAGTACGTGAAAATTAAAATAAAAACAAATTTTTGATTCCACTTGGCGGCACTGTGTGTATAACAAAATAATAACATTAAGATGTCTTCAGGTCGGGACGTTTTATTTACAGGTGAAGGTTTGGATTTTTAGGAGCATGTGCAGGGGAGTTATTAAGCATTCATTTATTTGTATTAGGTTCATTTTGTCTTCTTATTATTGATATTTGACTGATTCATTAAAAGCAGACAATTATGTTTTAGGTTAATTTTTTACCTGACATGTTTCGGCGAGTCTTTCGCCTTCTTCAGAGTGTCGCATGATGGTGTCTTGAGACCCGTCTTTATCAGCTGATGTTCCATGAGGGTGTGACTTACCTGTCAAAAAAATGAAAAATCAGAGCAGTAAAAGAACAAGCACAACATGAACATTACAAATCAGCAATCACTGACCACTGCAAAAGGGAAAACCACATCATGGACCGGGAGAAGGGCAGGGTCATCCGCACAGAAGAGAACAAACAACAGCGCTGGATCAGAGAGGCCATTGAGATCTGCAAGCGAGGCATAAAAACCATGAACAGAGACAAGGGAGCCTTCATCCTCTCTACCACCTGGAGCAGCATTTTGGCGGAGTGAACGGACAGCGGGGGGCGTGACTTGCCTTCATTCTTGTGACAGGTAAGTCACGCCCTCATGGAACATCAGCTGATAAAGACGGGCCACAAGACACCATCATGTGACACTCTGAAGAAGGCGAAAGACTTTCGTATTGTGACATCCTCAAGGCCTAAACACTCATCCGAGCAAATGTAAGGTAGATTTTGTTAACCTGCCCGGAGAAAAAAATCAACGTAAATAATTTGTATTTGTTTTAACCAGTTGGTGGCGCTACCACTGCGATCAAAAATAAGTTGGCAGCCGTCTTCAGGGCCTGAATATCCTCAAATGTGAAAAATTTCGAGAAGATGGATCATCTGAATCATTTTGCAGGAACTTTTGTTGCCACGGCGAATAATCAGACTCTGCGGCACCGTAATAGCCACGCCCTTCGAAGGAAAGTCACAAAAATAGGGATAGAGTAAGATCAATGTCTTGAGTCTTTTCTAGCCAATTTTCAATCAGATTCGTTAAAAGGGCACCGTGCAGTACGTCAAAATGTAAAAAATGATATTGATTGGCGCAAGGTGTATAACTGAATATAAACATATAGATGTCTTCAGGTACAGACTCTTTATGTACATGTGAAGTTTTGGATTTTTAGCAGCATGTGCAGGAGAGTTATTAAGCATTTTGTCCATTGCGGCGAAGGAAATCTTAAGTGAAAACTTTGATGCCCCGCCCCCGTCATATAGTATTTCGGAAACAAAAAATTTTAGCCCCAGTGTTTGTGCCAGGTCTTCAGATGCTACAGACAGAATTTTAAGGCAATCAGATGAAGCCTTTAGGATCAGGGTGCAAAAGAATGACCCCTGTAAACATGCAAAAAAGGGCAAAAGTCGGACTTTCAAAAATTCATAACTCACTTCCTGTTCATATTAGACGTTAAAATATCAAATTTTTCGCCATGCCCGATGAGACTGCCAAGTTTGGTGAGTTTTTGTGCATGTTTCGGGGGTCAAAAATGCGATCGAACAATCGGAAAAATAATAATAATAATAATTTCTACAAAAACAATAGGGACTTCGCAGCGGTCGCTGCTCAGGCCCTAATAATAATAATAATAATAATAATAAAAGTAATAATATTTTCTACAAAAACAATAGGGACCTCGCCGCGGTCGCTGCTCGGGCCCCAATAATAATTTCTACACAAAGTCCATTGTGGTGAAGAGCGTGGGCGAAGAGGAGAGTGGACGAAGAAGAGCACGTTCCCCCGGACACGATCGGTGGCGACGTTTCGCGCGGTTCGGACCGTACCAGAGCTCCGGCCAGCGTGCATGGCAGTTAAGCCGTAGAGGAGCACCTTCCCCGGGCACGGGCGGTGCCAAGCGGCCCCTAAATTTAATGGAATGGAAGCTCCGGAGGAGGAGGGCATGCTCGCGTCACAGTAAGCCGAAGAGGAGCACCTTCCCCGGGCACGGGCGGTTCCAAGCGGCCCCTAAGTTTAACCGAATGGAAGCTCCGGAGGAGGAGGGCATGCTCGCATCACAGTAAGCCGAAGAGGAGCACCTTCCCCGGGCACGGGCGGTGCCAAGCGGCCCCTAAGTTTAACCGAATGGAAGCTCCGGGGGAGGAGGACGGGCGTGTGTCACAGTTAAGCCAAATTGGAGCACCTCTTCTGCCCGGGCACGAGCGGAGCGCGAGGCTGTCAGTTATGAATGAATAAATGAATAAATAAATAAAGAATGCCACCTTTCATTTCACAGGGCACACCGGACGGCGTACCAGCAGGTAAAAGTCGGAGTAATTAAATAAATACAAAAAGAATGGCTGGGGAATAAAAAAATAATACGTTTTAATAATAATTTGTTTTTTTTGTTATAACATGAATTTCACTCTCTCTCTCCCCGTATATATATATATATATATATATATATATTTATATATTTATTATATATATTGTATATTTTTTTTAAGCATTTTTGAAGGTGCGCCGCTACTTCGCGGATTTTCAGTTTTCGCGGATGGTCTTGGTCCCCATTAACCGCGATAACCGAGGGTTCACTGTACTCCATAAAATTTACAAAAAGCGAGGTGAAACATTCAACCAGAGCTGCTTTTTTTTAACATTTCTCGAGGGCCATGGCGAGCCATTTCAAAAAAGCTGCACAACTAACGTATAAAATATTGATAAATTTGCTCGGCCTGATGTGTGTGTAAAGTTTTACGAGTTGTCGTTCATATTTAGAACCTCATAATCAGCTTTGTTTTATTGCCGAACAGTGCAATGCCACTCCCACAACTTTTCACGAAAAATCACGAATTTCGTATTGTGACATCCTCATGGCCGAAACAGTCATCCGAGCATATATGAGGGCGACCTTGTTGAGTTGCACGGAGAAAAACATCCAAGAAAATAACTTGTATTAGCTTTTACCAGTTGGTGGCGCTACTACTACGATGTAAAATAAGTTGGTAGATGTCTTCAGGGCTGAAGTATCCTCAAATGTGTACAACTTCGAGAAGATAGGATCATCTGAGTCATGTTGCCGGAGCTTTTGTTGCCACAGAGTACAATCGGACTTTTCAGCACCTTAATAGCCACGCCTTTTGCCAAAACGTCACAAAATTCGGCAGAGAGTAAGATCATTGTCTTGAGTCTTTTCTGACTAATTTTCAGTCGGATTCGTCAAAAGGGCACCGTGCAGTACGTGAAAATTAAAATAAAAACAAATTTTTGATTCCACTTGGCGGCACTGTGTGTATAACAAAATAATAACATTAAGATGTCTTCAGGTCGGGACGTTTTATTTACAGGTGAAGGTTTGGATTTTTAGGAGTATGTGCAGGGGAGTTATTAAGCATTCATTTATTTGTATTAGGTTCATTTTGTCTTCTTATTATTGATATTTGACTGATTCATTAAAAGCAGACAATTATGTTTTAGGTTAATTTTTTACCTGACATGTTTCGGCGAGTCTTTCGCCTTCTTCAGAGTGTCGCATGATGGTGTCTTGAGACCCGTCTTTATCAGCTGATGTTCCATGAGGGTGTGACTTACCTGTCAAAAAAATGAAAAATCAGAGCAGTCAAAGAACAAGCACAACATGAACATTACAAATCAGCAATCACTGACCACTGCAAAAGGGAAAACCACATCATGGACCGGGAGAAGGGCAGGGTCATCCGCACCGAAGAGAACAAACAACAGCGCTGGATCAGAGAGGCCATTGAGATCTGCAAGCGAGGCATAAAAACCATGAACAGAGACAAGGGAGCCTTCATCCTCTCTACCACCTGGACCAGCATCTTGGCGGAGTGAACGGACAGCGGGGGGCGTGACTTGCCTTCATTCTTGTGACAGGTAAGTCACGCCCTCATGGAACATCAGCTGATAAAGACGGGTCACAAGACAGCATCATGTGACACTCTGAAGAAGGCGAAAGACTTTTGTATTGTGACATGCTCAAGGCCTAAACACTCATCCGAGCAAATATAAGGTAGATTTTGTTCACCTGCCCGGAGAAAAACATCAACGAAAATAATTTGTATTTGTTTTAACCAGTTGGTGGCGCTACCACTGCGATCAAAAATAAGTTGGCAGCCGTCTTCAGGGCCTGAATATACTCAAATGTGAAAGATTTCCAGAAGATGGATCATCTGAATCATTTTGCAGGAACTTTTGTTGCCACGGAGAATAATCAGACTCTGCGGCACCGTATTAGCCACGCCCTTTGAAGGAAAGTCATAAAAATAGGGATAGAGTAAGATCAATGTCTTGAGTCTTTTCTAGCCAATTTTCAATCGGATTCGTTAAAAGGGCACCATGCAGTACGTCAAAATGTAAAAAATGATATTGATTGGCGCAAGGTGTATAACTGAATATAAACATATAGATGTCTTCAGGTACAGACTCTTTATGTACATGTGAAGTTTTGGATTTTTAGCAGCATGTGCAGGAGAGTTATTAAGCATTTTGTCCATTGCGGCGAAGGAAATCTTAAGTGAAAACTTTGAAGCCCCGCCCCCGTCATATAGTATTTCGGAAACAAAAAATTTTAGCCCCAGTGTTTGTCCCAGGTCTTCAGATGCTACAGACAGAATTTTAAGGCAATCAGATGAAGCCTTTAGGATCAGGGTGCAAAAGAATGACCCCTGTAAACATGCAAAAAAGGGCAAAAGTCGGACTTTCAAAAATTCATAACTCACTTCCTGTTCATATTAGACGTTAAAATATCAAATTTTTCGCCATGCCCGATGAGACTGCCAAGTTTGGTGAGTTTTTGTGCATGTTTCGGGGGTCAAAAATGCGATCGAACAATCGGAAAAATAATAATAATAATAATTTCTACAAAAACAATAGGGACCTCGCCGCGGTCGCTGCTCGGGCCCCAATAATAATTTCTACACAAAGTCCATTGTGGTGACCCGCCCCCTTTTAAGTAAATTCAAAATGGCCGACTTCCTGTAAAACCTAGCTCATTGCTCCAAGAGACTTTTTTGTAGGTCTTGGTCTTATACATACAGTGAACCCTCGCTACTTCGCGGTTCACCTTTCGCGGGTTCAGTGCTTCGCGGGTCTAAAAAATATTCGGGGGCATTGTAGTTTC
This sequence comes from Idiotropiscis lumnitzeri, assembly GCF_059441095.1. NCBI lineage: Eukaryota > Metazoa > Chordata > Actinopteri > Syngnathiformes > Syngnathidae > Idiotropiscis > Idiotropiscis lumnitzeri. The sequence continues at coordinate 2,547,046 of NW_028283568.1, forward strand.
GCCGAGCGGCACGACGGGGCGCTGGAGCGGTTAGACGGCCGGCGTGCGCCGAAGAAGAGCGTGGGCGAAGAGGAGAGTGGACGAAGAAGAGCACGTTCCCCCGGACACGATCGGTGGCGACGTTTCGCGCGGTTCGGACCGTACCAGAGCTCCGGCCGGCGTGCGTGGCAGTTAAGCCGTAGAGGAGCACCTTCCCCGGGCACGGGCGGTTCCAAGCGGCCCCTAAGTTTAACCGAATGGAAGCTCCGGAGGAGGAGGGCATGCTCGCGTCACAGTAAGCCGAAGAGGAGCACCTTCCCCGGGCACGGGCGGTGCCAAGCGGCCCCTAAGTTTAACCGAATGGAAGCTCCGGGGGAGGAGGGCGGGCGTGTGTCACAGTTAAGCCAAATTGGAGCACCTCTTCTACCCTGGCACGAGCGGAGCGCGAGGCTGTCAGTTATGAATGAATAAATGAATAAATAAATAAAGAATGCCACCTTTCATTTCACAGGGCACACCGGACGGCGTACCAGCAGGTAAAAGTCGGAGTAATTAAATAAATACAAAAAGAATGGCTGGGGAATAAAAAAATAATACGTTTTAATAATAATTTGGTTTTTTTGTTATAACATGAATTTCACTCTCTCTCTCTCTCCCCGTATATATATATATATATATATATATATATATATATATATATATATATATTTATATATTTATTATATATATTGTATTTTTTTTTAAGCATTTTTGAAGGTGTGCCGCTACTTCGCGGATTTTCAGTTTTCGCGGGTGGTCTCGGTCCCCATTAACCGCGATAACCGAGGGTTCACTGTACTCCATAAAATTTACAAAAAGCGAGGTGAAACACTCAACCAGGGCTGCTTTTTTGAACATTTCTCGAGGGCCATGGCGAGCCATTTCAAAAAAGCTGCACAACTAACGGATAAAATATTGATAAATTTGCTCTGCCTGATGTGTGTGTCAAGTTTCACGAGTTGTCGTTCATATTTAGAACCTCATAGTCAGCGTTGTTTTATTGCCGAACAGTGCAATGCCACTCCCACAACTTTTCACGAAAAAGGATGAATTTCGTATTGTGACATCCTCATGGCCGAAACAGTCATCCGAGCATATATGAGGGCGACCTTGTTGAGTTGCACGGAGAAAAACATCCAAGAAAATAACTTGTATTAGCTTTTACCAGTTGGTGGCGCTACTACTACGATGAAAAATAAGTTGGTAGATGTCTTCAGGGCTGAAGTATCCTCAAATGTGTACAACTTCGAGAAGATAGGATCATCTGAGTCATGTTGCCGGAGCTTTTGTTGCCACAAAGTACAATCGGACTTTTCAGCACCGTAAAAGCCACGCCTTTTGCCAAAACGTCACAAAATTCGGCAGAGAGTAAGATCATTGTCTTGAGTCTTTTCTGACTAATTTTCAGTCGGATTCGTCAAAAGGGCACCGTGCAGTACGTGAAAATTAAAATAAAAACACATTTTTGATTCCACTTGGCGGCGCTGTGTGTATAACAAAATAATAACATTAAGATGTCTTCAGGTCGGGACATTTTATTTACAGGTGAAGGTTTGGATTTTTAGGAGCATGTGCAGGGGAGTTATTAAGCATTCATTTATTTGTATTAGGTTCATTTTGTCTTCTTATTATTGATATTTGACTGATTCATTAAAAGCAGACAATTATGTTTTAGGTTAATTTTTTACCTGACATGTTTCGGCGAGTCTTTCGCCTTCTTCAGAGTGTCGCATGATGGTGTCTTGAGACCCGTCTTTAACAGCTGATGTTCCATGAGGGTGTGACTTACCTGTCAAAAAAATGAAAAATCAGAGCAGTAAAAGAACAAGCACAACATGAACATTACAAATCAGCAATCACTGACCACTGCAAAAGGGAAAACCACATCATGGACCGGGAGAAGGGCAGGGTCATCCGCACCGAAGAGAACAAACAACAGCGCTGGATCAGAGAGGCCATTGAGATCTGCAAGCGAGGCATAAAAACCATGAACAGAGACAAGGGAGCCTTCATCCTCTCTACCACCTGGAGCAGCATCTTGGCGGAGTGAACGGACAGCGGGGGGCGTGACTTGCCTTCATTCTTGTGACAGGTAAGTCACGCCCTCATGGAACATCAGCTGATAAAGACGGGCCACAAGACACCATCATGTGACACTCTGAAGAAGGCGAAAGACTTTCGTATTGTGACATCCTCAAGGCTTAAACACTTATCCGAGCAAATATAAGGTAGATTTTGTTAACCTGCCCGGAGAAAAACATCAACGAAAATAATTTGTATTTGTTTTAACCAGTTGGTGGCGCTACCATTGCGATCAAAAATAAGTTGGCAGCCGTCTTCAGGGCCTGAATATCCTCAAATGTGAAAAATTTCGAGAAGATGGATCATCTGAATCATTTTGCAGGAACTTTTGTTGCCACGGAGAATAATCAGACTCTGCGGCACCGTAATAGCCACGCCCTTCGAAGGAAAGTCACAAAAATAGGGATAGAGTAAGATCAATGTCTTGAGTCTTTTCTAGCCAATTTTCAATGGGATTCGTTAAAAGGGCACCGTGCAGTACGTCAAAATGTAAAAAATGATATTGATTGGCGCAAGGTGTATAACTGAATATAAACATATAGATGTTTTCAGGTACCGACTCTTTATGTACATGTGAAGTTTTGGATTTTTAGCAGCATGTGCAAGAGAGTTATTAAGCATTTTGTCAATTGCGGCGAAGGAAATCTTAAGTGAAAACTTCGAAGCCCCGCCCCCGTCATATAGTATTTCGGAAACAAAAAATTTTAGCCCCAGTGTTTGTCCCAGGTCTTAAGATGCTACAGACAGAATTTTAAGGCAATCAGATGAAGCCTTTAGGATCAGGGTGCAAAAGAATGACCCCTGTAAACATGCAAAAAAGGGCAAAAGTCGGACTTTCAAAAATTCATAACTCACTTCCTGTTCATATTAGACGTTAAAATATAAAATTTTTCGCCATGCCCGATGAGACTGCCAAGTTTGGTGAATTTTTGTGCATGTTTCGGGGGTCAAAAATGCAATCGAACAATCGGAAAAATAATAATAATAATAATTTCTACAAAAACAATAGGGACTTCGCAGCGGTCGCTGCTCAGGCCCTAATAATAATAATAATAATAATAAAAGTAATAATATTTTCTACAAAAACAATAGGGACCTCGCAGCCGTCGCAGCTTGGGCCCTAATAACAATTTCTAGAAAAACAATAGGGACCTCGCAGCGGTCACTGCTCGGGCCCTAATAATAATAATAATAAAAATAATAATAATTTCTACAAAAACAATGGGGACCTCGTAGCGGTCGCTGCTCGGGCCCTAATAATAATTTCTACAAAAACAATAGGGACCTCGCCGCGGTCGCTGCTCGGGCCCCAATAATAATTTCTACACAAAGTCCATTGTGGTGACCCGCCCCCTTTTAAGTAAATTCAAAATGGCCGACTTCCTGTAAAACCTAGCTCATTGCTCCAAGAGACTTTTTTGTAGGTCTTGGTCTTTCAATCGGCTTTGTCTGAGGTGGGATTCGAACCCACGCCTCCTGGGGAGACTGCGACCTGAACGCAACGCCTTAGACCGCTCCGCCATCCTGGCACCTGGTAATGCTCTCTTGAATGTGTTTGCTTTGTTCTTGCTTGGTAGTTTCAATGGGCTCTCTCTGAGGTGGGATTCGAACCGACGCCTCCTGGGGAGACTGCGACCTGAACGCAACGCCTTAGACCGCTCCGCCATCCTGGCACCTGGTAATGCTCTCTTGAATGTGTTTGCTTTGTTCTTGCTTGGTACTTTCAATGGGCTCTGTCTGCTGCGGGATTCGAACCCACGCCTCCTGGGGAGACTGCGACCTGAACGCAACGCCTTAGACCGCTCCGCCATCCTGGCACCTGGTAATGCTCTCTTGAATGTGTTTGCTTTGTTCTTGCTTGGTACTTTCAATGGGCTCTGTCTGAGGTGGGATTCGAACCCACGCCTCCTGGGGAGACTGCGACCTGAACGCAACGCCTAAGACCGCTCCGCCATCCTGACAACTGGTAATGCTCTCTTGACTGTGTTTGCTTTGTTCTTGCTTGGTACTTTCAATGGGCACTGTCTGAGGTGGGATTCGAACCCACGCCTCCTGGGGAGACTGCGACCTGAACGCAACGCCTTAGACCGCTCCGCCATCCTGGCACCTGGTAATGCTCTCTTTACTGTGTTTGCTTTGTTCTTGCTTGGTACTTTCAATGGGCTCTGTCTGAGGTGGGATTCGAACCCACGCCTCCTGGGGAGACTGTGACCTGAACGCAACACCTTAGACCGCTCCGCAATCCTGGCACCTGGTAATGCTCTCTTGAATGTGTTTGCTTTGTTCTTGCTTGGTACTTTCAATGGGCTCTGTCTGAGGTGGGATTAGAACCCACGCCTCCTGGGGAGACTGCGACGTGAAGGAGACGCCTTAGACCGCTCCGCCATCCTGGCACCTGGTAATGCTCTCTTGAATGTGTTTGCTTTGTTCTTGCTTGGTACTTTCAATGGGCTCTGTCTGAGGTGGGATTCGAACCCACGCCTCCTGGGGAGACTGTGACCTGAACGCAACACCTTAGACCGCTCCGCAATCCTGGCACCTGGTAATGCTCTCTTGAATGTGTTTGCTTTGTTCTTGCTTGGTACTTTCAATGGGCTCTGTCTGAGGTGGGATTAGAACCCACGCCTCCTGGGGAGACTGCGACCTGAAGGCAACGCCTTAGACCGCTCCGCCATCCTGGCACCTGGTAATGCTCTCTTGACTGTGTTTGCTTTGTTCTTGCTTGGTACTTTCTATGGGCTATGTCTGAGGCGGGATTCGAACCCACGCCTCCTGGGGAGACTGCGACCTGAACGCAACGCCTTAGACCGCTCCGCCATCCTGGCAGCTGGTAATGCTCTCTTGACTGTGTTTGCTTTGTTTTTGCTTGGTACTTTCAATGGGCTCTGTCTGAGGTGGGATTCGAACCCACGCCTCCTGGGGAGACTGTGACCTGAACGCAACACCTTAGACCGCTCCGCAATCCTGGCACCTGGTAATGCTCTCTTGAATGTGTTTGCTTTGTTCTTGCTTGGTACTTTCAATGGGCTCTGTCTGAGGTGGGATTAGAACCCACGCCTCCTGGGGAGACTGCGACCTGAAGGCAACGCCTTAGACCGCTCCGCCATCCTGGCACCTGGTAATGCTCTCTTGAATGTGTTTGCTTTGTTCTTGCTTGGTACTTTCAATGGGCTCTGTCTGAGGTGGAATTCGAACCCACGCCTCCTGGGGAGACTGCGACCTGAACGCAACGCCTTAGACCGCTCCGCCATCCTGGCACCTGGTAATGCTCTCTTGAATGTGTTTGCTTTGTTCTTGCTTGGTACTTTCAATGGGCTCTGTCTGCTGCGGCATTCGAACCCACGCCTCCTGGGGAGACTGCGACCTGAACGCAACGCCTTAGACCGCTCCGCCATCCTGGCACCTGGTAATGCTCTCTTGAATGTGTTTGCTTTGTTCTTGCTTGGTACTTTCAATGGGCTCTGTCTGAGGTGGGATTCGAACCCACGCCTCCTGGGGAGACTGCGACCTGAACGCAACGCCTAAGACCGCTCCGCCATCCTGACAACTGGTAATGCTCTCTTGACTGTGTTTGCTTTGTTCTTGCTTGGTACTTTCAATGGGCACTGTCTGAGGTGGGATTCGAACCCACGCCTCCTGGGGAGACTGCGACCTGAACGCAACGCCTTAGACCGCTCCGCCATCCTGGCACCTGGTAATGCTCTCTTTACTGTGTTTGCTTTGTTCTTGCTTGGTACTTTCAATGGGCTCTGTCTGAGGTGGGATTCGAACCCACGCCTCCTGGGGAGACTGTGACCTGAACGCAACACCTTAGACCGCTCCGCAATCCTGGCACCTGGTAATGCTCTCTTGAATGTGTTTGCTTTGTTCTTGCTTGGTACTTTCAATGGGCTCTGTCTGAGGTGGGATTAGAACCCACGCCTCCTGGGGAGACTGCGACGTGAAGGAGACGCCTTAGACCGCTCCGCCATCCTGGCACCTGGTAATGCTCTCTTGAATGTGTTTGCTTTGTTCTTGCTTGGTACTTTCAATGGGCTCTGTCTGAGGTGGGATTCGAACCCACGCCTCCTGGGGAGACTGTGACCTGAACGCAACACCTTAGACCGCTCCGCAATCCTGGCACCTGGTAATGCTCTCTTGAATGTGTTTGCTTTGTTCTTGCTTGGTACTTTCAATGGGCTCTGTCTGAGGTGGGATTAGAACCCACGCCTCCTGGGGAGACTGCGACCTGAAGGCAACGCCTTAGACCGCTCCGCCATCCTGGCACCTGGTAATGCTCTCTTGACTGTGTTTGCTTTGTTCTTGCTTGGTACTTTCTATGGGCTATGTCTGAGGCGGGATTCGAACCCACGCCTCCTGGGGAGACTGCGACCTGAACGCAACGCCTTAGACCGCTCCGCCATCCTGGCAGCTGGTAATGCTCTCTTGACTGTGTTTGCTTTGTTTTTGCTTGGTACTTTCAATGGGCTCTGTCTGAGGTGGGATTCGAACCCACGCCTCCTGGGGAGACTGTGACCTGAACGCAACACCTTAGACCGCTCCGCAATCCTGGCACCTGGTAATGCTCTCTTGAATGTGTTTGCTTTGTTCTTGCTTGGTACTTTCAATGGGCTCTGTCTGAGGTGGGATTAGAACCCACGCCTCCTGGGGAGACTGCGACCTGAAGGCAACGCCTTAGACCGCTCCGCCATCCTGGCACCTGGTAATGCTCTCTTGAATGTGTTTGCTTTGTTCTTGCTTGGTACTTTCAATGGGCTCTGTCTGAGGTGGAATTCGAAACCACGCCTCCTGGGGAGACTGCGACCTGAACGCAACGCCTTAGACCGCTCCGCCATTCTGGCAACTGGTAATGCTCTCTTGACTCTGTTTCATTTTTTATTGCTTGGTACTTTCAATGGGCTCTGTCTGAGGTGGGATGCGAACCCACGCCTCCTGGGGAGACTGCGACCTGAACGCAACGCCTTAGACCGCTCCGCCATCCTGGCACCTGGTAATGCTCTCTTGAATGTGTTTGCTTTGTTCTTGCTTGGTACTTTCAATGGGCTCTGTCTGCTGCGGGATTCGAACCCACGCCTCCTGGGGAGACTGCGACCTGAACGCAACGCCTTAGACCGCTCCGCCATCCTGGCACCTGGTAATGCTCTCTTGAATGTGTTTGCTTTGTTCTTGCTTGGTACTTTCAATGGGCTCTGTCTGAGGTGGGATTCGAACCCACGCCTCCTGGGGAGACTGCGACCTGAACGCAACGCCTAAGACCGCTCCGCCATCCTGACAACTGGTAATGCTCTCTTGACTGTGTTTGCTTTGTTCTTGCTTGGTACTTTCAATGGGCACTGTCTGAGGTGGGATTCGAACCCACGCCTCCTGGGGAGACTGCGACCTGAACGCAACGCCTTAGACCGCTCCGCCATCCTGGCACCTGGTAATGCTCTCTTGACTGTGTTTGCTTTGTACTTTCAATGGGCTCTGTCTGAGGTGGGATTCGAACCCACGCTTCCTGGGGAGACTGCGACCTGAACGCAGCGCCTTAGACCGCTCCGCCATCCTGGCAACTGTTAATGCTCTCTTTACTGTGTTTCCTTTGTTCTTGCTTGGTACTTTCAATGGGCTCTGTCTGAGGTGGGATTCGAACCCACGCCTCCTGGGGAGACTGCGACCTGAACGCAACACCTTAGACCGCTCCGCCATCCTGGCACCTGGTAATGCTCTCTTGAATGTGTTTGCTTTGTTCGTGCTTGGTACTTTCAATGGGCTCTGTCTGAGGCGGGATTCGAACCCACGCCTCCTGGGGAGACTGCGACCTGAACGCAGCGCCTTAGACCGCTCTGCCATCCTGGCAACTGGTAATGCTCTCTTGACTGTGTTTGCTTTGTTCTTGCTTGGTACTTTCAATGGGCTCTGTCTGAGGCGGGATTCGAACCTACGCCTCCTGGGGAGACTGCGACCTGAACGCAACGCCTTAGACCGCTCCGCCATCCTGGCACCTGGTAATGCTCTCTTGACTGTGTTTGCTTTGTACTTTCAATGGGCTCTGTCTGAGGTGGGATTCGAACCCACGCTTCCTGGGGAGACTGCGACCTGAACGCAGCGCCTTAGACCGCTCCGCCATCCTGGCAACTGTTAATGCTCTCTTTACTGTGTTTCCTTTGTTCTTGCTTGGTACTTTCAATGGGCTCTGTCTGAGGTGGGATTCGAACCCACGCCTCCTGGGGAGACTGCGACCTGAACGCAACACCTTAGACCGCTCCGCCATCCTGGCACCTGGTAATGCTCTCTTGAATGTGTTTGCTTTGTTCGTGCTTGGTACTTTCAATGGGCTCTGTCTGAGGCGGGATTCGAACCCACGCCTCCTGGGGAGACTGCGACCTGAACGCAGCGCCTTAGACCGCTCCGCCATCCTGGCACCTGGTAATGCTCTCTTGACTGTGTTTGCTTTGTTCTTGCTTGGTACTTTCTATGGGCTATGTCTGAGGCGGGATTCGAACCCACGCCTCCTGGGGAGACTGCGACCTGAACGCAACGCCTTAGACCGCTCCGCCATCCTGGCAGCTGGTAATGCTCTCTTGACTGTGTTTGCTTTGTTTTTGCTTGGTACTTTCAATGGGCTCTGTCTGAGGTGGGATTCGAACCCACGCCTCCTGGGGAGACTGTGACCTGAACGCAACACCTTAGACCGCTCCGCAATCCTGGCACCTGGTAATGCTCTCTTGAATGTGTTTGCTTTGTTCTTGCTTGGTACTTTCAATGGGCTCTGTCTGAGGTGGGATTAGAACCCACGCCTCCTGGGGAGACTGCGACCTGAAGGCAACGCCTTAGACCGCTCCGCCATCCTGGCACCTGGTAATGCTCTCTTGAATGTGTTTGCTTTGTTCTTGCTTGGTACTTTCAATGGGCTCTGTCTGAGGTGGAATTCGAAACCACGCCTCCTGGGGAGACTGCGACCTGAACGCAACGCCTTAGACCGCTCCGCCATTCTGGCAACTGGTAATGCTCTCTTGACTCTGTTTCATTTTTTATTGCTTGGTACTTTCAATGGGCTCTGTCTGAGGTGGGATGCGAACCCACGCCTCCTGGGGAGACTGCGACCTGAACGCAACGCCTTAGACCGCTCCGCCATCCTGGCACCTGGTAATGCTCTCTTGAATGTGTTTGCTTTGTTCTTGCTTGGTACTTTCAATGGGCTCTGTCTGCTGCGGGATTCGAACCCACGCCTCCTGGGGAGACTGCGACCTGAACGCAACGCCTTAGACCGCTCCGCCATCCTGGCACCTGGTAATGCTCTCTTGAATGTGTTTGCTTTGTTCTTGCTTGGTACTTTCAATGGGCTCTGTCTGAGGTGGGATTCGAACCCACGCCTCCTGGGGAGACTGCGACCTGAACGCAACGCCTAAGACCGCTCCGCCATCCTGACAACTGGTAATGCTCTCTTGACTGTGTTTGCTTTGTTCTTGCTTGGTACTTTCAATGGGCACTGTCTGAGGTGGGATTCGAACCCACGCCTCCTGGGGAGACTGCGACCTGAACGCAACGCCTTAGACCGCTCCGCCATCCTGGCACCTGGTAATGCTCTCTTGACTGTGTTTGCTTTGTACTTTCAATGGGCTCTGTCTGAGGTGGGATTCGAACCCACGCTTCCTGGGGAGACTGCGACCTGAACGCAGCGCCTTAGACCGCTCCGCCATCCTGGCAACTGTTAATGCTCTCTTTACTGTGTTTCCTTTGTTCTTGCTTGGTACTTTCAATGGGCTCTGTCTGAGGTGGGATTCGAACCCACGCCTCCTGGGGAGACTGCGACCTGAACGCAACACCTTAGACCGCTCCGCCATCCTGGCACCTGGTAATGCTCTCTTGAATGTGTTTGCTTTGTTCGTGCTTGGTACTTTCAATGGGCTCTGTCTGAGGCGGGATTCGAACCCACGCCTCCTGGGGAGACTGCGACCTGAACGCAGCGCCTTAGACCGCTCTGCCATCCTGGCAACTGGTAATGCTCTCTTGACTGTGTTTGCTTTGTTCTTGCTTGGTACTTTCAATGGGCTCTGTCTGAGGCGGGATTCGAACCTACGCCTCCTGGGGAGACTGCGACCTGAACGCAACGCCTTAAACCGCTCCGCCATCCTGGCACCTGGTAATGCTCTCTTTACTGTGTTTGCTTTGTTCTTGCTTGGTACTTTCAATGGGCTCTGTCTGAGGTGGGATTCGAACCCACGCCTCCTGGGGAGACTGTGACCTGAACGCAACACCTTAGACCGCTCCGCAATCCTGGCACCTGGTAATGCTCTCTTGAATGTGTTTGCTTTGTTCTTGCTTGGTACTTTCAATGGGCTCTGTCTGAGGTGGGATTAGAACCCACGCCTCCTGGGGAGACTGCGACCTGAAGGCAACGCCTTAGACCGCTCCGCCATCCTGGCACCTGGTAATGCTCTCTTGAATGTGTTTGCCTTGTTCTTGCTTGGTACTTTCAATGGGCTCTGTCTGAGGTGGGATTCGAACCCACGCCTCCTGGGGAGACTGCGACCTGAACGCAACGCCTTAGACCGCTCCGCCATCCTGGCACCTGGTAATGCTCTCTTGAATGTGTTTGCTTTGTTCGTGCTTGGTACTTTCAATGGGCTCTGTCTGAGGTGGGATTCGAACCCACGCCTCCTGGGGAGACTGTGACCTGAACGCAACACCTTAGACCGCTCCGCAATCCTGGCACCTGGTAATGCTCTCTTGACTGTGTTTGCTTGGTACTTTCAATGGGCTCTGTCTGAGGTGGGATTCGAACCCACGCCTCCTGGGGAGACTGCGACCTGAACGCAACGCCTTAGACCGCTCCGCCATCCTGGCACCTGGTAATGCTCTCTTGAATGTGTTTGCTTTGTTCTTGCTTGGTACTTTCAATGGGCTCTCTCTGAGGTGGGATTCGAACCCACGCCTCCTGGGGACACTGCGACCTGAACGCAACGCCTTAGACCGCTCTGCCATCCTGGCAACTGGTAATGCTCTCTTGACTGTGTTTGCTTTGTTCTTGCTTGGTACTTTCAATGGGCACTGTCTGAAGTGGGATTCGAACCCACGCCTCCTGGGGAGACTGCGACCTGAACGCAGCGCCTTAGAACGCTCCGCCATCCTGGCAACTGGTAATGCTCTCTTGACTGTGTTTGCTTTGTTCTTGCTTGGTACTTTCAATGGGCTCTGTCTGAGGCGGGATTCGAACCCACACCTCCAGGGGAGACTGCGACCTGAACGCAACGCCTTAGACCGCTCTGCCATCCTGGCAGCTGGTAATGCTCTCTTGACTGTGTTTGCTTTGTTATTGCTTGGTACTTTCAATGGGCTCTGTCTGAGGTGGGATTCGAACCCACGCCTCCTGGGGAGACTGCGACCTGAACGCAACGCCTTAGACCGCTCCGCCATCCTGGCACCTGGTAATGCTCTCTTTACTGTGTTTGCTTTGTTCTTGCTTGGTACTATCAATGGGCTCTGTCTGAGGTGGGATTCGAACCCACGCCTCCTGGGGAGACTGTGACCTGAACGCAACGCCTTAGACCGCTCCGCCATCCTGGCAACTGGTAATGCTCTCTTGACCGTGTTTCCTTTGTTATTGCTTGGTACTTTCAATGGGCACTGTCTGAGGTGGGATTTGAACCCACGCCTACTGGGGAGACTGCGACCTGAACGCAACGCCTTAGACCGCTCTGCCATCCTGGCAGCTGGTAATGCTCTCTTGACTGTGTTTGCTTTGTACTTTCAATGGGCTCTGTCTGAGGTGGGATTCGAACCCACGCCTCCTGGGGAGACTGCGACCTGAAGGCAACGCCTTAGACCGCTCCGCCATCCTGGCAACTGGTAATGCTCTCTTTACTGTGTTTCCTATGTTCTTGCTTGGTACTTTCAATGGGCTCTGTCTGAGGTGGGATTCGAACCCACGCCTCCTGGGGAGACTGTGACCTGAACGCCACGCCTTAGACCGCTCCGCCATCCTGGCAACTAGTAATGCTCTCTTGACCGTGTTTCCTTTGTTATTGCTTGGTACTTTCAATGGGCTCTGTCTGAGGTGGGATTCGAACCCACGCCTCCTGGGGAGACTGCGACCTGAACGCAACGCCTTACACCGCTTCGCCATCCTGGCACCTGGTAATGCTCTCTTGAATGTGTTTGCTTTGTTCTTGCTTGGTACTTTCAATGGGCTCTGTCTGAGGTGGGATTCGAACCCACGCCTCCTGGGGAGACTGCGAACTGAACGCAACGCCTTAGACCGCTCCGCCATACTGGCACCTGGTAATGCTCTCTTGAATGTGTTTGCTTTGTTCTTGCTTGGTACTTTCAATGGGCTCTGTCTGAGGCGGGATTCGAACCCACGCCTCCTGGGGAGACTGCGACCTGAACGCAACGCCTTAGACCGCTCCGCCATCCTGGCACCTGGTAATGCTCTCTTGAATGTGTTTGCTTTGTTCTTGCTTGGTACTTTCAATGGGCTCTGTCTGAGGTGGGATTCGAACCCACGCCTCCTGGGGAGACTGCGACCTGAACGCAACGCCTTAGACCGCTCCTCCATCCTGGCAACTGGTAATGCTCTCTTGACTGTGTTTGCTTTGTTCTTGCTTGGTACTTTCAATGGGCACTGTCTGAGGTGGGATTCGAACCCATGCCTCCTGGGGAGACTGCGACCTGAACGCAACGCCTTAGACCGCTCCGCCATCCTGGCAGCTGGTAATGCTCTCTTGACTGTGTTTGCTTTGTTCTTGCTTGGTACTTTCAATGGGCACTGTCTGAGGTGGGATTTGAACCCACGCCTACTGGGGAGACTGCGACCTGAACGCAACGCCTTAGACCGCTCTGCCATCCTGGCAGCTGGTAATGCTCTCTTGACTGTGTTTGCTTTGTACTTTCAATGGGCTCTGTCTGAGGTGGGATTCGAACCCACGCCTCCTGGGGAGACTGTGACCTGAACACAACACCTTAGACCGCTCCGCAATCCTGGCACCTGGTAATGCTCTCTTGAATGTGTTTGCTTTGTTCGTGCTTGGTACTTTCAATGGGCTCTGTCTGAGGCGGGATTCGAACCCACGCCTCCTGGGGAGACTGCGACCTGAACGCAACACCTGAGACCGCTCCGCTATGCTGGCATCTGGTAATGCTCTCTTGACTGTGTTTGCTTTGTTCTTGCTTGGTACTTTCAATGGTCACTGTCTGAGGTGGTATTTGAACCCACGCCTCCTGGGGAGACTGCGACCTGAACGCAACGCCTTAGAGCGCTCTGCCATCTTATCATCTGGTAATGCTCTCTTGACTGTGTTTGCTTTGTTCTTGCTTGGTACTTTCAATGGGCTCTGTCTGAGGTGGGATTCGAACCCACGCCTCCTGGGGAGACTGCGACCTGAACGCAACGCCTTAGACCGCTCCGCCATCCTGGCAACTGGTAATGCTTTCTTGACTGTGTTTCCTTTGTTCTTGCTTGGTACTTTCAATGGGCTCTGTCTGAGGTGGGATTCGAACCCACGCCTCCTGGGGAGACTGCGACCTGAACGCAACGCCTTAGACCGCTCCGCCATCCTGGCACCTGGTAATGCTCTCTTTACTGTGTTTGCTTTGTTCTTGCTTGGTACTTTCAATGGGCTGTGTCTGAGGTGGGATTCGAACCCACGCCTCCTGGGGAGACTGTGACCTGAACGCAACGCCTTAGACCGCTCCGCCATCCTGGCAACTGGTAATGCGCTCTTGACCGTGTTTCCTTGGTTATTGCTTGGTACTTTCAATGGGCTCTGTCTGAGGTGGGATTCGAACCCACGCCTCCTGTGGAGACTGCGACCTGAACGCAACGCATTAGACCGCTCCGCTATGCTTGCAACTGGTAATGCTCTCTTGACTGTGTTTGCTTTGTTCTTGCTTGGTACTTTCAATGGGCACTGTCTGAGGTGGGATTTGAACCCACGCCTCCTGGGGAGACTGCGACCTGAACGCAACCCCTTAGACCGCTCTGCCATCTTATCATCTGGTAATGCTCTCTTGACTGTGTTTGCTTTGTTCTTGCTTGGTACTTTCAATGGGCTCTGTCTGAGGCAGGATTCGAACCCACGCCTCCTGGGGAGACTGCGTCCTGAACGCAACGCCTAAGACCGCTCTGCCATCCTTGCAGCTGGTAATGCTCTCTTGACTGTGTTTGCTTTCTTCTTGCTTGTTACTTTCAATGGGCTCTGTCTGCTGCGGCATTCAAACCCACGCCTCCTGGGAAGACTGCGACCTGAACGCAGCGCCTTAGACCGCTCTGCCATCCTGGCAACTGGTAATGCTCTCTTGACTGTGTTTGCTTTGTTCTTGCTTGGTACTTTCAATGGGCTCTGTCTGAGGCGGGATTCGAACCCACGCCTCCTGGGGAGACTGCGACCTGAACGCAACGCCTTATACCGCTCCGCCATCCTGGCAACTGGTAATGCTCTCTTGACTGTGTTTACTTTGTTCTTGCTTGGTACTTTCAATGGGCTCTGTCTGAGGCGGGATTCGAACCCACGCCTCCTGGGGAGACTGCGACCTGAACGCAGCGCCTTAGACCGCTCTGCCATCCTGGCAACTGGTAATGCTCTCTTGACTGTGTTTGCTTTGTTCTTGCTTGGTACTTTCAATGGGCTCTGTCTGAGGCGGGATTCGAACCCACGCCACCAGGGGAGACTGCGACCTGAACGCAACGCCTTAGACCGCTCTGCCATCCAGGCAACTGGTAATGCTCTCTTGACTGTGTTTGCTTTCTTCTTGCTTGGTACTTTCAATGGGCTCTGTCTGAGGCGGGATTCGAACCCACGCCTCCAGGGGTGACTGCGACCTGAACGCAACGCCTTAGACCGCTCTGCCATCCTGGCAGCTGGTAATGCTCTCTTGACTGTGTTTGCTTTGTTATTGCTTGGTACTTTCAACGGGCTCTGTCTGAGGTGGGATTCGAACCCACGTTTCCTGGGGAGACTGTCACCTGAACACAACGCCTTAGACCGCTCCGCCATCCTGGCAACTGGTAATGCTCTCTTGACCCTGTTTCCTTTGTCATTGCTTGGTACTTTCAATGGGCTCTGTCTGAGGTGGGATTCGAACCCACGCCTCCTGGGGAGACTGCGACCTGAACGCAACGCCTTCGACCGCTCCGCCATCCTTGCAGCTGGTAATGCTCTCTTGACTGTCTTTGCTTTCTTCTTGCTTGGTACTTTCATTGGGCTCTGTCTGCTGCGGGATTTGAACCCACGCCTCCTGGGGAGACTGCGACCTGAACGCAGCGCCTTAGACCGCTCTGCAATCCTGGCAACTGGTAATGCTCTCTTGAATGTGTTTGCTTTGTTCTTGCTTGGTACTTTCAATGGGCTCTGTCTGAGGTGGGATTCGAACCCACGCCTCCTGGGGAGACTGCGACCTGAACGCAACACCTTAGACCGCTCCGCTATGCTGGCATCTGGTAATGCTCTCTTGACTGTGTTTGCTTTGTTCTTGCTTGGTACTTTCAATGGTCACTGTCTGAGGTGGGATTTGAACCCACGCCTCCTGGGGAGACTGCGACCTGAACGCAACGCCTTAGACCGCTCTGCCATCTTATCATCTGGTAATGCTCTCTTGACTGTGTTTGCTTTGTTCTTGCTTGGTACTTTCAATGGGCTCTGTCTGAGGTGGGATTCGAACCCACGCCTCCTGGGGAGACTGCGACCTGAACGCAACGCCTTAGACCGCTCCGCCATCCTGGCAACTGGTAATGCTTTCTTGACTGTGTTTCCTTTGTTCTTGCTTGGTACTTTCAATGGGCTCTGTCTGAGGTGGGATTAGAACCCACGCCTCCTGGGGAGACTGCGACCTGAACGCAACGCCTTAGACCGCTCCGCCATCCTGGCACCTTGTAATGCTCTCTTTACTGTGTTTGCTTTGTACTTGCTTGGTACTTTCAATGGGCTCTGTCTGAGGTGGGATTCGAACCCACGCCTCCTGGGGGACTGTGACCTGACCGCAACGCCTTAGACCGCTCCGCCATCCTGGCAACTGGTAATGCTCTCTTGACCGTGTTTCCTTGGTTATTGCTTGGTACTTTCAATGGGCTCTGTCTGAGGTGGGATTCGAACCCACGCCTCCTGGGGAGACTGTGACCTGAACGCAACGCCTTAGACCGCTCTGCCATCTTATCATCTGGTAATGCTCTCTTGACTGTGTTTGCTTTGTTCTTGCTTGGTACTTTCAATGGGCTCTGTCTGAGGTGGGATTCGAACCCACGCCTCCTGGGGAGACTGCGACCTGAACGCAACGCCTTAGACCGCTCTGCCATCTTATCATCTGGTAATGCTCTCTTGACTGTGTTTGCTTTGTTCTTGCTTGGTACTTTCAATGGGCTCTGTCTGAGGTGGGATTCGAACCCACGCCTCCTGGGGAGACTGCGACCTGAACGCAACGCCTTAGACCGCTCCGCCATCCTGGCAACTGGTAATGCTCTCTTGACCGTGTTTCCTTTGTCATTGCTTGGTACTTTCAATGGGCTCTGTCTGAGGTGGGATTCGAACCCACGCCTCCTGGGGAGACTGCGACAATGAACGCAACGCCTTCGACCGCTCCGCCATCCTTGCAGCTGGTAATGCTCTCTTGACTGTCTTTGCTTTCTTCTTGCTTGGTACTTTCATTGGGCTCTGTATGCTGCGGGATTTGAACCCACGCCTCCTGGGGAGACTGCGACCTGAACGCAGCGCCTTAGACCGCTCTGCCATCCTGGCAACTGGTAATGCTCTCTTGAATGTGTTTGCTTTGTTCTTGCTTGGTACTTTCAATGGGCTCTGTCTGAGGTGGGATTCGAACCCACGCCTCCTGGGGAGACTGCGACCTGAACGCAACACCTTAGACCGCTCCGCCATCCTGGCAACTGGTAATGCTCTCTTGACTGTGTTTGCTTTGTTCTTGCTTGGTACTTTCAATGGGCACTGTCTGAGGTGGGATTCGAACCCACGCCTCCTGGGGACACTGCGACCTGAACGCAACGCCTTAGACCGCTCTGCCATCTTATCATCTGGTAATGCTCTCTTGACTGTGTTTGCTTTGTTCTTGCTTGGTACTTTCAATGGTCACTGTCTGAGGTGGGATTTGAACCCACGCCTCTTGGGGAGACTGCGACCTGAACGCAACGCCTTAGACCGCTCTGCCATCTTATCATCTGGTAATGCTCTCTTGACTGTGTTTGCTTTGTTCTTGCTTGGTACTTTCAATGGTCACGGTCTGAGGTGGGATTAGAACCCACGCCTCCTGGGGAGACTGCGACCTGAACGCAACGCCTTAGACCGCTCCGCCATCCTGGCACCTTGTAATGCTCTCTTTACTGTGTTTGCTTTGTACTTGCTTGGTACTTTCAATGGGCTCTGTCTGAGGTGGGATTCGAACCCACGCCTCCTGGGGGACTGTGACCTGACCGCAACGCCTTAGACCGCTCCGCCATCCTGGCAACTGGTAATGCTCTCTTGACCGTGTTTCCTTGGTTATTGCTTGGTAATTTCAATGGGCTCTGTCTGAGGTGGGATTCGAACCCACGCCTCCTGGGGAGACTGTGACCTGAACGCAACGCCTTAGACCGCTCCGCCATCCTGGCAACTGGTAATGCTCTCTTGACCGTGTTTCCTTGGTTATTGCTTGGTACTTTCAATGGGCTCTGTCTGAGGTGGGATTCGAACCCACGCCTCCTGTGGAGACTGCGACCTGAACGCAACGCCTTAGACCGCTCCGCTATGCTTGCAACTGGTAATGCTCTCTTGACTGTGTTTGCTTTGTTCTTGCTTGGTACTTTCAATGGGCACTGTCTGAGGTGGGATTTGAACCCACGCCTCCTGGGGAGACTGCGACCTGAACGCAACGCCTTAGACCGCTCTGCCATCTTATCATCTGGTAATGCTCTCTTGACTGTGTTTGCTTTGTTCTTGCTTGGTACTTTCAATGGGCTCTGTCTGAGGTGGGATTCGAACCCACGCCTCCTGGGGAGACTGCGACCTGAACGCAACGCCTTAGACCGCTCCGCCATCCTGGCAACTGGTAATGCTCTCTTGACTGTGTTTGCTTTGTTCTTGCTTGGTACTTTCAATGGGCTCTGTCTGAGGTGGGATTCGAACCCACGCCTCCTGGGGAGACTGCGACCTGAACGCAACGCCTTAGACCGCTCTGCCATCCTGGCAACTGGTAATGCTCTCTTGAATGTGTTTGCTTTGTTCTTGCTTGGTACTTTCAATGGGCTCTGTCTGAGGTGGGATTCGAACCCACGCCTCCTGGGGAGACTGCGACCTGAACGCAACACCTTAGACCGCTTCGCCATCCTGGCAACTGGTAATGCTCTCTTGACTGTGTTTGCTTTGTTCTTGCTTGGTACTTTCAATGGGCACTGTCTGAGGTGGGATTCGAACCCACGCCTCCTGGGGACACTGCGACCTGAACGCAACGCCTTAGACCGCTCTGCCATCTTATCATCTGGTAATGCTCTCTTGACTGTGTTTGCTTTGTTCTTGCTTGGTACTTTCAATGGTCACTGTCTGAGGTGGGATTTGAACCCACGCCTCTTGGGGAGACTGCGACCTGAACGCAACGCCTTAGACCGCTCTGCCATCTTATCATCTGGTAATGCTCTCTTGACTGTGTTTGCTTTGTTCTTGCTTGGTACTTTCAATGGTCACGGTCTGAGGTGGGATTAGAACCCACGCCTCCTGGGGAGACTGCGACCTGAACGCAACGCCTTAGACCGCTCCGCCATCCTGGCACCTTGTAATGCTCTCTTTACTGTGTTTGCTTTGTACTTGCTTGGTACTTTCAATGGGCTCTGTCTGAGGTGGGATTCGAACCCACGCCTCCTGGGGGACTGTGACCTGACCGCAACGCCTTAGACCGCTCCGCCATCCTGGCAACTGGTAATGCTCTCTTGACCGTGTTTCCTTGGTTATTGCTTGGTAATTTCAATGGGCTCTGTCTGAGGTGGGATTCGAACCCACGCCTCCTGGGGAGACTGTGACCTGAACGCAACGCCTTAGACCGCTCCGCCATCCTGGCAACTGGTAATGCTCTCTTGACCGTGTTTCCTTGGTTATTGCTTGGTACTTTCAATGGGCTCTGTCTGAGGTGGGATTCGAACCCACGCCTCCTGTGGAGACTGCGACCTGAACGCAACGCCTTCGACCGCTCCGCCATCCTTGCAGCTGGTAATGCTCTCTTGACTGTCTTTGCTTTCTTCTTGCTTGGTACTTTCATTGGGCTCTGTCTGCTGCGGGATTTGAACCCACGCCTGCTGGGGAGACGGCGACCTGAACGCAGCGCCTTAGACCGCTCTGCAATCCTGGCAACTGGTAATGCTCTCTTGAATGTGTTTGCTTTGTTCTTGCTTGGTACTTTCAATGGGCTCTGTCTGAGGTGGGATTCGAACCCACGCCTCCTGGGGAGACTGCGACCTGAACGCAACACCTGAGACCGCTCCGCTATGCTGGCATCTGGTAATGCTCTCTTGACTGTGTTTGCTTTGTTCTTGCTTGGTACTTTCAATGGTCACTGTCTGAGGTGGTATTTGAACCCACGCCTCCTGGGGAGACTGCGACCTGAACGCAACGCCTTAGAGCGCTCTGCCATCTTATCATCTGGTAATGCTCTCTTGACTGTGTTTGCTTTGTTCTTGCTTGGTACTTTCAATGGGCTCTGTCTGAGGTGGGATTCGAACCCACGCCTCCTGGGGAGACTGCGACCTGAACGCAACGCCTTAGACCGCTCCGCCATCCTGGCAACTGGTAATGCTTTCTTGACTGTGTTTCCTTTGTTCTTGCTTGGTACTTTCAATGGGCTCTGTCTGATTTGGGATTCGAACCCACGCCTCCTGGGGAGACTGCGACCTGAACGCAACGCCTTAGACCGCTCCGCCATCCTGGCACCTGGTAATGCTCTCTTTACTGTGTTTGCTTTGTTCTTGCTTGGTACTTTCAATGGGCTGTGTCTGAGGTGGGATTCGAACCCACGCCTCCTGGGGAGACTGTGACCTGAACGCAACGCCTTAGACCGCTCCGCCATCCTGGCAACTGGTAATGCGCTCTTGACCGTGTTTCCTTGGTTATTGCTTGGTACTTTCAATGGGCTCTGTCTGAGGTGGGATTCGAACCCACGCCTCCTGTGGAGACTGCGACCTGAACGCAACGCATTAGACCGCTCCGCTATGCTTGCAACTGGTAATGCTCTCTTGACTGTGTTTGCTTTGTTCTTGCTTGGTACTTTCAATGGGCACTGTCTGAGGTGGGATTTGAACCCACGCCTCCTGGGGAGACTGCGACCTGAACGCAACGCCTTAGACCGCTCTGCCATCTTATCATCTGGTAATGCTCTCTTGACTGTGTTTGCTTTGTTCTTGCTTGGTACTTTCAATGGGCTCTGTCTGAGGCGGGATTCGAACCCACGCCTCCTGGGGAGACTGCGTCCTGAACGCAACGCCTAAGACCGCTCTGCCATCCTTGCAGCTGGTAATGCTCTCTTGACTGTGTTTGCTTTCTTCTTGCTTGTTACTTTCAATGGGCTCTGTCTGCTGCGGCATTCAAACCCACGCCTCCTGGGAAGACTGCGACCTGAACGCAGCGCCTTAGACCGCTCTGCCATCCTGGCAACTGGTAATGCTCTCTTGACTGTGTTTGCTTTGTTCTTGCTTGGTACTTTCAATGGGCTCTGTCTGAGGCGGGATTCGAACCCACGCCTCCTGGGGAGACTGCGACCTGAACGCAACGCCTTATACCGCTCCGCCATCCTGGCAACTGGTAATGCTCTCTTGACTGAGTTTACTTTGTTCTTGCTTGGTACTTTCAATGGGCTCTGTCTGAGGCGGGATTCGAACCCACGCCTCCTGGGGAGACTGCGACCTGAACGCAGCGCCTTAGACCGCTCTGCCATCCTGGCAACTGGTAATGCTCTCTTGACTGTGTTTGCTTTGTTCTTGCTTGGTACTTTCAATGGGCTCTGTCTGAGGCGGGATTCGAACCCACGCCACCAGGGGAGACTGCGACCTGAACGCAACGCCTTAGACCGCTCTGCCATCCAGGCAACTGGTAATGCTCTCTTGACTGTGTTTGCTTTCTTCTTGCTTGGTACTTTCAATGGGCTCTGTCTGAGGCGGGATTCGAACCCACGCCTCCAGGGGTGACTGCGACCTGAACGCAACGCCTTAGACCGCTCTGCCATCCTGGCAGCTGGTAATGCTCTCTTGACTGTGTTTGCTTTGTTATTGCTTGGTACTTTCAACGGGCTCTGTCTGAGGTGGGATTCGAACCCACGTTTCCTGGGGAGACTGTCACCTGAACACAACGCCTTAGACCGCTCCGCCATCCTGGCAACTGGTAATGCTCTCTTGACCGTGTTTCCTTTGTCATTGCTTGGTACTTTCAATGGGCTCTGTCTGAGGTGGGATTCGAACCCACGCCTCCTGGGGAGACTGCGACCTGAACGCAACGCCTTCGACCGCTCCGCCATCCTTGCAGCTGGTAATGCTCTCTTGACTGTCTTTGCTTTCTTCTTGCTTGGTACTTTCATTGGGCTCTGTCTGCTGCGGGATTTGAACCCACGCCTCCTGGGGAGACTGCGACCTGAACGCAGCGCCTTAGACCGCTCTGCAATCCTGGCAACTGGTAATGCTCTCTTGAATGTGTTTGCTTTGTTCTTGCTTGGTACTTTCAATGGGCTCTGTCTGAGGTGGGATTCGAACCCACGCCTCCTGGGGAGACTGCGACCTGAACGCAACACCTTAGACCGCTCCGCTATGCTGGCATCTGGTAATGCTCTCTTGACTGTGTTTGCTTTGTTCTTGCTTGGTACTTTCAATGGTCACTGTCTGAGGTGGGATTTGAACCCACGCCTCCTGGGGAGACTGCGACCTGAACGCAACGCCTTAGACCGCTCTGCCATCTTATCATCTGGTAATGCTCTCTTGACTGTGTTTGCTTTGTTCTTGCTTGGTACTTTCAATGGGCTCTGTCTGAGGTGGGATTCGAACCCACGCCTCCTGGGGAGACTGCGACCTGAACGCAACGCCTTAGACCGCTCCGCCATCCTGGCAACTGGTAATGCTTTCTTGACTGTGTTTGCTTTGTTCTTGCTTGGTACTTTCAATGGGCTCTGTCTGAGGTGGGATTCGAACCCACGCCTCCTGGGGAGACTGCGACCTGAACGCAACACCTTAGACCGCTCCGCCATCCTGGCAACTGGTAATGCTCTCTTGACTGTGTTTGCTTTGTTCTTGCTTGGTACTTTCAATGGGCTCTGTCTGAGGTGGGATTCGAACCCACGCCTCCTGGGGACACTGCGACCTGAACGCAACGCCTTAGACCGCTCTGCCATCTTATCATCTGGTAATGCTCTCTTGACTGCGTTTGCTTTGTTCTTGCTTGGTACTTTCAATGGGCTCTGTCTGAGGTGGGATTCAAACCCACGCCTCCTGGGGAGACTGCGACCTGAACGCAACGCCTTAGACCGCTCCGCCATCCTGGCAACTGGTAATGCTCTCTTGACTGTGTTTGCTTTGTTCTTGCTTGGTACTTTCAATGGGCTCTGTCTGAGGTGGGATTCGAACCCACGCCTCCTGGGGACACTGCGACCTGAACGCAACGCCTTAGACCGCTCTGCCATCTTATCATCTGGTAATGCTCTCTTGACTGTGTTTGCTTTGTTCTTGATTGGTACTTTCAATGGGCTCTGTCTGAGGTGGGATTCAAACCCACGCCTCCTGGGGAGACTGCGACCTGAACGCAGCGCCTTAGACCGCTCTGCCATCCTGGCAACTGGTAATGCTCTCTTGAATGTGTTTGCTTTGTTCTTGCTTGGTACTTTCAATGGGCTCTGTCTGAGGTGGGATTCGAACCCACGCCTCCTGGGGAGACTGCGACCTGAACGCAACACCTTAGACCGCTCCGCCATCCTGGCAACTGGTAATGCTCTCTTGACTGTGTTTGCTTTGTTCTTGCTTGGTACTTTCAATGGGCACTGTCTGAGGTGGGATTCGAACCCACGCCTCCTGGGGACACTGCGACCTGAACGCAACGCCTTAGACCGCTCTGCCATCTTATCATCTGGTAATGCTCTCTTGACTGTGTTTGCTTTGTTCTTGCTTGGTACTTTCAATGGTCACTGTCTGAGGTGGGATTTGAACCCACGCCTCTTGGGGAGACTGCGACCTGAACGCAACGCCTTAGACCGCTCTGCCATCTTATCATCTGGTAATGCTCTCTTGACTGTGTTTGCTTTGTTCTTGCTTGGTACTTTCAATGGTCACGGTCTGAGGTGGGATTAGAACCCACGCCTCCTGGGGAGACTGCGACCTGAACGCAACGCCTTAGACCGCTCCGCCATCCTGGCACCTTGTAATGCTCTCTTTACTGTGTTTGCTTTGTACTTGCTTGGTACTTTCAATGGGCTCTGTCTGAGGTGGGATTCGAACCCACGCCTCCTGGGGGACTGTGACCTGACCGCAACGCCTTAGACCGCTCCGCCATCCTGGCAACTGGTAATGCTCTCTTGACCGTGTTTCCTTGGTTATTGCTTGGTAATTTCAATGGGCTCTGTCTGAGGTGGGATTCGAACCCACGCCTCCTGGGGAGACTGTGACCTGAACGCAACGCCTTAGACCGCTCCGCCATCCTGGCAACTGGTAATGCTCTCTTGACCGTGTTTCCTTGGTTATTGCTTGGTACTTTCAATGGGCTCTGTCTGAGGTGGGATTCGAACCCACGCCTCCTGTGGAGACTGCGACCTGAACGCAACGCCTTAGACCGCTCCGCTATGCTTGCAACTGGTAATGCTCTCTTGACTGTGTTTGCTTTGTTCTTGCTTGGTACTTTCAATGGGCACTGTCTGAGGTGGGATTTGAACCCACGCCTCCTGGGGAGACTGCGACCTGAACGCAACGCCTTAGACCGCTCTGCCATCTTATCATCTGGTAATGCTCTCTTGACTGTGTTTGCTTTGTTCTTGCTTGGTACTTTCAATGGGCTCTGTCTGAGGTGGGATTCGAACCCACGCCTCCTGGGGAGACTGCGACCTGAACGCAACGCCTTAGACCGCTCCGCCATCCTGGCAACTGGTAATGCTCTCTTGACTGTGTTTGCTTTGTTCTTGCTTGGTACTTTCAATGGGCTCTGTCTGAGGTGGGATTCGAACCCACGCCTCCTGGGGAGACTGCGACCTGAACGCAACGCCTTAGACCGCTCTGCCATCTTATCATCTGGTAATGCTCTCTTGACTGTGTTTGCTTTGTTCTTGCTTGGTACTTTCAATGGGCTCTGTCTGAGGTGGGATTCGAACCCACGCCTCCTGGGGAGACTGCGACCTGAACGCAACGCCTTAGACCGCTCCGCCATCCTGGCAACTGGTAATGCTCTCTTGACCGTGTTTCCTTTGTCATTGCTTGGTACTTTCAATGGGCTCTGTCTGAGGTGGGATTCGAACCCACGCCTCCTGGGGAGACTGCGACAATGAACGCAACGCCTTCGACCGCTCCGCCATCCTTGCAGCTGGTAATGCTCTCTTGACTGTCTTTGCTTTCTTCTTGCTTGGTACTTTCATTGGGCTCTGTATGCTGCGGGATTTGAACCCACGCCTCCTGGGGAGACTGCGACCTGAACGCAGCGCCTTAGACCGCTCTGCCATCCTGGCAACTGGTAATGCTCTCTTGAATGTGTTTGCTTTGTTTTTGCTTGGTACTTTCAATGGGCTCTGTCTGAGGTGGGATTCGAACCCACGCCTCCTGGGGAGACTGCGACCTGAACGCAACACCTTAGACCGCTCCGCCATCCTGGCAACTGGTAATGCTCTCTTGACTGTGTTTGCTTTGTTCTTGCTTGGTACTTTCAATGGGCACTGTCTGAGGTGGGATTCGAACCCACGCCTCCTGGGGACACTGCGACCTGAACGCAACGCCTTAGACCGCTCTGCCATCTTATCATCTGGTAATGCTCTCTTGACTGTGTTTGCTTTGTTCTTGCTTGGTACTTTCAATGGTCACTGTCTGAGGTGGGATTTGAACCCACGCCTCTTGGGGAGACTGCGACCTGAACGCAACGCCTTAGACCGCTCTGCCATCTTATCATCTGGTAATGCTCTCTTGACTGTGTTTGCTTTGTTCTTGCTTGGTACTTTCAATGGTCACGGTCTGAGGTGGGATTAGAACCCACGCCTCCTGGGGAGACTGCGACCTGAACGCTACGCATTAGACCGCTCCGCCATCCTGGCACCTTGTAATGCTCTCTTTACTGTGTTTGCTTTGTACTTGCTTGGTACTTTCAATGGGCTCTGTCTGAGGTGGGATTCGAACCCACGCCTCCTGGGGGACTGTGACCTGACCGCAACGCCTTAGACCGCTCCGCCATCCTGGCAACTGGTAATGCTCTCTTGACCGTGTTTCCTTGGTTATTGCTTGGTAATTTCAATGGGCTCTGTCTGAGGTGGGATTCGAACCCACGCCTCCTGGGGAGACTGTGACCTGAACGCAACGCCTTAGACCGCTCCGCCATCCTGGCAACTGGTAATGCTCTCTTGACCGTGTTTCCTTGGTTATTGCTTGGTACTTTCAATGGGCTCTGTCTGAGGTGGGATTCGAACCCACGCCTCCTGTGGAGACTGCGACCTGAACGCAACGCCTTAGACCGCTCCGCTATGCTTGCAACTGGTAATGCTCTCTTGACTGTGTTTGCTTTGTTCTTGCTTGGTACTTTCAATGGGCACTGTCTGAGGTGGGATTTGAACCCACGCCTCCTGGGGAGACTGCGACCTGAACGCAACGCCTTAGACCGCTCTGCCATCTTATCATCTGGTAATGCTCTCTTGACTGTGTTTGCTTTGTTCTTGCTTGGTACTTTCAATGGGCTCTGTCTGAGGTGGGATTCGAACCCACGCCTCCTGGGGAGACTGCGACCTGAACGCAACGCCTTAGACCGCTCCGCCATCCTGGCAACTGGTAATGCTCTCTTGACTGTGTTTGCTTTGTTCTTGCTTGGTACTTTCAATGGGCTCTGTCTGAGGTGGGATTCGAACCCACGCCTCCTGGGGAGACTGCGACCTGAACGCAACGCCTTAGACCGCTCTGCCATCTTATCATCTGGTAATGCTCTCTTGACTGTGTTTGCTTTGTTCTTGCTTGGTACTTTCAATAGGCTCTGTCTGAGGTGGGATTCGAACCCACGCCTCCTGGGGAGACTGCGACCTGAACGCAACGCCTTAGACCGCTCCGCCATCCTGGCAACTGGTAATGCTCTCTTGACCGTGTTTCCTTTGTCATTGCTTGGTACTTTCAATGGGCTCTGTCTGAGGTGGGATTCGAACCCACGCCTCCTGGGGAGACTGCGACAATGAACGCAACGCCTTCGACCGCTCCGCCATCCTTGCAGCTGGTAATGCTCTCTTGACTGTCTTTGCTTTCTTCTTGCTTGGTACTTTCATTGGGCTCTGTATGCTGCGGGATTTGAACCCACGCCTCCTGGGGAGACTGCGACCTGAACGCAGCGCCTTAGACCGCTCTGCCATCCTGGCAACTGGTAATGCTCTCTTGAATGTGTTTGCTTTGTTCTTGCTTGGTACTTTCAATGGGCTCTGTCTGAGGTGGGATTCGAACCCACGCCTCCTGGGGAGACTGCGACCTGAACGCAACACCTTAGACCGCTCCGCCATCCTGGCAACTGGTAATGCTCTCTTGACTGTGTTTGCTTTGTTCTTGCTTGGTACTTTCAATGGGCACTGTCTGAGGTGGGATTCGAACCCACGCCTCCTGGGGACACTGCGACCTGAACGCAACGCCTTAGACCGCTCTGCCATCTTATCATCTGGTAATGCTCTCTTGACTGTGTTTGCTTTGTTCTTGCTTGGTACTTTCAATGGTCACTGTCTGAGGTGGGATTTGAACCCACGCCTCTTGGGGAGACTGCGACCTGAACGCAACGCCTTAGACCGCTCTGCCATCTTATCATTTGGTAATGCTCTCTTGACTGTGTTTGCTTTGTTCTTGCTTGGTACTTTCAATGGTCACGGTCTGAGGTGGGATTAGAACCCACGCCTCCTGGGGAGACTGCGACCTGAACGCAACGCCTTAGACCGCTCCGCCATCCTGGCACCTTGTAATGCTCTCTTTACTGTGTTTGCTTTGTACTTGCTTGGTACTTTCAATGGGCTCTGTCTGAGGTGGGATTCGAACCCACGCCTCCTGGGGGACTGTGACCTGACCGCAACGCCTTAGACCGCTCCGCCATCCTGGCAACTGGTAATGCTCTCTTGACCGTGTTTCCTTGGTTATTGCTTGGTAATTTCAATGGGCTCTGTCTGAGGTGGGATTCGAACCCACGCCTCCTGGGGAGACTGTGACCTGAACGCAACGCCTTAGACCGCTCCGCCATCCTGGCAACTGGTAATGCTCTCTTGACCGTGTTTCCTTGGTTATTGCTTGGTACTTTCAATGGGCTCTGTCTGAGGTGGGATTCGAACCCACGCCTCCTGTGGAGACTGCGACCTGAACGCAACGCCTTAGACCGCTCCGCTATGCTTGCAACTGGTAATGCTCTCTTGACTGTGTTTGCTTTGTTCTTGCTTGGTACTTTCAATGGGCACTGTCTGAGGTGGGATTTGAACCCACGCCTCCTGGGGAGACTGCGACCTGAACGCAACGCCTTAGACCGCTCTGCCATCTTATCATCTGGTAATGCTCTCTTGACTGTGTTTGCTTTGTTCTTGCTTGGTACTTTCAATGGGCTCTGTCTGAGGTGGGATTCGAACCCACGCCTCCTGGGGAGACTGCGACCTGAACGCAACGCCTTAGACCGCTCCGCCATCCTGGCAACTGGTAATGCTCTCTTGACTGTGTTTGCTTTGTTCTTGCTTGGTACTTTCAATGGGCTCTGTCTGAGGTGGGATTCGAACCCACGCCTCCTGGGGAGACTGCGACCTGAACGCAACGCCTTAGACCGCTCTGCCATCTTATCATCTGGTAATGCTCTCTTGACTGTGTTTGCTTTGTTCTTGCTTGGTACTTTCAATGGGCTCTGTCTGAGGTGGGATTCGAACCCACGCCTCCTGGGGAGACTGCGACCTGAACGCAACGCCTTAGACCGCTCCGCCATCCTGGCAACTGGTAATGCTCTCTTGACCGTGTTTCCTTTGTCATTGCTTGGTACTTTCAATGGGCTCTGTCTGAGGTGGGATTCGAACCCACGCCTCCTGGGGAGACTGCGACAATGAACGCAACGCCTTCGACCGCTCCGCCATCCTTGCAGCTGGTAATGCTCTCTTGACTGACTTTGCTTTCTTCTTGCTTGGTACTTTCATTGGGCTCTGTATGCTGCGGGATTTGAACCCACGCCTCCTGGGGAGACTGCGACCTGAACGCAGCGCCTTAGACCGCTCTGCCATCCTGGCAACTGGTAATGCTCTCTTGAATGTGTTTGCTTTGTTCTTGCTTGGTACTTTCAATGGGCTCTGTCTGAGGTGGGATTCGAACCCACGCCTCCTGGGGAGACTGCGACCTGAACGCAACACCTTAGACCGCTCCGCCATCCTGGCAACTGGTAATGCTCTCTTGACTGTGTTTGCTTTGTTCTTGCTTGGTACTTTCAATGGGCACTGTCTGAGGTGGGATTCGAACCCACGCCTCCTGGGGACACTGCGACCTGAACGCAACGCCTTAGACCGCTCCGCTATGCTGGCATCTGGTAATGCTCTCTTGACTGTGTTTGCTTTGTTCTTGCTTGGTACTTTCAATGGTCACTGTCTGAGGTGGGATTTGAACCCACGCCTCCTGGGGAGACTGCGACCTGAACGCAACGCCTTAGACCGCTCTGCCATCTTATCATCTGGTAATGCTCTCTTGACTGTGTTTGCTTTGTTCTTGCTTGGTACTTTCAATGGGCTCTGTCTGAGGTGGGATTCGAACCCACGCCTCCTGGGGAGACTGCGACCTGAACGCAGCGCCTTAGACCGCTCTGCCATCCTGGCAACTGGTAATGCTCTCTTGACTGTGTTTGCTTTGTTCTTGCTTGGTACTTTCAATGGGCTCTGTCTGAGGCGGGATTCGAACCCACGCCACCAGGGGAGACTGCGACCTGAACGCAACGCCTTAGACCGCTCTGCCATCCTGGCAACTGGTAATGCTCTCTTGACTGTGTTTGCTTTCTTCTTGCTTGGTACTTTCAATGGGCTCTGTCTGAGGCGGGATTCGAACCCACGCCTCCAGGGGTGACTGCGACCTGAACGCAACGCCTTAGACCGCTCTGCCATCCTGGCAGCTGGTCATGCTCTCTTGACTGTGTTTGCTTTGTTCTTGCTTGGTACTTTCAACGGGCTCTGTCTGAGGTGGGATTCGAACCCACGCCTCCAGGGGAGACTGCGACCTGAACGCAACGCCTTAGACCGCTCCGCCATCCTGGCAGCTGGTAATGCTCTCTTGACTGTGTTTGCTTTGTTATTGCTTGGTACTTTCAATGGGCTCTGTCTGAGGCGGGATTCGAACCCACACCTCCTGGGGAGACTGCGACCTGAACGCAACGACTTAGACCGCTCCGCCATCCTGGCAACTGGTAATGCTCTCTTTACTGTGTTTCCTTTGTTCTTGCTTGGTACTTTCAATCGGCTCTGTCTGAGGTGGGATTCGAACCCACGCCTCCTGTGGAGACTGCGACCTGAACGCAACGCCTTAGACCGCTCCGCCATCCTGGCAACTGGTAATGCTCTCTTGACCGTGTTTGCTTTGTTATTGCTAGGTACTTTCAATGGGCTCTGTCTGAGGTGGGATTCAAACCCACGCCTCCTGAGGAGACTGCGACCTGAACGCAACGCCTTCGACCGCTCCGCCATCCTTGCAGCTGGTAATGCTCTCTTGACTGTCTTTGCTTTCTTCTTGCTTGGTACTTTCAATGAGCTCTGTCTGCTGCAGGATTTGAACCCACGCCTCCTGGGGAGACTGCGACCTGAACGCAGCGCCTTAGACCGCTCTGCCATCCTGGCAACTGGTAATGCTCTCTTGAATGTGTTTGCTTTGTTCTTGCTTGGTACTTTCAATGGGCTCTGTCTGAGGTGGGATTCGAACCCACGCCTCCTGGGGAGACTGCGACCTGAACGCAACACCTTAGACCGCTCCGCCATCCTGGCAACTGGTAATGCTCTCTTGACTGTGTTTGCTTTGTTCTTGCTTGGTACTTTCAATGGGCTCTGTCTGAGGTGGGATTCGAACCCACGCCTCCTGGGGACACTGCGACCTGAACGCAACGCCTTAGACCGCTCTGCCATCTTATCATCTGGTAATGCTCTCTTGACTGTGTTTGCTTTGTTCTTGCTTGGTACTTTCAATGGGCTCTGTCTGAGGTGGGATTCAAACCCACGCCTCCTGGGGAGACTGCGACCTGAACGCAACGCCTTAGACCGCTCCGCCATCCTGGCAACTGGTAATGCTTTCTTGACTGTGTTTCTTTTGTTCTTGCTTGGTACTTTCAATGGGCTCTGTCTGAGGTGGGATTCGAACCCATGCCTCCTGGGGAGACTGCAACCTGAACGCACCGCCTTAGACCGCTCCACCATCCTGGCACCTGGTAATGCTCTCTTTACTGTGTTTGCTTTGTTCTTGCTTGGTACTTTCAATGGGCTCTGTCTGAGGTGTGATTCGAACCCACGCCTCCTGGGGAGACTGTGACCTGAACGCAACGCCTTAGACCGCTCCGTCATCCTGGCAACTGGTAATGCTCTCTTGACCGTGTTTCCTTGGTTATTGCTTGGTACTTTCAATGGGCTCTGTCTGAGGTGGGATTCGAACCCACGCCTCCTGTGGAGACTGCGACCTGGACGCAACGCCTTAGACCGCTCCGCTATGCTGGCAACTGGTAATGCTCTCTTGACTGTGTTTGCTTTGTTCTTGCTTGGTACTTTCAATGGGCACTGTCTGAGGTGGGATTTGAACCCACGCCTCCTGGGGAGACTGCGACCTGAACGCAACGCCTTAGACCGCTCTGCCATCTTATCATCTGGTAATGCTCTCTTGACTGTGTTTGCTTTGTTCTTGCTTGGTACTTTCAATGGGCTCTGTCTGAGGCGGGATTCGAACCCACGCCTCCAGGGGAGACTGCGACCTGAACGCAAAGCCTTAGACCGCTCCGCCATCCTGGCAACTGGTAATGCTCTCTTGACTGTGTTTCCTTTGTTCTTGCTTGGTACTTTCAATGGGCTCTGTCTGAGGTGGGATTCGAACCCACGCCTCCTGGGGAGACTGCGACCTGAACGCAACGCCTTAGACCGCTCCGCCATCCTGGCACCTGGTAATGCTCTCTTTACTGTGTTTGCTTTGTTCTTGCTTGGTACTTTCAATGGGCTCTGTCTGAGGTGGGATTCGAACCCACGCCTCCTGGGGAGACTGCGACCTGAACGCAACGCCTTAGACCGCTCCGCCATCCTGGCACCTGGTAATGCTCTCTTTACTGTGTTTGCTTTGTTCTTGCTTGGTACTTTCAATGGGCTCTGTCTGAGGTGGGATTCGAACCCACGCCTCCTGGGGTACTGTGACCTGACCGCAACGCCTTAGACCGCTCCGCCATCCTGGCAACTGGTAATGCTCTCTTGACCGTGTTTCCTTGGTTATTGCTTGGTACTTTCAATGGGCTCTGTCTGAGGTGGGATTCGAACCCACGCCTCCTGGGGAGACTGTGACCTGAACGGAACGCCTTAGACCGCTCCGCCATCCTGGCAACTGGTAATGCTCTCTTGACCGTGTTTCCTTGGTTATTGCTTGGTACTTTCAATGGGCTCTGTCTGAGGTGGGATTCGAACCCACGCCTCCTGTGGAGACTGCGACCTGAACGCAACGCCTTAGACCGCTCCGCTATGCTTGCAACTGGTAATGCTTTCTTGACTGTGTTTGCTTTGTTCTTGCTTGGTACTTTCAATGGGCACTGTCTGAGGTGGGATTTGAACCCACGCCTCCTGGGGAGACTGCGACCTGAACGCAACGCCTTAGACCGCTCTGCCATCTTATCATCTGGTAATGCTCTCTTGACTGTGTTTGCTTTGTTCTTGCTTGGTACTTTCAATGGGCTCTGTCTGAGGTGGGATTCGAACCCACGCCTCCTGGGGAGACTGCGACCTGAACGCAACGCCTTAGACCGCTCCGCCATCCTGGCAACTGGTAATGCTCTCTTGACCGTGTTTCCTTTGTCATTGCTTGGTACTTTCAATGGGCTCTGTCTGAGGCGGGATTCGAACCCACGCCTACAGGGGTGACTGCGACCTGAACGCAACGCCTTAGACCGCTCTGCCATCCTGGCAGCTGGTAATGCTCTCTTGACTGTGTTTGCTTTGTTCTTGCTTGGTACTTTCAACGGGCTCTGTCTGAGGTGGGATTCGAACCCACGCCTCCAGGGGAGACTGCGACCTGAACGCAACGCCTTAGACCGCTCCGCCATCCTGGCAGCTGGTAATGCTCTCTTGACTGTGTTTGCTTTGTTATTGCTTGGTACTTTCAATGGGCTCTGTCTGAGGCGGGATTCGAACCCACACCTCCTGGGGAGACTGCGACCTGAACGCAACGACTTAGACCGCTCCGCCATCCTGGCAACTGGTAATGCTCTCTTTACTGTGTTTCCTTTGTTCTTGCTTGGTACTTTCAATCGGCTCTGTCTGAGGTGGGATTCGAACCCACGCCTCCTGTGGAGACTGCGACCTGAACGCAACGCCTTAGACCGCTCCGCCATCCTGGCAACTGGTAATGCTCTCTTGACCGTGTTTGCTTTGTTATTGCTAGGTACTTTCAATGGGCTCTGTCTGAGGTGGGATTCAAACCCACGCCTCCTGGGGAGACTGCGACCTGAACGCAACGCCTTCGACCGCTCCGCCATCCTTGCAGCTGGTAATGCTCTCTTGACTGTCTTTGCTTTCTTCTTGCTTGGTACTTTCAATGAGCTCTGTCTGCTGCAGGATTTGAACCCACGCCTCCTGGGGAGACTGCGACCTGAACGCAGCGCCTTAGACCGCTCTGCCATCCTGGCAACTGGTAATGCTCTCTTGAATGTGTTTGCTTTGTTCTTGCTTGGTACTTTCAATGGGCTCTGTCTGAGGTGGGATTCGAACCCACGCCTCCTGGGGAGACTGCGACCTGAACGCAACGCCTTAGACCGCTCCGCTATGCTTGCAACTGGTAATGCTCTCTTGACTGTGTTTGCTTTGTTCTTGCTTGGTACTTTCAATGGGCACTGTCTGAGGTGGGATTTGAACCCACGCCTCCTGGGGAGACTGCGACCTGAACGCAACGCCTTAGACCGCTCTGCCATCTTATCATCTGGTAATGCTCTCTTGACTGTGTTTGCTTTGTTCTTGCTTGGTACTTTCAATGGGCTCTGTCTGAGGTGGGATTCGAACCCACGCCTCCTGGGGAGACTGCGACCTGAACGCAACGCCTTAGACCGCTCCGCCATCCTGGCAACTGGTAATGCTCTCTTGACCGTGTTTCCTTTGTCATTGCTTGGTACTTTCAATGGGCTCTGTCTGAGGTGGGATTCGAACCCACGCCTCCTGTGGAGACTGCGACCTGAACGCAACGCCTTAGACCGCTCCGCTATGCTTGCAACTGGTAATGCTCTCTTGACTGTGTTTGCTTTGTTCTTGCTTGGTACTTTCAATGGGCACTGTCTGAGGTGGGATTTGAACCCACGCCTCCTGGGGAGACTGCGACCTGAACGCAACGCCTTAGACCGCTCTGCCATCTTATCATCTGGTAATGCTCTCTTGACTGTGTTTGCTTTGTTATTGCTTGGTACTTTCAATGGGCTCTGTCTGAGGCGGGATTCGAACCCACACCTCCTGGGGAGACTGCGACCTGAACGCAACGACTTAGACCGCTCCGCCATCCTGGCAACTGGTAATGCTCTCTTTACTGTGTTTCCTTTGTTCTTGCTTGGTACTTTCAATCGGCTCTGTCTGAGGTGGGATTCGAACCCACGCCTCCTGTGGAGACTGCGACCTGAACGCAACGCCTTCGACCGCTCCGCCATCCTTGCAGCTGGTAATGCTCTCTTGACTGTCTTTGCTTTCTTCTTGCTTGGTACTTTCAATGAGCTCTGTCTGCTGCAGGATTTGAACCCACGCCTCCTGGGGAGACTGCGACCTGAACGCAACGACTTAGACCGCTCCGCCATCCTGGCAACTGGTAATGCTCTCTTGACCGTGTTTGCTTTGTTATTGCTAGGTACTTTCAATGGGCTCTGTCTGAGGTGGGATTCAAACCCACGCCTCCTGGGGAGACTGCGACCTGAACGCAACGCCTTCGACCGCTCCGCCATCCTTGCAGCTGGTAATGCTCTCTTGACTGTCTTTGCTTTCTTCTTGCTTGGTACTTTCAATGAGCTCTGTCTGCTGCAGGATTTGAACCCACGCCTCCTGGGGAGACTGCGACCTGAACGCAGCGCCTTAGACCGCTCTGCCATCCTGGCAACTGGTAATGCTCTCTTGAATGTGTTTGCTTTGTTCTTGCTTGGTACTTTCAATGGGCTCTGTCTGAGGTGGGATTCGAACCCACGCCTCCTGGGGAGACTGCGACCTGAACGCAACACCTTAGACCGCTCCGCCATCCTGGCAACTGGTAATGCTCTCTTGACTGTGTTTGCTTTGTTCTTGCTTGGTACTTTCAATGGGCTCTGTCTGAGGTGGGATTCGAACCCACGCCTCCTGGGGACACTGCGACCTGAACGCAACGCCTTAGACCGCTCTGCCATCTTATCATCTGGTAATGCTCTCTTGACTGTGTTTGCTTTGTTCTTGCTTGGTACTTTCAATGGGCTCTGTCTGAGGTGGGATTCAAACCCACGCCTCCTGGGGAGACTGCGACCTGAACGCAACGCCTTAGACCGCTCCGCCATCCTGGCAACTGGTAATGCTTTCTTGACTGTGTTTCTTTTGTTCTTGCTTGGTACTTTCAATGGGCTCTGTCTGAGGTGGGATTCGAACCCATGCCTCCTGGGGAGACTGCAACCTGAACGCACCGCCTTAGACCGCTCCACCATCCTGGCACCTGGTAATGCTCTCTTTACTGTGTTTGCTTTGTTCTTGCTTGGTACTTTCAATGGGCTCTGTCTGAGGTGTGATTCAAACCCACGCCTCCTGGGGAGACTGCGACCTGAACGCAACACCTTAGACCGCTCCGCCATCCTGGCAACTGGTAATGCTCTCTTGACTGTGTTTGCTTTGTTCTTGCTTGGTACTTTCAATGGGCACTGTCTGAGGTGGGATTCGAACCCACGCCTCCTGGGGAGACTGTGACCTGAACGCAACGCCTTAGACCGCTCCGCCATCCTGGCAACTGGTACTGCTCTCTTGACCGTGTTTCCTTGGTTATTGCTTGGTACTTTCAATGGGCTCTGTCTGAGGTGGGATTCAAACCCACGCCTCCTGTGGAGACTGCGACCTGGACGCAACGCCTTAGACCGCTCCGCTATGCTGGCAACTGGTAATGCTCTCTTGACTGTGTTTGCTTTGTTATTGCTTGGTACTTTCAACGGGCTCTGTCTGAGGTGGGATTCGAACCCACGTTTCCTGGGGAGACTGTCACCTGAACACAACGCCTTAGACCGCTCCGCCATCCTGGCAACTGGTAATGCTCTCTTGACCGTGTTTCCTTTGTCATTGCTTGGTACTTTCAATGGGCTCTGTCTGAGGTGGGATTCGAACCCACGCCTCCTGGGGAGACTGTGACCTGAACGCAACGCCTTAGACCGCTCCGCCATCCTGGCAACTGGTAATGCTCTCTTGACCGTGTTTCCTTGGTTATTGCTTGGTACTTTCAATGGGCTCTGTCTGAGGTGGGATTCGAACCCATGCCTCCTGTGGAGACTGCGACCTGAACGCAACGCCTTAGACCGCTCCGCTATGCTTGCAACTGGTAATGCTCTCTTGACTGTGTTTGCTTTGTTCTTGCTTGGTACTTTCAATGGCCACTGTCTGAGGTGGGATTTGAACCCATGCCTCCTGGGGAGACTGCGACCTGAACGCAACGCCTTAGACCGCTCTGCCATCTTATCATCTGGTAATGCTCTCTTGACTGTGTTTGCTTTGTTCTTGCTTGGTACTTTCAATGGGCTCTGTCTGAGGTGGGATTCGAACCCACGCCTCCTGGGGAGACTGCGACCTGAACGCAACGCCTTAGACCGCTCTGCCATCTTATCATCTGATAATGCTCTCTTGACTGTGTTTGCTTTGTTCTTGCTTGGTACTTTCAATGGGCTCTGTCTGAGGTGGGATTCGAACCCACGCCTCCTGGGGAGACTGCGACCTGAACGCAACGCCTTAGACCGCTCCGCCATCCTGGCAACTGGTAATGCTCTCTTGACCGTGTTTCCTTTGTCATTGCTTGGTACTTTCAATGGGCTCTGTCTGAGGTGGGATTCGAACCCACGCCTCCTGGGGAGACTGCGACAATGAACGCAACGCCTTCGACCGCTCCGCCATCCTTGCAGCTGGTAATGCTCTCTTGACTGTCTTTGCTTTCTTCTTGCTTGGTACTTTCATTGGGCTCTGTATGCTGCGGGATTTGAACCCACGCCTCCTGGGGAGACTGCGACCTGAACGCAGCGCCTTAGACCGCTCTGCCATCCTGGCAACTGGTAATGCTCTCTTGAATGTGTTTGCTTTGTTCTTGCTTGGTACTTTCAATGGGCTCTGTCTGAGGTGGGATTCGAACCCACGCCTCCTGGGGAGACTGCGACCTGAACGCAACACCTTAGACCGCTCCGCCATCCTGGCAACTGGTAATGCTCTCTTGACTGTGTTTGCTTTGTTCTTGCTTGGTACTTTCAATGGGCACTGTCTGAGGTGGGATTCGAACCCACGCCTCCTGGGGACACTGCGACCTGAACGCAACGCCTTAGACCGCTCTGCCATCTTATCATCTGGTAATGCTCTCTTGACTGTGTTTGCTTTGTTCTTGCTTGGTACTTTCAATGGGCTCTGTCTGAGGTGGGATTCGAACCCACGCCTCCTGGGGACACTGCGACCTGAACGCAACGCCTTAGACCGCTCTGCCATCTTATCATCTGGTAATGCTCTCTTGACTGTGTTTGCTTTGTTCTTGCTTGGTACTTTCAATGGGCTCTGTCTGAGGTGGGATTCAAACCCACGCCTCCTGGGGAGACTGCGACCTGAACGCAACGCCTTAGACCGCTCCGCCATCCTGGCAACTGGTAATGCTTTCTTGACTGTGTTTCTTTTGTTCTTGCTTGGTACTTTCAATGGGCTCTGTCTGAGGTGGGATTCGAACCCATGCCTCCTGGGGAGACTGCAACCTGAACGCACCGCCTTAGACCGCTCCACCATCCTGGCACCTGGTAATGCTCTCTTTACTGTGTTTGCTTTGTTCTTGCTTGGTACTTTCAATGGGCTCTGTCTGAGGTGTGATTCGAACCCACGCCTCCTGGGGAGACTGTGACCTGAACGCAACGCCTTAGACCGCTCCGCCATCCTGGCAACTGGTAATGCTCTCTTGACCGTGTTTCCTTGGTTATTGCTTGGTACTTTCAATGGGCTCTGTCTGAGGTGGGATTCAAACCCACGCCTCCTGTGGAGACTGCGACCTGGACGCAACGCCTTAGACCGCTCCGCTATGCTGGCAACTGGTAATGCTCTCTTGACTGTGTTTGCTTTGTTATTGCTTGGTACTTTCAACGGGCTCTGTCTGAGGTGGGATTCGAACCC
Organism: Idiotropiscis lumnitzeri; assembly: GCF_059441095.1. Taxonomy (NCBI): domain Eukaryota; kingdom Metazoa; phylum Chordata; class Actinopteri; order Syngnathiformes; family Syngnathidae; genus Idiotropiscis; species Idiotropiscis lumnitzeri. The sequence goes on from NW_028283568.1 coordinate 2,584,819, forward strand.
ACGTTTCCTGGGGAGACTGTCACCTGAACACAACGCCTTAGACCGCTCCGCCATCCTGGCAACTGGTAATGCTCTCTTGACCGTGTTTCCTTTGTCATTGCTTGGTACTTTCAATGGGCTCTGTCTGAGGTGGGATTCGAACCCACGCCTCCTGGGGAGACTGTGACCTGAACGCAACGCCTTAGACCGCTCCGCCATCCTGGCAACTGGTAATGCTCTCTTGACCGTGTTTCCTTGGTTATTGCTTGGTACTTTCAATGGGCTCTGTCTGAGGTGGGATTCGAACCCATGCCTCCTGTGGAGACTGCGACCTGAACGCAACGCCTTAGACCGCTCCGCTATGCTTGCAACTGGTAATGCTCTCTTGACTGTGTTTGCTTTGTTCTTGCTTGGTACTTTCAATGGGCACTGTCTGAGGTGGGATTTGAACCCATGCCTCCTGGGGAGACTGCGACCTGAACGCAACGCCTTAGACCGCTCTGCCATCTTATCATCTGGTAATGCTCTCTTGACTGTGTTTGCTTTGTTCTTGCTTGGTACTTTCAATGGGCTCTGTCTGAGGTGGGATTCGAACCCACGCCTCCTGGGGAGACTGCGACCTGAACGCAACGCCTTAGACCGCTCTGCCATCTTATCATCTGGTAATGCTCTCTTGACTGTGTTTGCTTTGTTCTTGCTTGGTACTTTCAATGGGCTCTGTCTGAGGTGGGATTCGAACCCACGCCTCCTGGGGAGACTGCGACCTGAACGCAACGCCTTAGACCGCTCCGCCATCCTGGCAACTGGTAATGCTCTCTTGACCGTGTTTCCTTTGTCATTGCTTGGTACTTTCAATGGGCTCTGTCTGAGGTGGGATTCGAACCCACGCCTCCTGGGGAGACTGCAACAATGAACGCAACGCCTTCGACCGCTCCGCCATCCTTGCAGCTGGTAATGCTCTCTTGACTGTCTTTGCTTTCTTCTTGCTTGGTACTTTCATTGGGCTCTGTATGCTGCGGGATTTGAACCCACGCCTCCTGGGGAGACTGCGACCTGAACGCAGCGCCTTAGACCGCTCTGCCATCCTGGCAACTGGTAATGCTCTCTTGAATGTGTTTGCTTTGTTCTTGCTTGGTACTTTCAATGGGCTCTGTCTGAGGTGGGATTCGAACCCACGCCTCCTGGGGAGACTGCGACCTGAACGCAACACCTTAGACCGCTCCGCCATCCTGGCAACTGGTAATGCTCTCTTGACTGTGTTTGCTTTGTTCTTGCTTGGTACTTTCAATGGGCACTGTCTGAGGTGGGATTCGAACCCACGCCTCCTGGGGACACTGCGACCTGAACGCAACGCCTTAGACCGCTCTGCCATCTTATCATCTGGTAATGCTCTCTTGACTGTGTTTGCTTTGTTCTTGCTTGGTACTTTCAATGGTCACTGTCTGAGGTGGGATTTGAACCCACGCCTCTTGGGGAGACTGCGACCTGAACGCAACGCCTTAGACCGCTCTGCCATCTTATCATCTGGTAATGCTCTCTTGACTGTGTTTGCTTTGTTCTTGCTTGGTACTTTCAATGGTCACGGTCTGAGGTGGGATTAGAACCCACGCCTCCTGGGGAGACTGCGACCTGAACGCAACGCCTTAGACCGCTCCGCCATCCTGGCACCTTGTAATGCTCTCTTTACTGTGTTTGCTTTGTACTTGCTTGGTACTTTCAATGGGCTCTGTCTGAGGTGGGATTCGAACCCACGCCTCCTGGGGGACTGTGACCTGACCGCAACGCCTTAGACCGCTCCGCCATCCTGGCAACTGGTAATGCTCTCTTGACCGTGTTTCCTTGGTTATTGCTTGGTAATTTCAATGGGCTCTGTCTGAGGTGGGATTCGAACCCACGCCTCCTGGGGAGACTGTGACCTGAACGCAACGCCTTAGACCGCTCCGCCATCCTGGCAACTGGTAATGCTCTCTTGACCGTGTTTCCTTGGTTATTGCTTGGTACTTTCAATGGGCTCTGTCTGAGGTGGGATTCGAACCCACGCCTCCTGTGGAGACTGCGACCTGAACGCAACGCCTTAGACCGCTCCGCTATGCTTGCAACTGGTAATGCTCTCTTGACTGTGTTTGCTTTGTTCTTGCTTGGTACTTTCAATGGGCACTGTCTGAGGTGGGATTTGAACCCACGCCTCCTGGGGAGACTGCGACCTGAACGCAACGCCTTAGACCGCTCTGCCATCTTATCATCTGGTAATGCTCTCTTGACTGTGTTTGCTTTGTTCTTGCTTGGTACTTTCAATGGGCTCTGTCTGAGGTGGGATTCGAACCCACGCCTCCTGGGGAGACTGCGACCTGAACGCAACGCCTTAGACCGCTCCGCCATCCTGGCAACTGGTAATGCTCTCTTGACTGTGTTTGCTTTGTTCTTGCTTGGTACTTTCAATGGGCTCTGTCTGAGGTGGGATTCGAACCCACGCCTCCTGGGGAGACTGCGACCTGAACGCAACGCCTTAGACCGCTCTGCCATCCTGGCAACTGGTAATGCTCTCTTGAATGTGTTTGCTTTGTTCTTGCTTGGTACTTTCAATGGGCTCTGTCTGAGGTGGGATTCGAACCCACGCCTCCTGGGGAGACTGCGACCTGAACGCAACACCTTAGACCGCTTCGCCATCCTGGCAACTGGTAATGCTCTCTTGACTGTGTTTGCTTTGTTCTTGCTTGGTACTTTCAATGGGCACTGTCTGAGGTGGGATTCGAACCCACGCCTCCTGGGGACACTGCGACCTGAACGCAACGCCTTAGACCGCTCTGCCATCTTATCATCTGGTAATGCTCTCTTGACTGTGTTTGCTTTGTTCTTGCTTGGTACTTTCAATGGTCACTGTCTGAGGTGGGATTTGAACCCACGCCTCTTGGGGAGACTGCGACCTGAACGCAACGCCTTAGACCGCTCTGCCATCTTATCATCTGGTAATGCTCTCTTGACTGTGTTTGCTTTGTTCTTGCTTGGTACTTTCAATGGTCACGGTCTGAGGTGGGATTAGAACCCACGCCTCCTGGGGAGACTGCGACCTGAACGCAACGCCTTAGACCGCTCCGCCATCCTGGCACCTTGTAATGCTCTCTTTACTGTGTTTGCTTTGTACTTGCTTGGTACTTTCAATGGGCTCTGTCTGAGGTGGGATTCGAACCCACGCCTCCTGGGGGACTGTGACCTGACCGCAACGCCTTAGACCGCTCCGCCATCCTGGCAACTGGTAATGCTCTCTTGACCGTGTTTCCTTGGTTATTGCTTGGTAATTTCAATGGGCTCTGTCTGAGGTGGGATTCGAACCCACGCCTCCTGGGGAGACTGTGACCTGAACGCAACGCCTTAGACCGCTCCGCCATCCTGGCAACTGGTAATGCTCTCTTGACCGTGTTTCCTTGGTTATTGCTTGGTACTTTCAATGGGCTCTGTCTGAGGTGGGATTCGAACCCACGCCTCCTGTGGAGACTGCGACCTGAACGCAACGCCTTCGACCTGCTCCGCCATCCTTGCAGCTGGTAATGCTCTCTTGACTGTCTTTGCTTTCTTCTTGCTTGGTACTTTCATTGGGCTCTGTCTGCTGCGGGATTTGAACCCACGCCTGCTGGGGAGACGGCGACCTGAACGCAGCGCCTTAGACCGCTCTGCTATCCTGGCAACTGGTAATGCTCTCTTGAATGTGTTTGCTTTGTTCTTGCTTGGTACTTTCAATGGGCTCTGTCTGAGGTGGGATTCGAACCCACGCCTCCTGGGGAGACTGCGACCTGAACGCAACACCTGAGACCGCTCCGCTATGCTGGCATCTGGTAATGCTCTCTTGACTGTGTTTGCTTTGTTCTTGCTTGGTACTTTCAATGGTCACTGTCTGAGGTGGTATTTGAACCCACGCCTCCTGGGGAGACTGCGACCTGAACGCAACGCCTTAGAGCGCTCTGCCATCTTATCATCTGGTAATGCTCTCTTGACTGTGTTTGCTTTGTTCTTGCTTGGTACTTTCAATGGGCTCTGTCTGAGGTGGGATTCGAACCCACGCCTCCTGGGGAGACTGCGACCTGAACGCAACGCCTTAGACCGCTCCGCCATCCTGGCAACTGGTAATGCTTTCTTGACTGTGTTTCCTTTGTTCTTGCTTGGTACTTTCAATGGGCTCTGTCTGATTTGGGATTCGAACCCACGCCTCCTGGGGAGACTGCGACCTGAACGCAACGCCTTAGACCGCTCCGCCATCCTGGCACCTGGTAATGCTCTCTTTACTGTGTTTGCTTTGTTCTTGCTTGGTACTTTCAATGGGCTGTGTCTGAGGTGGGATTCGAACCCACGCCTCCTGGGGAGACTGTGACCTGAACGCAACGCCTTAGACCGCTCCGCCATCCTGGCAACTGGTAATGCGCTCTTGACCGTGTTTCCTTGGTTATTGCTTGGTACTTTCAATGGGCTCTGTCTGAGGTGGGATTCGAACCCACGCCTCCTGTGGAGACTGCGACCTGAACGCAACGCATTAGACCGCTCCGCTATGCTTGCAACTGGTAATGCTCTCTTGACTGTGTTTGCTTTGTTCTTGCTTGGTACTTTCAATGGGCACTGTCTGAGGTGGGATTTGAACCCACGCCTCCTGGGGAGACTGCGACCTGAACGCAACGCCTTAGACCGCTCTGCCATCTTATCATCTGGTAATGCTCTCTTGACTGTGTTTGCTTTGTTCTTGCTTGGTACTTTCAATGGGCTCTGTCTGAGGCGGGATTCGAACCCACGCCTCCTGGGGAGACTGCGTCCTGAACGCAACGCCTAAGACCGCTCTGCCATCCTTGCAGCTGGTAATGCTCTCTTGACTGTGTTTGCTTTCTTCTTGCTTGTTACTTTCAATGGGCTCTGTCTGCTGCGGCATTCAAACCCACGCCTCCTGGGAAGACTGCGACCTGAACGCAGCGCCTTAGACCGCTCTGCCATCCTGGCAACTGGTAATGCTCTCTTGACTGTGTTTGCTTTGTTCTTGCTTGGTACTTTCAATGGGCTCTGTCTGAGGCGGGATTCGAACCCACGCCTCCTGGGGAGACTGCGACCTGAACGCAACGCCTTATACCGCTCCGCCATCCTGGCAACTGGTAATGCTCTCTTGACTGAGTTTACTTTGTTCTTGCTTGGTACTTTCAATGGGCTCTGTCTGAGGCAGGATTCGAACCCACGCCTCCTGGGGAGACTGCGACCTGAACGCAGCGCCTTAGACCGCTCTGCCATCCTGGCAACTGGTAATGCTCTCTTGACTGTGTTTGCTTTGTTCTTGCTTGGTACTTTCAATGGGCTCTGTCTGAGGCGGGATTCGAACCCACGCCACCAGGGGAGACTGCGACCTGAACGCAACGCCTTAGACCGCTCTGCCATCCAGGCAACTGGTAATGCTCTCTTGACTGTGTTTGCTTTCTTCTTGCTTGGTACTTTCAATGGGCTCTGTCTGAGGCGGGATTCGAACCCACGCCTCCAGGGGTGACTGCGACCTGAACGCAACGCCTTAGACCGCTCTGCCATCCTGGCAGCTGGTAATGCTCTCTTGACTGTGTTTGCTTTGTTATTGCTTGGTACTTTCAACGGGCTCTGTCTGAGGTGGGATTCGAACCCACGTTTCCTGGGGAGACTGTCACCTGAACACAACGCCTTAGACCGCTCCGCCATCCTGGCAACTGGTAATGCTCTCTTGACCGTGTTTCCTTTGTCATTGCTTGGTACTTTCAATGGGCTCTGTCTGAGGTGGGATTCGAACCCACGCCTCCTGGGGAGACTGCGACCTGAACGCAACGCCTTCGACCGCTCCGCCATCCTTGCAGCTGGTAATGCTCTCTTGACTGTCTTTGCTTTCTTCTTGCTTGGTACTTTCATTGGGCTCTGTCTGCTGCGGGATTTGAACCCACGCCTCCTGGGGAGACTGCGACCTGAACGCAGCGCCTTAGACCGCTCTGCAATCCTGGCAACTGGTAATGCTCTCTTGAATGTGTTTGCTTTGTTCTTGCTTGGTACTTTCAATGGGCTCTGTCTGAGGTGGGATTCGAACCCACGCCTCCTGGGGAGACTGCGACCTGAACGCAACACCTTAGACCGCTCCGCTATGCTGGCATCTGGTAATGCTCTCTTGACTGTGTTTGCTTTGTTCTTGCTTGGTACTTTCAATGGTCACTGTCTGAGGTGGGATTTGAACCCACGCCTCCTGGGGAGACTGCGACCTGAACGCAACGCCTTAGACCGCTCTGCCATCTTATCATCTGGTAATGCTCTCTTGACTGTGTTTGCTTTGTTCTTGCTTGGTACTTTCAATGGGCTCTGTCTGAGGTGGGATTCGAACCCACGCCTCCTGGGGACACTGCGACCTGAACGCAACGCCTTAGACCGCTCTGCCATCTTATCATCTGGTAATGCTCTCTTGACTGCGTTTGCTTTGTTCTTGCTTGGTACTTTCAATGGGCTCTGTCTGAGGTGGGATTCAAACCCACGCCTCCTGGGGAGACTGCGACCTGAACGCAACGCCTTAGACCGCTCCGCCATCCTGGCAACTGGTAATGCTCTCTTGACTGTGTTTGCTTTGTTCTTGCTTGGTACTTTCAATGGGCTCTGTCTGAGGTGGGATTCGAACCCACGCCTCCTGGGGACACTGCGACCTGAACGCAACGCCTTAGACCGCTCTGCCATCTTATCATCTGGTAATGCTCTCTTGACTGTGTTTGCTTTGTTCTTGCTTGGTACTTTCAATGGGCTCTGTCTGAGGTGGGATTCAAACCCACGCCTCCTGGGGAGACTGCGACCTGAACGCAGCGCCTTAGACCGCTCTGCCATCCTGGCAACTGGTAATGCTCTCTTGAATGTGTTTGCTTTGTTCTTGCTTGGTACTTTCAATGGGCTCTGTCTGAGGTGGGATTCGAACCCACGCCTCCTGGGGAGACTGCGACCTGAACGCAACACCTTAGACCGCTCCGCCATCCTGGCAACTGGTAATGCTCTCTTGACTGTGTTTGCTTTGTTCTTGCTTGGTACTTTCAATGGGCACTGTCTGAGGTGGGATTCGAACCCACGCCTCCTGGGGACACTGCGACCTGAACGCAACGCCTTAGACCGCTCTGCCATCTTATCATCTGGTAATGCTCTCTTGACTGTGTTTGCTTTGTTCTTGCTTGGTACTTTCAATGGTCACTGTCTGAGGTGGGATTTGAACCCACGCCTCTTGGGGAGACTGCGACCTGAACGCAACGCCTTAGACCGCTCTGCCATCTTATCATCTGGTAATGCTCTCTTGACTGTGTTTGCTTTGTTCTTGCTTGGTACTTTCAATGGTCACGGTCTGAGGTGGGATTAGAACCCACGCCTCCTGGGGAGACTGCGACCTGAACGCAACGCCTTAGACCGCTCCGCCATCCTGGCACCTTGTAATGCTCTCTTTACTGTGTTTGCTTTGTACTTGCTTGGTACTTTCAATGGGCTCTGTCTGAGGTGGGATTCGAACCCACGCCTCCTGGGGGACTGTGACCTGACCGCAACGCCTTAGACCGCTCCGCCATCCTGGCAACTGGTAATGCTCTCTTGACCGTGTTTCCTTGGTTATTGCTTGGTAATTTCAATGGGCTCTGTCTGAGGTGGGATTCGAACCCACGCCTCCTGGGGAGACTGTGACCTGAACGCAACGCCTTAGACCGCTCCGCCATCCTGGCAACTGGTAATGCTCTCTTGACCGTGTTTCCTTGGTTATTGCTTGGTACTTTCAATGGGCTCTGTCTGAGGTGGGATTCGAACCCACGCCTCCTGTGGAGACTGCGACCTGAACGCAACGCCTTAGACCGCTCCGCTATGCTTGCAACTGGTAATGCTCTCTTGACTGTGTTTGCTTTGTTCTTGCTTGGTACTTTCAATGGGCACTGTCTGAGGTGGGATTTGAACCCACGCCTCCTGGGGAGACTGCGACCTGAACGCAACGCCTTAGACCGCTCTGCCATCTTATCATCTGGTAATGCTCTCTTGACTGTGTTTGCTTTGTTCTTGCTTGGTACTTTCAATGGGCTCTGTCTGAGGTGGGATTCGAACCCACGCCTCCTGGGGAGACTGCGACCTGAACGCAACGCCTTAGACCGCTCCGCCATCCTGGCAACTGGTAATGCTCTCTTGACTGTGTTTGCTTTGTTCTTGCTTGGTACTTTCAATGGGCTCTGTCTGAGGTGGGATTCGAACCCACGCCTCCTGGGGAGACTGCGACCTGAACGCAACGCCTTAGACCGCTCTGCCATCTTATCATCTGGTAATGCTCTCTTGACTGTGTTTGCTTTGTTCTTGCTTGGTACTTTCAATGGGCTCTGTCTGAGGTGGGATTCGAACCCACGCCTCCTGGGGAGACTGCGACCTGAACGCAACGCCTTAGACCGCTCCGCCATCCTGGCAACTGGTAATGCTCTCTTGACCGTGTTTCCTTTGTCATTGCTTGGTACTTTCAATGGGCTCTGTCTGAGGTGGGATTCGAACCCACGCCTCCTGGGGAGACTGCGACAATGAACGCAACGCCTTCGACCGCTCCGCCATCCTTGCAGCTGGTAATGCTCTCTTGACTGTCTTTGCTTTCTTCTTGCTTGGTACTTTCATTGGGCTCTGTATGCTGCGGGATTTTAACCCACGCCTCCTGGGGAGACTGCGACCTGAACGCAGCGCCTTAGACCGCTCTGCCATCCTGGCAACTGGTAATGCTCTCTTGAATGTGTTTGCTTTGTTTTTGCTTGGTACTTTCAATGGGCTCTGTCTGAGGTGGGATTCGAACCCACGCCTCCTGGGGAGACTGCGACCTGAACGCAACACCTTAGACCGCTCCGCCATCCTGGCAACTGGTAATGCTCTCTTGACTGTGTTTGCTTTGTTCTTGCTTGGTACTTTCAATGGGCACTGTCTGAGGTGGGATTCGAACCCACGCCTCCTGGGGACACTGCGACCTGAACGCAACGCCTTAGACCGCTCTGCCATCTTATCATCTGGTAATGCTCTCTTGACTGTGTTTGCTTTGTTCTTGCTTGGTACTTTCAATGGTCACTGTCTGAGGTGGGATTTGAACCCACGCCTCTTGGGGAGACTGCGACCTGAACGCAACGCCTTAGACCGCTCTGCCATCTTATCATCTGGTAATGCTCTCTTGACTGTGTTTGCTTTGTTCTTGCTTGGTACTTTCAATGGTCACGGTCTGAGGTGGGATTAGAACCCACGCCTCCTGGGGAGACTGCGACCTGAACGCTACGCCTTAGACCGCTCCGCCATCCTGGCACCTTGTAATGCTCTCTTTACTGTGTTTGCTTTGTACTTGCTTGGTACTTTCAATGGGCTCTGTCTGAGGTGGGATTCGAACCCACGCCTCCTGGGGGACTGTGACCTGACCACAACGCCTTAGACCGCTCCGCCATCCTGGCAACTGGTAATGCTCTCTTGACCGTGTTTCCTTGGTTATTGCTTGGTAATTTCAATGGGCTCTGTCTGAGGTGGGATTCGAACCCACGCCTCCTGGGGAGACTGTGACCTGAACGCAACGCCTTAGACCGCTCCGCCATCCTGGCAACTGGTAATGCTCTCTTGACCGTGTTTCCTTGGTTATTGCTTGGTACTTTCAATGGGCTCTGTCTGAGGTGGGATTCGAACCCACGCCTCCTGTGGAGACTGCGACCTGAACGCAACGCCTTAGACCGCTCCGCTATGCTTGCAACTGGTAATGCTCTCTTGACTGTGTTTGCTTTGTTCTTGCTTGGTACTTTCAATGGGCACTGTCTGAGGTGGGATTTGAACCCACGCCTCCTGGGGAGACTGCGACCTGAACGCAACGCCTTAGACCGCTCTGCCATCTTATCATCTGGTAATGCTCTCTTGACTGTGTTTGCTTTGTTCTTGCTTGGTACTTTCAATGGGCTCTGTCTGAGGTGGGATTCGAACCCACGCCTCCTGGGGAGACTGCGACCTGAACGCAACGCCTTAGACCGCTCCGCCATCCTGGCAACTGGTAATGCTCTCTTGACTGTGTTTGCTTTGTTCTTGCTTGGTACTTTCAATGGGCTCTGTCTGAGGTGGGATTCGAACCCACGCCTCCTGGGGAGACTGCGACCTGAACGCAACGCCTTAGACCGCTCTGCCATCTTATCATCTGGTAATGCTCTCTTGACTGTGTTTGCTTTGTTCTTGCTTGGTACTTTCAATGGGCTGTGTCTGAGGTGGGATTCGAACCCACGCCTCCTGGGGAGACTGCGACCTGAACGCAACGCCTTAGACCGCTCCGCCATCCTGGCAACTGGTAATGCTCTCTTGACCGTGTTTCCTTTGTCATTGCTTGGTACTTTCAATGGGCTCTGTCTGAGGTGGGATTCGAACCCACGCCTCCTGGGGAGACTGCGACAATGAACGCAACGCCTTCGACCGCTCCGCCATCCTTGCAGCTGGTAATGCTCTCTTGACTGTCTTTGCTTTCTTCTTGCTTGGTACTTTCATTGGGCTCTGTATGCTGCGGGATTTGAACCCACGCCTCCTGGGGAGACTGCGACCTGAACGCAGCGCCTTAGACCGCTCTGCCATCCTGGCAACTGGTAATGCTCTCTTGAATGTGTTTGCTTTGTTCTTGCTTGGTACTTTCAATGGGCTCTGTCTGAGGTGGGATTCGAACCCACGCCTCCTGGGGAGACTGCGACCTGAACGCAACACCTTAGACCGCTCCGCCATCCTGGCAACTGGTAATGCTCTCTTGACTGTGTTTGCTTTGTTCTTGCTTGGTACTTTCAATGGGCACTGTCTGAGGTGGGATTCGAACCCACGCCTCCTGGGGACACTGCGACCTGAACGCAACGCCTTAGACCGCTCTGCCATCTTATCATCTGGTAATGCTCTCTTGACTGTGTTTGCTTTGTTCTTGCTTGGTACTTTCAATGGTCACTGTCTGAGGTGGGATTTGAACCCACGCCTCTTGGGGAGACTGCGACCTGAACGCAACGCCTTAGACCGCTCTGCCATCTTATCATCTGGTAATGCTCTCTTGACTGTGTTTGCTTTGTTCTTGCTTGGTACTTTCAATGGTCACGGTCTGAGGTGGGATTAGAACCCACGCCTCCTGGGGAGACTGCGACCTGAACGCAACGCCTTAGACCGCTCCGCCATCCTGGCACCTTGTAATGCTCTCTTTACTGTGTTTGCTTTGTACTTGCTTGGTACTTTCAATGGGCTCTGTCTGAGGTGGGATTCGAACCCACGCCTCCTGGGGGACTGTGACCTAACCGCAACGCCTTAGACCGCTCCGCCATCCTGGCAACTGGTAATGCTCTCTTGACCGTGTTTCCTTGGTTATTGCTTGGTAATTTCAATGGGCTCTGTCTGAGGTGGGATTCGAACCCACGCCTCCTGGGGAGACTGTGACCTGAACGCAACGCCTTAGACCGCTCCGCCATCCTGGCAACTGGTAATGCTCTCTTGACCGTGTTTCCTTGGTTATTGCTTGGTACTTTCAATGGGCTCTGTCTGAGGTGGGATTCGAACCCACGCCTCCTGTGGAGACTGCGACCTGAACGCAACGCCTTAGACCGCTCCGCTATGCTTGCAACTGGTAATGCTCTCTTGACTGTGTTTGCTTTGTTCTTGCTTGGTACTTTCAATGGGCACTGTCTGAGGTGGGATTTGAACCCACGCCTCCTGGGGAGACTGCGACCTGAACGCAACGCCTTAGACCGCTCTGCCATCTTATCATCTGGTAATGCTCTCTTGACTGTGTTTGCTTTGTTCTTGCTTGGTACTTTCAATGGGCTCTGTCTGAGGTGGGATTCGAACCCACGCCTCCTGGGGAGACTGCGACCTGAACGCAACGCCTTAGACCGCTCCGCCATCCTGGCAACTGGTAATGCTCTCTTGACTGTGTTTGCTTTGTTCTTGCTTGGTACTTTCAATGGGCTCTGTCTGAGGTGGGATTCGAACCCACGCCTCCTGGGGAGACTGCGACCTGAACGCAACGCCTTAGACCGCTCTGCCATCTTATCATCTGGTAATGCTCTCTTGACTGTGTTTGCTTTGTTCTTGCTTGGTACTTTCAATGGGCTCTGTCTGAGGTGGGATTCGAACCCACGCCTCCTGGGGAGACTGCGACCTGAACGCAACGCCTTAGACCGCTCCGCCATCCTGGCAACTGGTAATGCTCTCTTGACCGTGTTTCCTTTGTCATTGCTTGGTACTTTCAATGGGCTCTGTCTGAGGTGGGATTCGAACCCACGCCTCCTGGGGAGACTGCGACAATGAACGCAACGCCTTCGACCGCTCCGCCATCCTTGCAGCTGGTAATGCTCTCTTGACTGACTTTGCTTTCTTCTTGCTTGGTACTTTCATTGGGCTCTGTATGCTGCGGGATTTGAACCCACGCCTCCTGGGGAGACTGCGACCTGAACGCAGCGCCTTAGACCGCTCTGCCATCCTGGCAACTGGTAATGCTCTCTTGAATGTGTTTGCTTTGTTCTTGCTTGGTACTTTCAATGGGCTCTGTCTGAGGTGGGATTCGAACCCACGCCTCCTGGGGAGACTGCGACCTGAACGCAACACCTTAGACCGCTCCGCCATCCTGGCAACTGGTAATGCTCTCTTGACTGTGTTTGCTTTGTTCTTGCTTGGTACTTTCAATGGGCACTGTCTGAGGTGGGATTCGAACCCACGCCTCCTGGGGACACTGCGACCTGAACGCAACGCCTTAGACCGCTCCGCTATGCTGGCATCTGGTAATGCTCTCTTGACTGTGTTTGCTTTGTTCTTGCTTGGTACTTTCAATGGTCACTGTCTGAGGTGGGATTTGAACCCACGCCTCCTGGGGAGACTGCGACCTGAACGCAACGCCTTAGACCGCTCTGCCATCTTATCATCTGGTAATGCTCTCTTGACTGTGTTTGCTTTGTTCTTGCTTGGTACTTTCAATGGGCTCTGTCTGAGGTGGGATTCGAACCCACGCCTCCTGGGGAGACTGCGACCTGAACGCAACGCCTTAGACCGCTCCGCCATCCTGGCAACTGGTAATGCTTTCTTGACTGTGTTTCCTTTGTTCTTGCTTGGTACTTTCAATGGGCTCTGTCTGAGGTGGGATTCGAACCCACGCCTCCTGTGGAGACTGCGACCTGGACGCAACGCCTTAGACCGCTCCGCTATGCTGGCAACTGGTAATGCTCTCTTGACTGTGTTTGCTTTGTTCTTGCTTGGTACTTTCAATGGGCTCTGTCTGAGGCGGGATTCCAACCCACGCCTCCAGGGGAGACTGCGACCTGAACGCAAAGCCTTAGACCGCTCCGCCATCCTGGCAACTGGTAATGCTCTCTTGACTGTGTTTCCTTTGTTCTTGCTTGGTACTTTCAATGGGCTCTGTCTGAGGTGGGATTCGAACCCACGCCTCCTGGGGAGACTGCGACCTGAACGCAACGCCTTAGACCGCTCCGCCATCCTGGCACCTTGTAATGCTCTCTTTACTGTGTTTGCTTTGTACTTGCTTGGTACTTTCAATGGGCTCTGTCTGAGGTGGGATTCGAACCCACGCCTCCTGGGGGACTGTGACCTGACCGCAACGCCTTAGACCGCTCCGCCATCCTGGCAACTGGTAATGCTCTCTTGACCGTGTTTCCTTGGTTATTGCTTGGTAATTTCAATGGGCTCTGTCTGAGGTGGGATTCGAACCCACGCCTCCTGGGGAGACTGTGACCTGAACGCAACGCCTTAGACCGCTCCGCCATCCTGGCAACTGGTAATGCTCTCTTGACCGTGTTTCCTTGGTTATTGCTTGGTACTTTCAATGGGCTCTGTCTGAGGTGGGATTCGAACCCACGCCTCCTGTGGAGACTGCGACCTGAACGCAACGCCTTAGACCGCTCCGCTATGCTTGCAACTGGTAATGCTCTCTTGACTGTGTTTGCTTTGTTCTTGCTTGGTACTTTCAATGGGCACTGTCTGAGGTGGGATTCGAACCCACGCCTCCTGGGGACACTGCGACCTGAACGCAACGCCTTAGACCGCTCTGCCATCTTATCATCTGGTAATGCTCTCTTGACTGTGTTTGCTTTGTTCTTGCTTGGTACTTTCAATGGTCACTGTCTGAGGTGGGATTTGAACCCACGCCTCTTGGGGAGACTGCGACCTGAACGCAACGCCTTAGACCGCTCTGCCATCTTATCATCTGGTAATGCTCTCTTGACTGTGTTTGCTTTGTTCTTGCTTGGTACTTTCAATGGTCACGGTCTGAGGTGGGATTAGAACCCACGCCTCCTGGGGAGACTGCGACCTGAACGCTACGCCTTAGACCGCTCCGCCATCCTGGCACCTTGTAATGCTCTCTTTACTGTGTTTGCTTTGTACTTGCTTGGTACTTTCAATGGGCTCTGTCTGAGGTGGGATTCGAACCCACGCCTCCTGGGGGACTGTGACCTGACCACAACGCCTTAGACCGCTCCGCCATCCTGGCAACTGGTAATGCTCTCTTGACCGTGTTTCCTTGGTTATTGCTTGGTAATTTCAATGGGCTCTGTCTGAGGTGGGATTCGAACCCACGCCTCCTGGGGAGACTGTGACCTGAACGCAACGCCTTAGACCGCTCCGCCATCCTGGCAACTGGTAATGCTCTCTTGACCGTGTTTCCTTGGTTATTGCTTGGTACTTTCAATGGGCTCTGTCTGAGGTGGGATTCGAACCCACGCCTCCTGTGGAGACTGCGACCTGAACGCAACGCCTTAGACCGCTCCGCTATGCTTGCAACTGGTAATGCTCTCTTGACTGTGTTTGCTTTGTTCTTGCTTGGTACTTTCAATGGGCACTGTCTGAGGTGGGATTTGAACCCACGCCTCCTGGGGAGACTGCGACCTGAACGCAACGCCTTAGACCGCTCTGCCATCTTATCATCTGGTAATGCTCTCTTGACTGTGTTTGCTTTGTTCTTGCTTGGTACTTTCAATGGGCTCTGTCTGAGGTGGGATTCGAACCCACGCCTCCTGGGGAGACTGCGACCTGAACGCAACGCCTTAGACCGCTCCGCCATCCTGGCAACTGGTAATGCTCTCTTGACTGTGTTTGCTTTGTTCTTGCTTGGTACTTTCAATGGGCTCTGTCTGAGGTGGGATTCGAACCCACGCCTCCTGGGGAGACTGCGACCTGAACGCAACGCCTTAGACCGCTCTGCCATCTTATCATCTGGTAATGCTCTCTTGACTGTGTTTGCTTTGTTCTTGCTTGGTACTTTCAATGGGCTGTGTCTGAGGTGGGATTCGAACCCACGCCTCCTGGGGAGACTGCGACCTGAACGCAACGCCTTAGACCGCTCCGCCATCCTGGCAACTGGTAATGCTCTCTTGACCGTGTTTCCTTTGTCATTGCTTGGTACTTTCAATGGGCTCTGTCTGAGGTGGGATTCGAACCCACGCCTCCTGGGGAGACTGCGACAATGAACGCAACGCCTTCGACCGCTCCGCCATCCTTGCAGCTGGTAATGCTCTCTTGACTGTCTTTGCTTTCTTCTTGCTTGGTACTTTCATTGGGCTCTGTATGCTGCGGGATTTGAACCCACGCCTCCTGGGGAGACTGCGACCTGAACGCAGCGCCTTAGACCGCTCTGCCATCCTGGCAACTGGTAATGCTCTCTTGAATGTGTTTGCTTTGTTCTTGCTTGGTACTTTCAATGGGCTCTGTCTGAGGTGGGATTCGAACCCACGCCTCCTGGGGAGACTGCGACCTGAACGCAACACCTTAGACCGCTCCGCCATCCTGGCAACTGGTAATGCTCTCTTGACTGTGTTTGCTTTGTTCTTGCTTGGTACTTTCAATGGGCACTGTCTGAGGTGGGATTCGAACCCACGCCTCCTGGGGACACTGCGACCTGAACGCAACGCCTTAGACCGCTCTGCCATCTTATCATCTGGTAATGCTCTCTTGACTGTGTTTGCTTTGTTCTTGCTTGGTACTTTCAATGGTCACTGTCTGAGGTGGGATTTGAACCCACGCCTCTTGGGGAGACTGCGACCTGAACGCAACGCCTTAGACCGCTCTGCCATCTTATCATCTGGTAATGCTCTCTTGACTGTGTTTGCTTTGTTCTTGCTTGGTACTTTCAATGGTCACGGTCTGAGGTGGGATTAGAACCCACGCCTCCTGGGGAGACTGCGACCTGAACGCAACGCCTTAGACCGCTCCGCCATCCTGGCACCTTGTAATGCTCTCTTTACTGTGTTTGCTTTGTACTTGCTTGGTACTTTCAATGGGCTCTGTCTGAGGTGGGATTCGAACCCACGCCTCCTGGGGGACTGTGACCTGACCGCAACGCCTTAGACCGCTCCGCCATCCTGGCAACTGGTAATGCTCTCTTGACCGTGTTTCCTTGGTTATTGCTTGGTAATTTCAATGGGCTCTGTCTGAGGTGGGATTCGAACCCACGCCTCCTGGGGAGACTGTGACCTGAACGCAACGCCTTAGACCGCTCCGCCATCCTGGCAACTGGTAATGCTCTCTTGACCGTGTTTCCTTGGTTATTGCTTGGTACTTTCAATGGGCTCTGTCTGAGGTGGGATTCGAACCCACGCCTCCTGTGGAGACTGCGACCTGAACGCAACGCCTTAGACCGCTCCGCTATGCTTGCAACTGGTAATGCTCTCTTGACTGTGTTTGCTTTGTTCTTGCTTGGTACTTTCAATGGGCACTGTCTGAGGTGGGATTTGAACCCACGCCTCCTGGGGAGACTGCGACCTGAACGCAACGCCTTAGACCGCTCTGCCATCTTATCATCTGGTAATGCTCTCTTGACTGTGTTTGCTTTGTTCTTGCTTGGTACTTTCAATGGGCTCTGTCTGAGGTGGGATTCGAACCCACGCCTCCTGGGGAGACTGCGACCTGAACGCAACGCCTTAGACCGCTCCGCCATCCTGGCAACTGGTAATGCTCTCTTGACTGTGTTTGCTTTGTTCTTGCTTGGTACTTTCAATGGGCTCTGTCTGAGGTGGGATTCGAACCCACGCCTCCTGGGGAGACTGCGACCTGAACGCAACGCCTTAGACCGCTCTGCCATCTTATCATCTGGTAATGCTCTCTTGACTGTGTTTGCTTTGTTCTTGCTTGGTACTTTCAATGGGCTCTGTCTGAGGTGGGATTCGAACCCACGCCTCCTGGGGAGACTGCGACCTGAACGCAACGCCTTAGACCGCTCCGCCATCCTGGCAACTGGTAATGCTCTCTTGACCGTGTTTCCTTTGTCATTGCTTGGTACTTTCAATGGGCTCTGTCTGAGGTGGGATTCGAACCCACGCCTCCTGGGGAGACTGCGACAATGAACGCAACGCCTTCGACCGCTCCGCCATCCTTGCAGCTGGTAATGCTCTCTTGACTGACTTTGCTTTCTTCTTGCTTGGTACTTTCATTGGGCTCTGTATGCTGCGGGATTTGAACCCACGCCTCCTGGGGAGACTGCGACCTGAACGCAGCGCCTTAGACCGCTCTGCCATCCTGGCAACTGGTAATGCTCTCTTGAATGTGTTTGCTTTGTTCTTGCTTGGTACTTTCAATGGGCTCTGTCTGAGGTGGGATTCGAACCCACGCCTCCTGGGGAGACTGCGACCTGAACGCAACACCTTAGACCGCTCCGCCATCCTGGCAACTGGTAATGCTCTCTTGACTGTGTTTGCTTTGTTCTTGCTTGGTACTTTCAATGGGCACTGTCTGAGGTGGGATTCGAACCCACGCCTCCTGGGGACACTGCGACCTGAACGCAACGCCTTAGACCGCTCCGCTATGCTGGCATCTGGTAATGCTCTCTTGACTGTGTTTGCTTTGTTCTTGCTTGGTACTTTCAATGGTCACTGTCTGAGGTGGGATTTGAACCCACGCCTCCTGGGGAGACTGCGACCTGAACGCAACGCCTTAGACCGCTCTGCCATCTTATCATCTGGTAATGCTCTCTTGACTGTGTTTGCTTTGTTCTTGCTTGGTACTTTCAATGGGCTCTGTCTGAGGTGGGATTCGAACCCACGCCTCCTGGGGAGACTGCGACCTGAACGCAGCGCCTTAGACCGCTCTGCCATCCTGGCAACTGGTAATGCTCTCTTGACTGTGTTTGCTTTGTTCTTGCTTGGTACTTTCAATGGGCTCTGTCTGAGGCGGGATTCGAACCCACGCCACCAGGGGAGACTGCGACCTGAACGCAACGCCTTAGACCGCTCTGCCATCCTGGCAACTGGTAATGCTCTCTTGACTGTGTTTGCTTTCTTCTTGCTTGGTACTTTCAATGGGCTCTGTCTGAGGCAGGATTCGAACCCACGCCTCCAGGGGTGACTGCGACCTGAACGCAACGCCTTAGACCGCTCTGCCATCCTGGCAGCTGGTCATGCTCTCTTGACTGTGTTTGCTTTGTTCTTGCTTGGTACTTTCAACGGGCTCTGTCTGAGGTGGGATTCGAACCCACGCCTCCAGGGGAGACTGCGACCTGAACGCAACGCCTTAGACCGCTCCGCCATCCTGGCAGCTGGTAATGCTCTCTTGACTGTGTTTGCTTTGTTATTGCTTGGTACTTTCAATGGGCTCTGTCTGAGGCGGGATTCGAACCCACACCTCCTGGGGAGACTGCGACCTGAACGCAACGACTTAGACCGCTCCGCCATCCTGGCAACTGGTAATGCTCTCTTTACTGTGTTTCCTTTGTTCTTGCTTGGTACTTTCAATCGGCTCTGTCTGAGGTGGGATTCGAACCCACGCCTCCTGTGGAGACTGCGACCTGAACGCAACGCCTTAGACCGCTCCGCCATCCTGGCAACTGGTAATGCTCTCTTGACCGTGTTTGCTTTGTTATTGCTAGGTACTTTCAATGGGCTCTGTCTGAGGTGGGATTCAAACCCACGCCTCCTGAGGAGACTGCGACCTGAACGCAACGCCTTCGACCGCTCCGCCATCCTTGCAGCTGGTAATGCTCTCTTGACTGTCTTTGCTTTCTTCTTGCTTGGTACTTTCAATGAGCTCTGTCTGCTGCAGGATTTGAACCCACGCCTCCTGGGGAGACTGCGACCTGAACGCAGCGCCTTAGACCGCTCTGCCATCCTGGCAACTGGTAATGCTCTCTTGAATGTGTTTGCTTTGTTCTTGCTTGGTACTTTCAATGGGCTCTGTCTGAGGTGGGATTCGAACCCACGCCTCCTGGGGAGACTGCGACCTGAACGCAACACCTTAGACCGCTCCGCCATCCTGGCAACTGGTAATGCTCTCTTGACTGTGTTTGCTTTGTTCTTGCTTGGTACTTTCAATGGGCTCTGTCTGAGGTGGGATTCGAACCCACGCCTCCTGGGGACACTGCGACCTGAACGCAACGCCTTAGACCGCTCTGCCATCTTATCATCTGGTAATGCTCTCTTGACTGTGTTTGCTTTGTTCTTGCTTGGTACTTTCAATGGGCTCTGTCTGAGGTGGGATTCAAACCCACGCCTCCTGGGGAGACTGCGACCTGAACGCAACGCCTTAGACCGCTCCGCCATCCTGGCAACTGGTAATGCTTTCTTGACTGTGTTTCTTTTGTTCTTGCTTGGTACTTTCAATGGGCTCTGTCTGAGGTGGGATTCGAACCCATGCCTCCTGGGGAGACTGCAACCTGAACGCACCGCCTTAGACCGCTCCACCATCCTGGCACCTGGTAATGCTCTCTTTACTGTGTTTGCTTTGTTCTTGCTTGGTACTTTCAATGGGCTCTGTCTGAGGTGTGATTCGAACCCACGCCTCCTGGGGAGACTGTGACCTGAACGCAACGCCTTAGACCGCTCCGCCATCCTGGCAACTGGTAATGCTCTCTTGACCGTGTTTCCTTGGTTATTGCTTGGTACTTTCAATGGGCTCTGTCTGAGGTGGGATTCGAACCCACGCCTCCTGTGGAGACTGCGACCTGGACGCAACGCCTTAGACCGCTCCGCTATGCTGGCAACTGGTAATGCTCTCTTGACTGTGTTTGCTTTGTTCTTGCTTGGTACTTTCAATGGGCACTGTCTGAGGTGGGATTTGAACCCACGCCTCCTGGGGAGACTGCGACCTGAACGCAACGCCTTAGACCGCTCTGCCATCTTATCATCTGGTAATGCTCTCTTGACTGTGTTTGCTTTGTTCTTGCTTGGTACTTTCAATGGGCTCTGTCTGAGGCGGGATTCGAACCCACGCCTCCAGGGGAGACTGCGACCTGAACGCAAAGCCTTAGACCGCTCCGCCATCCTGGCAACTGGTAATGCTCTCTTGACTGTGTTTCCTTTGTTCTTGCTTGGTACTTTCAATGGGCTCTGTCTGAGGTGGGATTCGAACCCACGCCTCCTGGGGAGACTGCGACCTGAACGCAACGCCTTAGACCGCTCCGCCATCCTGGCACCTGGTAATGCTCTCTTTACTGTGTTTGCTTTGTTCTTGCTTGGTACTTTCAATGGGCTCTGTCTGAGGTGGGATTCGAACCCACGCCTCCTGGGGTACTGTGACCTGACCGCAACGCCTTAGACCGCTCCGCCATCCTGGCAACTGGTAATGCTCTCTTGACCGTGTTTCCTTGGTTATTGCTTGGTACTTTCAATGGGCTCTGTCTGAGGTGGGATTCGAACCCACGCCTCCTGGGGAGACTGTGACCTGAACGGAACGCCTTAGACCGCTCCGCCATCCTGGCAACTGGTAATGCTCTCTTGACCGTGTTTCCTTGGTTATTGCTTGGTACTTTCAATGGGCTCTGTCTGAGGTGGGATTCGAACCCACGCCTCCTGGGGAGACTGTGACCTGAACGGAACGCCTTAGACCGCTCCGCCATCCTGGCAACTGGTAATGCTCTCTTGACCGTGTTTCCTTGGTTATTGCTTGGTACTTTCAATGGGCTCTGTCTGAGGTGGGATTCGAACCCACGCCTCCTGTGGAGACTGCGACCTGAACGCAACGCCTTAGACCGCTCCGCTATGCTTGCAACTGGTAATGCTCTCTTGACTGTGTTTGCTTTGTTCTTGCTTGGTACTTTCAATGGGCACTGTCTGAGGTGGGATTTGAACCCACGCCTCCTGGGGAGACTGCGACCTGAACGCAACGCCTTAGACCGCTCTGCCATCTTATCATCTGGTAATGCTCTCTTGACTGTGTTTGCTTTGTTCTTGCTTGGTACTTTCAATGGGCTCTGTCTGAGGTGGGATTCGAACCCACGCCTCCTGGGGAGACTGCGACCTGAACGCAACGCCTTAGACCGCTCCGCCATCCTGGCAACTGGTAATGCTCTCTTGACCGTGTTTCCTTTGTCATTGCTTGGTACTTTCAATGGGCTCTGTCTGAGGCGGGATTCGAACCCACGCCTACAGGGGTGACTGCGACCTGAACGCAACGCCTTAGACCGCTCTGCCATCCTGGCAGCTGGTAATGCTCTCTTGACTGTGTTTGCTTTGTTCTTGCTTGGTACTTTCAACGGGCTCTGTCTGAGGTGGGATTCGAACCCACGCCTCCAGGGGAGACTGCGACCTGAACGCAACGCCTTAGACCGCTCCGCCATCCTGGCAGCTGGTAATGCTCTCTTGACTGTGTTTGCTTTGTTATTGCTTGGTACTTTCAATGGGCTCTGTCTGAGGCGGGATTCGAACCCACACCTCCTGGGGAGACTGCGACCTGAACGCAACGACTTAGACCGCTCCGCCATCCTGGCAACTGGTAATGCTCTCTTTACTGTGTTTCCTTTGTTCTTGCTTGGTACTTTCAATCGGCTCTGTCTGAGGTGGGATTCGAACCCACGCCTCCTGTGGAGACTGCGACCTGAACGCAACGCCTTAGACCGCTCCGCCATCCTGGCAACTGGTAATGCTCTCTTGACCGTGTTTGCTTTGTTATTGCTAGGTACTTTCAATGGGCTCTGTCTGAGGTGGGATTCAAACCCACGCCTCCTGGGGAGACTGCGACCTGAACGCAACGCCTTCGACCGCTCCGCCATCCTTGCAGCTGGTAATGCTCTCTTGACTGTCTTTGCTTTCTTCATGCTTGGTACTTTCAATGAGCTCTGTCTGCTGCAGGATTTGAACCCACGCCTCCTGGGGAGACTGCGACCTGAACGCAGCGCCTTAGACCGCTCTGCCATCCTGGCAACTGGTAATGCTCTCTTGAATGTGTTTGCTTTGTTCTTGCTTGGTACTTTCAATGGGCTCTGTCTGAGGTGGGATTCGAACCCACGCCTCCTGGGGAGACTGCGACCTGAACGCAACGCCTTAGACCGCTCCGCTATGCTTGCAACTGGTAATGCTCTCTTGACTGTGTTTGCTTTGTTCTTGCTTGGTACTTTCAATGGGCACTGTCTGAGGTGGGATTTGAACCCACGCCTCCTGGGGAGACTGCGACCTGAACGCAACGCCTTAGACCGCTCTGCCATCTTATCATCTGGTAATGCTCTCTTGACTGTGTTTGCTTTGTTCTTGCTTGGTACTTTCAATGGGCTCTGTCTGAGGTGGGATTCGAACCCACGCCTCCTGGGGAGACTGCGACCTGAACGCAGCGCCTTAGACCGCTCTGCCATCCTGGCAACTGGTAATGCTCTCTTGAATGTGTTTGCTTTGTTCTTGCTTGGTACTTTCAATGGGCTCTGTCTGAGGTGGGATTCGAACCCACGCCTCCTGGGGAGACTGCGACCTGAACGCAACGCCTTAGACCGCTCCGCTATGCTTGCAACTGGTAATGCTCTCTTGACTGTGTTTGCTTTGTTCTTGCTTGGTACTTTCAATGGGCACTGTCTGAGGTGGGATTCAAACCCACGCCTCCTGAGGAGACTGCGACCTGAACGCAACGCCTTCGACCGCTCCGCCATCCTTGCAGCTGGTAATGCTCTCTTGACTGTCTTTGCTTTCTTCTTGCTTGGTACTTTCAATGAGCTCTGTCTGCTGCAGGATTTGAACCCACGCCTCCTGGGGAGACTGCGACCTGAACGCAACGCCTTAGACCGCTCTGCCATCTTATCATCTGGTAATGCTCTCTTGACTGTGTTTGCTTTGTTCTTGCTTGGTACTTTCAATGGGCTCTGTCTGAGGTGGGATTCGAACCCACGCCTCCTGGGGAGACTGCGACCTGAACGCAGCGCCTTAGACCGCTCTGCCATCCTGGCAACTGGTAATGCTCTCTTGACTGTGTTTGCTTTGTTCTTGCTTGGTACTTTCAATGGGCTCTGTCTGAGGCGGGATTCGAACCCACGCCACCAGGGGAGACTGCGACCTGAACGCAACGCCTTAGACCGCTCTGCCATCCTGGCAACTGGTAATGCTCTCTTGACTGTGTTTGCTTTCTTCTTGCTTGGTACTTTCAATGGGCTCTGTCTGAGGCGGGATTCGAACCCACGCCTCCAGGGGTGACTGCGACCTGAACGCAACGCCTTAGACCGCTCTGCCATCCTGGCAGCTGGTCATGCTCTCTTGACTGTGTTTGCTTTGTTCTTGCTTGGTACTTTCAACGGGCTCTGTCTGAGGTGGGATTCGAACCCACGCCTCCAGGGGAGACTGCGACCTGAACGCAACGCCTTAGACCGCTCCGCCATCCTGGCAGCTGGTAATGCTCTCTTGACTGTGTTTGCTTTGTTATTGCTTGGTACTTTCAATGGGCTCTGTCTGAGGCGGGATTCGAACCCACACCTCCTGGGGAGACTGCGACCTGAACGCAACGACTTAGACCGCTCCGCCATCCTGGCAACTGGTAATGCTCTCTTTACTGTGTTTCCTTTGTTCTTGCTTGGTACTTTCAATCGGCTCTGTCTGAGGTGGGATTCGAACCCACGCCTCCTGTGGAGACTGCGACCTGAACGCAACGCCTTAGACCGCTCCGCCATCCTGGCAACTGGTAATGCTCTCTTGACCGTGTTTGCTTTGTTATTGCTAGGTACTTTCAATGGGCTCTGTCTGAGGTGGGATTCAAACCCACGCCTCCTGAGGAGACTGCGACCTGAACGCAACGCCTTCGACCGCTCCGCCATCCTTGCAGCTGGTAATGCTCTCTTGACTGTCTTTGCTTTCTTCTTGCTTGGTACTTTCAATGAGCTCTGTCTGCTGCAGGATTTGAACCCACGCCTCCTGGGGAGACTGCGACCTGAACGCAGCGCCTTAGACCGCTCTGCCATCCTGGCAACTGGTAATGCTCTCTTGAATGTGTTTGCTTTGTTCTTGCTTGGTACTTTCAATGGGCTCTGTCTGAGGTGGGATTCGAACCCACGCCTCCTGGGGAGACTGCGACCTGAACGCAACACCTTAGACCGCTCCGCCATCCTGGCAACTGGTAATGCTCTCTTGACTGTGTTTGCTTTGTTCTTGCTTGGTACTTTCAATGGGCTCTGTCTGAGGTGGGATTCGAACCCACGCCTCCTGGGGACACTGCGACCTGAACGCAACGCCTTAGACCGCTCTGCCATCTTATCATCTGGTAATGCTCTCTTGACTGTGTTTGCTTTGTTCTTGCTTGGTACTTTCAATGGGCTCTGTCTGAGGTGGGATTCAAACCCACGCCTCCTGGGGAGACTGCGACCTGAACGCAACGCCTTAGACCGCTCCGCCATCCTGGCAACTGGTAATGCTTTCTTGACTGTGTTTCTTTTTTTCTTGCTTGGTACTTTCAATGGGCTCTGTCTGAGGTGGGATTCGAACCCATGCCTCCTGGGGAGACTGCAACCTGAACGCACCGCCTTAGACCGCTCCACCATCCTGGCACCTGGTAATGCTCTCTTTACTGTGTTTGCTTTGTTCTTGCTTGGTACTTTCAATGGGCTCTGTCTGAGGTGTGATTCGAACCCACGCCTCCTGGGGAGACTGTGACCTGAACGCAACGCCTTAGACCGCTCCGCCATCCTGGCAACTGGTAATGCTCTCTTGACCGTGTTTCCTTGGTTATTGCTTGGTACTTTCAATGGGCTCTGTCTGAGGTGGGATTCGAACCCACGCCTCCTGTGGAGACTGCGACCTGGACGCAACGCCTTAGACCGCTCCGCTATGCTGGCAACTGGTAATGCTCTCTTGACTGTGTTTGCTTTGTTCTTGCTTGGTACTTTCAATGGGCACTGTCTGAGGTGGGATTTGAACCCACGCCTCCTGGGGAGACTGCGACCTGAACGCAACGCCTTAGACCGCTCTGCCATCTTATCATCTGGTAATGCTCTCTTGACTGTGTTTGCTTTGTTCTTGCTTGGTACTTTCAATGGGCTCTGTCTGAGGCGGGATTCGAACCCACGCCTCCAGGGGAGACTGCGACCTGAACGCAAAGCCTTAGACCGCTCCGCCATCCTGGCAACTGGTAATGCTCTCTTGACTGTGTTTCCTTTGTTCTTGCTTGGTACTTTCAATGGGCTCTGTCTGAGGTGGGATTCGAACCCACGCCTCCTGGGGAGACTGCGACCTGAACGCAACGCCTTAGACCGCTCCGCCATCCTGGCACCTGGTAATGCTCTCTTTACTGTGTTTGCTTTGTTCTTGCTTGGTACTTTCAATGGGCTCTGTCTGAGGTGGGATTCGAACCCACGCCTCCTGGGGTACTGTGACCTGACCGCAACGCCTTAGACCGCTCCGCCATCCTGGCAACTGGTAATGCTCTCTTGACCGTGTTTCCTTGGTTATTGCTTGGTACTTTCAATGGGCTCTGTCTGAGGTGGGATTCGAACCCACGCCTCCTGGGGAGACTGTGACCTGAACGGAACGCCTTAGACCGCTCCGCCATCCTGGCAACTGGTAATGCTCTCTTGACCGTGTTTCCTTGGTTATTGCTTGGTACTTTCAATGGGCTCTGTCTGAGGTGGGATTCGAACCCACGCCTCCTGTGGAGACTGCGACCTGAACGCAACGCCTTAGACCGCTCCGCTATGCTTGCAACTGGTAATGCTCTCTTGACTGTGTTTGCTTTGTTCTTGCTTGGTACTTTCAATGGGCACTGTCTGAGGTGGGATTTGAACCCACGCCTCCTGGGGAGACTGCGACCTGAACGCAACGCCTTAGACCGCTCTGCCATCTTATCATCTGGTAATGCTCTCTTGACTGTGTTTGCTTTGTTCTTGCTTGGTACTTTCAATGGGCTCTGTCTGAGGTGGGATTCGAACCCACGCCTCCTGGGGAGACTGCGACCTGAACGCAACGCCTTAGACCGCTCCGCCATCCTGGCAACTGGTAATGCTCTCTTGACCGTGTTTCCTTTGTCATTGCTTGGTACTTTCAATGGGCTCTGTCTGAGGCGGGATTCGAACCCACGCCTACAGGGGTGACTGCGACCTGAACGCAACGCCTTAGACCGCTCTGCCATCCTGGCAGCTGGTAATGCTCTCTTGACTGTGTTTGCTTTGTTCTTGCTTGGTACTTTCAACGGGCTCTGTCTGAGGTGGGATTCGAACCCACGCCTCCAGGGGAGACTGCGACCTGAACGCAACGCCTTAGACCGCTCCGCCATCCTGGCAGCTGGTAATGCTCTCTTGACTGTGTTTGCTTTGTTATTGCTTGGTACTTTCAATGGGCTCTGTCTGAGGCGGGATTCGAACCCACACCTCCTGGGGAGACTGCGACCTGAACGCAACGACTTAGACCGCTCCGCCATCCTGGCAACTGGTAATGCTCTCTTGACCGTGTTTGCTTTGTTATTGCTAGGTACTTTCAATGGGCTCTGTCTGAGGTGGGATTCAAACCCACGCCTCCTGGGGAGACTGCGACCTGAACGCAACGCCTTCGACCGCTCCGCCATCCTTGCAGCTGGTAATGCTCTCTTGACTGTCTTTGCTTTCTTCTTGCTTGGTACTTTCAATGAGCTCTGTCTGCTGCAGGATTTGAACCCACGCCTCCTGGGGAGACTGCGACCTGAACGCAGCGCCTTAGACCGCTCTGCCATCCTGGCAACTGGTAATGCTCTCTTGAATGTGTTTGCTTTGTTCTTGCTTGGTACTTTCAATGGGCTCTGTCTGAGGTGGGATTCGAACCCACGCCTCCTGGGGAGACTGCGACCTGAACGCAACGCCTTAGACCGCTCCGCTATGCTTGCAACTGGTAATGCTCTCTTGACTGTGTTTGCTTTGTTCTTGCTTGGTACTTTCAATGGGCACTGTCTGAGGTGGGATTTGAACCCACGCCTCCTGGGGAGACTGCGACCTGAACGCAACGCCTTAGACCGCTCTGCCATCTTATCATCTGGTAATGCTCTCTTGACTGTGTTTGCTTTGTTCTTGCTTGGTACTTTCAATGGGCTCTGTCTGAGGTGGGATTCGAACCCACGCCTCCTGGGGAGACTGCGACCTGAACGCAACGCCTTAGACCGCTCCGCCATCCTGGCAACTGGTAATGCTCTCTTGACCGTGTTTCCTTTGTCATTGCTTGGTACTTTCAATGGGCTCTGTCTGAGGTGGGATTCGAACCCACGCCTCCTGTGGAGACTGCGACCTGAACGCAACGCCTTAGACCGCTCCGCTATGCTTGCAACTGGTAATGCTCTCTTGACTGTGTTTGCTTTGTTCTTGCTTGGTACTTTCAATGGGCACTGTCTGAGGTGGGATTTGAACCCACGCCTCCTGGGGAGACTGCGACCTGAACGCAACGCCTTAGACCGCTCTGCCATCTTATCATCTGGTAATGCTCTCTTGACTGTGTTTGCTTTGTTATTGCTTGGTACTTTCAATGGGCTCTGTCTGAGGCGGGATTCGAACCCACACCTCCTGGGGAGACTGCGACCTGAACGCAACGACTTAGACCGCTCCGCCATCCTGGCAACTGGTAATGCTCTCTTTACTGTGTTTCCTTTGTTCTTGCTTGGTACTTTCAATCGGCTCTGTCTGAGGTGGGATTCGAACCCACGCCTCCTGTGGAGACTGCGACCTGAACGCAACGCCTTAGACCGCTCCGCCATCCTGGCAACTGGTAATGCTCTCTTGACCGTGTTTGCTTTGTTATTGCTAGGTACTTTCAATGGGCTCTGTCTGAGGTGGGATTCAAACCCACGCCTCCTGGGGAGACTGCGACCTGAACGCAACGCCTTCGACCGCTCCGCCATCCTTGCAGCTGGTAATGCTCTCTTGACTGTCTTTGCTTTCTTCTTGCTTGGTACTTTCAATGAGCTCTGTCTGCTGCAGGATTTGAACCCACGCCTCCTGGGGAGACTGCGACCTGAACGCAGCGCCTTAGACCGCTCTGCCATCCTGGCAACTGGTAATGCTCTCTTGAATGTGTTTGCTTTGTTCTTGCTTGGTACTTTCAATGGGCTCTGTCTGAGGTGGGATTCGAACCCACGCCTCCTGGGGAGACTGCGACCTGAACGCAACACCTTAGA
This sequence comes from Idiotropiscis lumnitzeri, assembly GCF_059441095.1. Taxonomy (NCBI): domain Eukaryota; kingdom Metazoa; phylum Chordata; class Actinopteri; order Syngnathiformes; family Syngnathidae; genus Idiotropiscis; species Idiotropiscis lumnitzeri. The sequence continues at coordinate 2,613,082 of NW_028283568.1, forward strand.
CCGCTCCGCCATCCTGGCAACTGGTAATGCTCTCTTGACTGTGTTTGCTTTGTTCTTGCTTGGTACTTTCAATGGGCTCTGTCTGAGGTGGGATTCGAACCCACGCCTCCTGGGGACACTGCGACCTGAACGCAACGCCTTAGACCGCTCTGCCATCTTATCATCTGGTAATGCTCTCTTGACTGTGTTTGCTTTGTTCTTGCTTGGTACTTTCAATGGGCTCTGTCTGAGGTGGGATTCAAACCCACGCCTCCTGGGGAGACTGCGACCTGAACGCAACGCCTTAGACCGCTCCGCCATCCTGGCAACTGGTAATGCTTTCTTGACTGTGTTTCTTTTGTTCTTGCTTGGTACTTTCAATGGGCTCTGTCTGAGGTGGGATTCGAACCCATGCCTCCTGGGGAGACTGCAACCTGAACGCACCGCCTTAGACCGCTCCACCATCCTGGCACCTGGTAATGCTCTCTTTACTGTGTTTGCTTTGTTCTTGCTTGGTACTTTCAATGGGCTCTGTCTGAGGTGTGATTCGAACCCACGCCTCCTGGGGAGACTGTGACCTGAACGCAACGCCTTAGACCGCTCCGCCATCCTGGCAACTGGTAATGCTCTCTTGACCGTGTTTCCTTGGTTATTGCTTGGTACTTTCAATGGGCTCTGTCTGAGGTGGGATTCAAACCCACGCCTCCTGTGGAGACTGCGACCTGGACGCAACGCCTTAGACCGCTCCGCTATGCTGGCAACTGGTAATGCTCTCTTGACTGTGTTTGCTTTGTTCTTGCTTGGTACTTTCAATGGGCACTGTCTGAGGTGGGATTTGAACCCACGCCTCCTGGGGAGACTGCGACCTGAACGCAACGCCTTAGACCGCTCTGCCATCTTATCATCTGGTAATGCTCTCTTGACTGTGTTTGCTTTGTTCTTGCTTGGTACTTTCAATGGGCTCTGTCTGAGGCGGGATTCGAACCCACGCCTCCAGGGGAGACTGCGACCTGAACGCAAAGCCTTAGACCGCTCCGCCATCCTGGCAACTGGTAATGCTCTCTTGACTGTGTTTCCTTTGTTCTTGCTTGGTACTTTCAATGGGCTCTGTCTGAGGTGGGATTCGAACCCACGCCTCCTGGGGAGACTGCGACCTGAACGCAACGCCTTAGACCGCTCCGCCATCCTGGCACCTGGTAATGCTCTCTTTACTGTGTTTGCTTTGTTCTTGCTTGGTACTTTCAATGGGCTCTGTCTGAGGTGGGATTCGAACCCACGCCTCCTGGGGTACTGTGACCTGACCGCAACGCCTTAGACCGCTCCGCCATCCTGGCAACTGGTAATGCTCTCTTGACCTTGTTTCCTTGGTTATTGCTTGGTACTTTCAATGGGCTCTGTCTGAGGTGGGATTCGAACCCACGCCTCCTGGGGAGACTGTGACCTGAACGGAACGCCTTAGACCGCTCCGCCATCCTGGCAACTGGTAATGCTCTCTTGACCGTGTTTCCTTGGTTATTGCTTGGTACTTTCAATGGGCTCTGTCTGAGGTGGGATTCGAACCCACGCCTCCTGTGGAGACTGCGACCTGAACGCAACGCCTTAGACCGCTCCGCTATGCTTGCAACTGGTAATGCTCTCTTGACTGTGTTTGCTTTGTTCTTGCTTGGTACTTTCAATGGGCACTGTCTGAGGTGGGATTTGAACCCACGCCTCCTGGGGAGACTGCGACCTGAACGCAACGCCTTAGACCGCTCTGCCATCTTATCATCTGGTAATGCTCTCTTGACTGTGTTTGCTTTGTTCTTGCTTGGTACTTTCAATGGGCTCTGTCTGAGGTGGGATTCGAACCCACGCCTCCTGGGGAGACTGCGACCTGAACGCAACGCCTTAGACCGCTCTGCCATCTTATCATCTGGTAATGCTCTCTTGACTGTGTTTGCTTTGTTCTTGCTTGGTACTTTCAATGGGCTCTGTCTGAGGTGGGATTCGAACCCACGCCTCCTGGGGAGACTGCGACCTGAACGCAACGCCTTAGACCGCTCCGCCATCCTGGCAACTGGTAATGCTCTCTTGACCGTGTTTCCTTTGTCATTGCTTGGTACTTTCAATGGGCTCGGTCTGAGGTGGGATTCGAACCCACGCCTCCTGGGGAGACTGCGACAATGAACGCAACGCCTTCGACCGCTCCGCCATCCTTGCAGCTGGTAATGCTCTCTTGACTGTCTTTGCTTTCTTCTTGCTTGGTACTTTCATTGGGCTCTGTCTGCTGCGGGATTTGAACCCACGCCTCCTGGGGAGACTGCGACCTTAACGCAGCGCCTTAGACCGCTCTGCCATCCTGGCAACTGGTAATACTCTCTTGAATGTGTTTGCTTTGTTCTTGCTTGGTACTTTCAATGGGCTCTGTCTGAGGTGGGATTCGAACCCACGCCTCCTGGGGAGACTGCGACCTGAACGCAACACCTTTGACCGCTCCGCCATCCTGGCAATTGGTAATGCTCTCTTGACTGTGTTTGCTTTGTTCTTGCTTGGTACTTTCAATGGGCACTGTCTGAGGTGGGATTCGAACCCACGCCTCCTGGGGACACTGCGACCTGAACGCAACGCCTTAGACCGCTCCGCTATGCTGGCATCTGGTATTGCTCTCTTGACTGTGTTTGCTTTGTTCTTGCTTGGTACTTTCAATGGTCACTGTCTGAGGTGGGATTTGAACCCACGCCTCCTGGGGAGACTGCGACCTGAACGCAACGCCTTAGACCGCTCTGCCATCTTATCATCTGGTAATGCTCTCTTGACTGTGTTTGCTTAGTTCTTGCTTGGTACTTTCAATGGGCTCTGTCTGAGGTGGGATTCGAACCCACGCCTCCTGGGGAGACTGCGACCTGAACGCAACGCCTTAGACCGCTCCGCCATCCTGGCAACTGGTAATGCTTTCTTGACTGTGTTTCCTTTGTTCTTGCTTGGTACTTTCAATGGGCTCTGTCTGAGGTGGGATTCAAACCCACGCCTCCTGGGGAGACTGCGACCAGAACGCAACGCCTTAGACCGCTCCGCTATGCTGGCATCTGGTAATGCTCTCTTGACTGTGTTTGCTTTCTTCTTGCTTGGTACTTTCAATGAGCTCTGTCTGCTGCGGGATTTGAACCCACGCCTCCTGGGGAGACTGCGACCTGAACGCAGCGCCTTAGACCGCTCTGCCATCCTGGCAACTGGTAATGCTCTCTTGAATGTGTTTGCTTTGTTCTTGCTTGGTACTTTCAATGGGCTCTGTCTGAGGTGGGATTCGAACCCACGCCTCCTGGGGAGACTGCGACCTGAACGCAACACCTTAGACCACTCCGCCATCCTGGCAACTGGTAATGCTCTCTTGACTGTGTTTGCTTTGTTCTTGCTTGGTACTTTCAATGGGCACTGTCTGAGGTGGGATTCGAACCCACGCCTCCTGGGGACACTGCGACCTGAACGCAACGCCTTAGACCGCTCCGCTATGCTGGCATCTGGTAATGCTCTCTTGACTGTGTTTGCTTTGTTCTTGCTTGGTACTTTCAATGGGCTCTGTCTGAGGTGGGATTCGAACCCACGCCTCCTGGGGAGACTGCGACCTGAACGCAACGCCTTAGACCGCTCCGCCATCCTGGCAACTGGTAATGCTTTCTTGACTGTGTTTCCTTTGTTCTTGCTTGGTACTTTCAATGGGCTCTGTCTGAGGTGGGATTCGAACCCACGCCACCTGTGGAGACTGCGACCTGGACGCAACGCCTTAGACCGCTCCGCTATGCTGGCAACTGGTAATGCTCTCTTGACTGTGTTTGCTTTGTTCTTGCTTGGTACTTTCAATGGGCTCTGTCTGAGGCGGGATTCCAACCCACGCCTCCAGGGGAGACTGCGACCTCAACGCAAAGCCTGAGACCGCTCCGCCATCCTGGCAACTGGTAATGCTCTCTTGACTGTGTTTCCTTTGTTCTTGCTTGGTACTTTCAATGGGCTCTGTCTGAGGTGGGATTCGAACCCACGCCTCCTGGGGAGACTGCGACCTGAACGCAACGCCTTAGACCGCTCCGCCATCCTGGCACCTGGTAATGCTCTCTTTACTGTGTTTGCTTTGTTCTTGCTTGGTACTTTCAATGGGCTCTGTCTGAGGTGGGATTCGAACCCACGCCTCCTGGGGTACTGTCACCTGAACGCAACGCCTTAGACCGCTCCGCCATCCTGGCAACTGGTAATGCTCTCTTGACCGTGTTTCCTTTGTCATTGCTTGGTACTTTCAATGGGCTCTGTCTGAGGTGGGATTCGAACCCACGCCTCCTGGGGAGACTGCGACCTGAACGCAACGCCTTAGACCGCTCTGCCATCTTATCATCTGGTAATGCTCTCTTGACTGTGTTTGCTTTGTTCTTGCTTGGTACTTTCAATGGGCACTGTCTGAGGTGGGATTTGAACCCACGCCTCCTGGGGAGACTGCGGCCTGAACGCAACGCCTTAGACCGCTCTGCCATCTTATCATCTGGTAATGCTCTCTTGACTGTGTTTGCTTTGTTCTTGCTTGGTACTTTCAATGGGCTCTGTCTGAGGCGGGATTCGAACCCACGCCTCCAGGGGAGACTGCGACCTGAACGCAAAGCCTTAGACCGCTCCGCCATCCTGGCAACTGGTAATGCTCTCTTGACTGTGTTTCCTTTGTTCTTGCTTGGTACTTTCAATGGGCTCTGTCTGAGGTGGGATTCGAACCCACGCCTCCTGGGGAGACTGCGACCTGAACGCAACGCCTTAGACCGCTCCGCCATCCTGGCACCTGGTAATGCTCTCTTTACTGTGTTTGCTTTGTTCTTGCTTGGTACTTTCAATGGGCTCTGTCTGAGGTGGGATTCGAACCCACGCCTCCTGGGGTACTGTGACCTGACCGCAACGCCTTAGACCGCTCCGCCATCCTGGCAACTGGTAATGCTCTCTTGACCTTGTTTCCTTGGTTATTGCTTGGTACTTTCAATGGGCTCTGTCTGAGGTGGGATTCGAACCCACGCCTCCTGGGGAGACTGTGACCTGAACGGAACGCCTTAGACCGCTCCGCCATCCTGGCAACTGGTAATGCTCTCTTGACCGTGTTTCCTTGGTTATTGCTTGGTACTTTCAATGGGCTCTGTCTGAGGTGGGATTCGAACCCACGCCTCCTGTGGAGACTGCGACCTGAACGCAACGCCTTAGACCGCTCCGCTATGCTTGCAACTGGTAATGCTCTCTTGACTGTGTTTGCTTTGTTCTTGCTTGGTACTTTCAATGGGCACTGTCTGAGGTGGGATTTGAACCCACGCCTCCTGGGGAGACTGCGACCTGAACGCAACGCCTTAGACCGCTCTGCCATCTTATCATCTGGTAATGCTCTCTTGACTGTGTTTGCTTTGTTCTTGCTTGGTACTTTCAATGGGCTCTGTCTGAGGTGGGATTCGAACCCACGCCTCCTGGGGAGACTGCGACCTGAACGCAACGCCTTAGACCGCTCTGCCATCTTATCATCTGGTAATGCTCTCTTGACTGTGTTTGCTTTGTTCTTGCTTGGTACTTTCAATGGGCTCTGTCTGAGGTGGGATTCGAACCCACGCCTCCTGGGGAGACTGCGACCTGAACGCAACGCCTTAGACCGCTCCGCCATCCTGGCAACTGGTAATGCTCTCTTGACCGTGTTTCCTTTGTCATTGCTTGGTACTTTCAATGGGCTCGGTCTGAGGTGGGATTCGAACCCACGCCTCCTGGGGAGACTGCGACAATGAACGCAACGCCTTCGACCGCTCCGCCATCCTTGCAGCTGGTAATGCTCTCTTGACTGTCTTTGCTTTCTTCTTGCTTGGTACTTTCATTGGGCTCTGTCTGCTGCGGGATTTGAACCCACGCCTCCTGGGGAGACTGCGACCTTAACGCAGCGCCTTAGACCGCTCTGCCATCCTGGCAACTGGTAATACTCTCTTGAATGTGTTTGCTTTGTTCTTGCTTGGTACTTTCAATGGGCTCTGTCTGAGGTGGGATTCGAACCCACGCCTCCTGGGGAGACTGCGACCTGAACGCAACACCTTTGACCGCTCCGCCATCCTGGCAATTGGTAATGCTCTCTTGACTGTGTTTGCTTTGTTCTTGCTTGGTACTTTCAATGGGCACTGTCTGAGGTGGGATTCGAACCCACGCCTCCTGGGGACACTGCGACCTGAACGCAACGCCTTAGACCGCTCCGCTATGCTGGCATCTGGTATTGCTCTCTTGACTGTGTTTGCTTTGTTCTTGCTTGGTACTTTCAATGGTCACTGTCTGAGGTGGGATTTGAACCCACGCCTCCTGGGGAGACTGCGACCTGAACGCAACGCCTTAGACCGCTCCGCCATCCTGGCAACTGGTAATGCTCTCTTGACCGTGTTTCCTTTGTCATTGCTTGGTACTTTCAATGGGCTCGGTCTGAGGTGGGATTCGAACCCACGCCTCCTGGGGAGACTGCGACAATGAACGCAACGCCTTCGACCGCTCCGCCATCCTTGCAGCTGGTAATGCTCTCTTGACTGTCTTTGCTTTCTTCTTGCTTGGTACTTTCATTGGCTCTGTCTGCTGCGGGATTTGAACCCACGCCTCCTGGGGAGACTGCGACCTTAACGCAGCGCCTTAGACCGCTCTGCCATCCTGGCAACTGGTAATACTCTCTTGAATGTGTTTGCTTTGTTCTTGCTTGGTACTTTCAATGGGCTCTGTCTGAGGTGGGATTCGAACCCACGCCTCCTGGGGAGACTGCGACCTGAACGCAACACCTTAGACCGCTCCGCCATCCTGGCAACTGGTAATGCTCTCTTGACTGTGTTTGCTTTGTTCTTGCTTGGTACTTTCAATGGGCACTGTCTGAGGTGGGATTCGAACCCACGCCTCCTGGGGACACTGCGACCTGAACGCAACGCCTTAGACCGCTCCGCTATGCTGGCATCTGGTATTGCTCTCTTGACTGTGTTTGCTTTGTTCTTGCTTGGTACTTTCAATGGTCACTGTCTGAGGTGGGATTCGAACCCACGCCTCCTGGGGACACTGCGACCTGAACGCAACGCCTTAGACCGCTCCGCTATGCTGGCATCTGGTATTGCTCTCTTGACTGTGTTTGCTTTGTTCTTGCTTGGTACTTTCAATGGTCACTGTCTGAGGTGGGATTTGAACCCACGCCTCCTGGGGAGACTGCGACCTGAACGCAACGCCTTAGACCGCTCTGCCATCTTATCATCTGGTAATGCTCTCTTGACTGTGTTTGCTTAGTTCTTGCTTGGTACTTTCAATGGGCTCTGTCTGAGGTGGGATTCGAACCCACGCCTCCTGGGGAGACTGCGACCTGAACGCAACGCCTTAGACCGCTCCGCCATCCTGGCAACTGGTAATGCTTTCTTGACTGTGTTTCCTTTGTTCTTGCTTGGTACTTTCAATGGGCACTGTCTGAGGTGGGATTCGAACCCACGCCTCCTGGGGACACTGCGACCTGAACGCAACGCCTTAGACCGCTCCGCTATGCTGGCATCTGGTAATGCTCTCTTGACTGTGTTTGCTTTGTTCTTGCTTGGTACTTTCAATGGGCTCTGTCTGAGGTGGGATTCGAACCCACGCCTCCTGGGGAGACTGCGACCTGAACGCAACGCCTTAGACCGCTCCGCCATCCTGGCAACTGGTAATGCTTTCTTGACTGTGTTTCCTTTGTTCTTGCTTGGTACTTTCAATGGGCTCTGTCTGAGGTGGGATTCGAACCCACGCCTCCTGTGGAGACTGCGACCTGGACGCAACGCCTTAGACCGCTCCGCTATGCTGGCAACTGGTAATGCTCTCTTGACTGTGTTTGCTTTGTTCTTGCTTGGTACTTTCAATGGGCTCTGTCTGAGGCGGGATTCCAACCCACGCCTCCAGGGGAGACTGCGACCTGAACGCAAAGCCTTAGACCGCTCCGCCATCCTGGCAACTGGTAATGCTCTCTTGACTGTGTTTCCTTTGTTCTTGCTTGGTACTTTCAATGGGCTCTGTCTGAGGTGGGATTCGAACCCACGCCTCCTGGGGAGACTGCGACCTGAACGCAACGCCTTAGACCGCTCCGCCATCCTGGCACCTGGTAATGCTCTCTTTACTGTGTTTGCTTTGTACTTGCTTGGTACTTTCAATGGGCTCTGTCTGAGGTGGGATTCGAACCCACGCCTCCTGGGGTACTGTCACCTGAACGCAACGCCTTAGACCGCTCCGCCATCCTGGCAACTGGTAATGCTCTCTTGACCGTGTTTCCTTTGTCATTGCTTGGTACTTTCAATGGGCTCTGTCTGAGGTGGGATTCGAACCCACGCCTCCTGGGGAGACTGCGACCTGAACGCAACGCCTTAGACCGCTCTGCCATCTTATCATCTGGTAATGCTCTCTTGACTGTGTTTGCTTTGTTCTTGCTTGGTACTTTCAATGGGCACTGTCTGAGGTGGGATTTGAACCCACGCCTCCTGGGGAGACTGCGACCTGAACGCAACGCCTTAGACCGCTCTGCCATCTTATCATCTGGTAATGCTCTCTTGACTGTGTTTGCTTTGTTCTTGCTTGGTACTTTCAATGGGCTCTGTCTGAGGCGGGATTCGAACCCACGCCTCCAGGGGAGACTGCGACCTGAACGCAAAGCCTTAGACCGCTCCGCCATCCTGGCAACTGGTAATGCTCTCTTGACTGTGTTTCCTTTGTTCTTGCTTGGTACTTTCAATGGGCTCTGTCTGAGGTGGGATTCGAACCCACGCCTCCTGGGGAGACTGCGACCTGAACGCAACGCCTTAGACCGCTCCGCCATCCTGGCACCTGGTAATGCTCTCTTTACTGTGTTTGCTTTGTTCTTGCTTGGTACTTTCAATGGGCTCTGTCTGAGGTGGGATTCGAACCCACGCCTCCTGGGGTACTGTGACCTGACCGCAACGCCTTAGACCGCTCCGCCATCCTGGCAACTGGTAATGCTCTCTTGACCTTGTTTCCTTGGTTATTGCTTGGTACTTTCAATGGGCTCTGTCTGAGGTGGGATTCGAACCCACGCCTCCTGGGGAGACTGTGACCTGAACGGAACGCCTTAGACCGCTCCGCCATCCTGGCAACTGGTAATGCTCTCTTGACCGTGTTTCCTTGGTTATTGCTTGGTACTTTCAATGGGCTCTGTCTGAGGTGGGATTCGAACCCACGCCTCCTGTGGAGACTGCGACCTGAACGCAACGCCTTAGACCGCTCCGCTATGCTTGCAACTGGTAATGCTCTCTTGACTGTGTTTGCTTTGTTCTTGCTTGGTACTTTCAATGGGCACTGTCTGAGGTGGGATTTGAACCCACGCCTCCTGGGGAGACTGCGACCTGAACGCAACGCCTTAGACCGCTCTGCCATCTTATCATCTGGTAATGCTCTCTTGACTGTGTTTGCTTTGTTCTTGCTTGGTACTTTCAATGGGCTCTGTCTGAGGTGGGATTCGAACCCACGCCTCCTGGGGAGACTGCGACCTGAACGCAACGCCTTAGACCGCTCTGCCATCTTATCATCTGGTAATGCTCTCTTGACTGTGTTTGCTTTGTTCTTGCTTGGTACTTTCAATGGGCTCTGTCTGAGGTGGGATTCGAACCCACGCCTCCTGGGGAGACTGCGACCTGAACGCAACGCCTTAGACCGCTCCGCCATCCTGGCAACTGGTAATGCTCTCTTGACCGTGTTTCCTTTGTCATTGCTTGGTACTTTCAATGGGCTCGGTCTGAGGTGGGATCCGAACCCACGCCTCCTGGGGAGACTGCGACAATGAACGCAACGCCTTCGACCGCTCCGCCATCCTTGCAGCTGGTAATGCTCTCTTGACTGTCTTTGCTTTCTTCTTGCTTGGTACTTTCATTGGGCTCTGTCTGCTGCGGGATTTGAACCCACGCCTCCTGGGGAGACTGCGACCTTAACGCAGCGCCTTAGACCGCTCTGCCATCCTGGCAACTGGTAATACTCTCTTGAATGTGTTTGCTTTGTTCTTGCTTGGTACTTTCAATGGGCTCTGTCTGAGGTGGGATTCGAACCCACGCCTCCTGGGGAGACTGCGACCTGAACGCAACACCTTTGACCGCTCCGCCATCCTGGCAATTGGTAATGCTCTCTTGACTGTGTTTGCTTTGTTCTTGCTTGGTACTTTCAATGGGCACTGTCTGAGGTGGGATTCGAACCCACGCCTCCTGGGGACACTGCGACCTGAACGCAACGCCTTAGACCGCTCCGCTATGCTGGCATCTGGTATTGCTCTCTTGACTGTGTTTGCTTTGTTCTTGCTTGGTACTTTCAATGGTCACTGTCTGAGGTGGGATTTGAACCCACGCCTCCTGGGGAGACTGCGACCTGAACGCAACGCCTTAGACCGCTCTGCCATCTTATCATCTGGTAATGCTCTCTTGACTGTGTTTGCTTAGTTCTTGCTTGGTACTTTCAATGGGCTCTGTCTGAGGTCGGATTCGAACCCACGCCTCCTGGGGAGACTGCGACCTGAACGCAACGCCTTAGACCGCTCCGCCATCCTGGCAACTGGTAATGCTTTCTTGACTGTGTTTCCTTTGTTCTTGCTTGGTACTTTCAATGGGCTCTGTCTGAGGTGGGATTCAAACCCACGCCTCCTGGGGAGACTGCGACCAGAACGCAACGCCTTAGACCGCTCCGCTATGCTGGCATCTGGTAATGCTCTCTTGACTGTGTTTGCTTTCTTCTTGCTTGGTACTTTCAATGAGCTCTGTCTGCTGCGGGATTTGAACCCACGCCTCCTGGGGAGACTGCGACCTGAACGCAGCGCCTTAGACCGCTCTGCCATCCTGGCAACTGGTAATGCTCTCTTGAATGTGTTTGCTTTGTTCTTGCTTGGTACTTTCAATGGGCTCTGTCTGAGGTGGGATTCGAACCCACGCCTCCTGGGGAGACTGCGACCTGAACGCAACACCTTAGACCACTCCGCCATCCTGGCAACTGGTAATGCTCTCTTGACTGTGTTTGCTTTGTTCTTGCTTGGTACTTTCAATGGGCACTGTCTGAGGTGGGATTCGAACCCACGCCTCCTGGGGACACTGCGACCTGAACGCAACGCCTTAGACCGCTCCGCTATGCTGGCATCTGGTAATGCTCTCTTGACTGTGTTTGCTTTGTTCTTGCTTGGTACTTTCAATGGGCTCTGTCTGAGGTGGGATTCGAACCCACGCCTCCTGGGGAGACTGCGACCTGAACGCAACGCCTTAGACCGCTCCGCCATCCTGGCAACTGGTAATGCTTTCTTGACTGTGTTTCCTTTGTTCTTGCTTGGTACTTTCAATGGGCTCTGTCTGAGGTGGGATTCGAACCCACGCCTCCTGTGGAGACTGCGACCTGGACGCAACGCCTTAGACCGCTCCGCTATGCTGGCAACTGGTAATGCTCTCTTGACTGTGTTTGCTTTGTTCTTGCTTGGTACTTTCAATGGGCTCTGTCTGAGGCGGGATTCCAACCCACGCCTCCAGGGGAGACTGCGACCTGAACGCAAAGCCTTAGACCGCTCCGCCATCCTGGCAACTGGTAATGCTCTCTTGACTGTGTTTCCTTTGTTCTTGCTTGGTACTTTCAATGGGCTCTGTCTGAGGTGGGATTCGAACCCACGCCTCCTGGGGAGACTGCGACCTGAACGCAACGCCTTAGACCGCTCCGCCATCCTGGCACCTGGTAATGCTCTCTTTACTGTGTTTGCTTTGTTCTTGCTTGGTACTTTCAATGGGCTCTGTCTGAGGTGGGATTCGAACCCACGCCTCCTGGGGTACTGTCACCTGAACGCAACGCCTTAGACCGCTCCGCCATCCTGGCAACTGGTAATGCTCTCTTGACCGTGTTTCCTTTGTCATTGCTTGGTACTTTCAATGGGCTCTGTCTGAGGTGGGATTCGAACCCACGCCTCCTGGGGAGACTGCGACCTGAACGCAACGCCTTAGACCGCTCTGCCATCTTATCATCTGGTAATGCTCTCTTGACTGTGTTTGCTTTGTTCTTGCTTGGTACTTTCAATGGGCTCTGTCTGAGGCGGGATTCGAACCCACGCCTCCAGGGGAGACTGCGACCTGAACGCAAAGCCTTAGACCGCTCCGCCATCCTGGCAACTGGTAATGCTCTCTTGACTGTGTTTCCTTTGTTCTTGCTTGGTACTTTCAATGGGCTCTGTCTGAGGTGGGATTCGAACCCACGCCTCCTGGGGAGACTGCGACCTGAACGCAACGCCTTAGACCGCTCCGCCATCCTGGCACCTGGTAATGCTCTCTTTACTGTGTTTGCTTTGTTCTTGCTTGGTACTTTCAATGGGCTCTGTCTGAGGTGGGATTCGAACCCACGCCTCCTGGGGTACTGTGACCTGACCGCAACGCCTTAGACCGCTCCGCCATCCTGGCAACTGGTAATGCTCTCTTGACCGTGTTTCCTTGGTTATTGCTTGGTACTTTCAATGGGCTCTGTCTGAGGTGGGATTCGAACCCACGCCTCCTGTGGAGACTGCGACCTGAACGCAACGCCTTAGACCGCTCCGCTATGCTTGCAACTGGTAATGCTCTCTTGACTGTGTTTGCTTTGTTCTTGCTTGGTACTTTCAATGGGCACTGTCTGAGGTGGGATTCGAACCCACGCCTCCTGGGGAGACTGTGACCTGAACGGAACGCCTTAGACCGCTCCACCATCCTGGCAACTGGTAATGCTCTCTTGACCGTGTTTCCTTGGTTATTGCTTGGTACTTTCAATGGGCTCTGTCTGAGGTGGGATTCGAACCCACGCCTCCTGTGGAGACTGCGACCTGAACGCAACGCCTTAGACCGCTCCGCTATGCTTGCAACTGGTAATGCTCTCTTGACTGTGTTTGCTTTGTTCTTGCTTGGTACTTTCAATGGGCACTGTCTGAGGTGGGATTTGAACCCACGCCTCCTGGGGAGACTGCGACCTGAACGCAACGCCTTAGACCGCTCTGCCATCTTATCATCTGGTAATGCTCTCTTGACTGTGTTTGCTTTGTTCTTGCTTGGTACTTTCAATGGGCTCTGTCTGAGGTGGGATTCGAACCCACGCCTCCTGGGGAGACTGCGACCTGAACGCAACGCCTTAGACCGCTCTGCCATCTTATCATCTGGTAATGCTCTCTTGACTGTGTTTGCTTTGTTCTTGCTTGGTACTTTCAATGGGCTCTGTCTGAGGTGGGATTCGAACCCACGCCTCCTGGGGAGACTGCGACCTGAACGCAACGCCTTAGACCGCTCCGCCATCCTGGCAACTGGTAATGCTCTCTTGACCGTGTTTCCTTTGTCATTGCTTGGTACTTTCAATGGGCTCGGTCTGAGGTGGGATTCGAACCCACGCCTCCTGGGGAGACTGCGACAATGAACGCAACGCCTTCGACCGCTCCGCCATCCTTGCAGCTGGTAATGCTCTCTTGACTGTCTTTGCTTTCTTCTTGCTTGGTACTTTCATTGGCTCTGTCTGCTGCGGGATTTGAACCCACGCCTCCTGGGGAGACTGCGACCTTAACGCAGCGCCTTAGACCGCTCTGCCATCCTGGCAACTGGTAATACTCTCTTGAATGTGTTTGCTTTGTTCTTGCTTGGTACTTTCAATGGGCTCTGTCTGAGGTGGGATTCGAACCCACGCCTCCTGGGGAGACTGCGACCTGAACGCAACACCTTAGACCGCTCCGCCATCCTGGCAACTGGTAATGCTCTCTTGACTGTGTTTGCTTTGTTCTTGCTTGGTACTTTCAATGGGCACTGTCTGAGGTGGGATTCGAACCCACGCCTCCTGGGGACACTGCGACCTGAACGCAACGCCTTAGACCGCTCCGCTATGCTGGCATCTGGTATTGCTCTCTTGACTGTGTTTGCTTTGTTCTTGCTTGGTACTTTCAATGGTCACTGTCTGAGGTGGGATTCGAACCCACGCCTCCTGGGGACACTGCGACCTGAACGCAACGCCTTAGACCGCTCCGCTATGCTGGCATCTGGTATTGCTCTCTTGACTGTGTTTGCTTTGTTCTTGCTTGGTACTTTCAATGGTCACTGTCTGAGGTGGGATTTGAACCCACGCCTCCTGGGGAGACTGCGACCTGAACGCAACGCCTTAGACCGCTCTGCCATCTTATCATCTGGTAATGCTCTCTTGACTGTGTTTGCTTAGTTCTTGCTTGGTACTTTCAATGGGCTCTGTCTGAGGTGGGATTCGAACCCACGCCTCCTGGGGAGACTGCGACCTGAACGCAACGCCTTAGACCGCTCCGCCATCCTGGCAACTGGTAATGCTTTCTTGACTGTGTTTCCTTTGTTCTTGCTTGGTACTTTCAATGGGCTCTGTCTGAGGTGGGATTCGAACCCACGCCTCCTGGGGAGACTGCGACCAGAACGCAACGCCTTAGACCGCTCCGCTATGCTGGCATCTGGTAATGCTCTCTTGACTGTGTTTGCTTTCTTCTTGCTTGGTACTTTCAATGAGCTCTGTCTGCTGCGGGATTTGAACCCACGCCTCCTGGGGAGACTGCGACCTGAACGCAGCGCATTAGACCGCTCTGCCATCCTGGCAACTGGTAATACTCTCTTGAATGTGTTTGCTTTGTTCTTGCTTGGTACTTTCAATGGGCTCTGTCTGAGGTGGGATTCGAACCCACGCCTCCTGGGGAGACTGCGACCTGAACGCAACACCTTAGACCGCTCCGCCATCCTGGCAACTGGTAATGCTCTCTTGACTGTGTTTGCTTTGTTCTTGCTTGGTACTTTCAATGGGCACTGTCTGAGGTGGGATTCGAACCCACGCCTCCTGGGGACACTGCGACCTGAACGCAACGCCTTAGACCGCTCCGCTATGCTGGCATCTGGTATTGCTCTCTTGACTGTGTTTGCTTTGTTCTTGCTTGGTACTTTCAATGGTCACTGTCTGAGGTGGGATTCGAACCCACGCCTCCTGGGGACACTGCGACCTGAACGCAACGCCTTAGACCGCTCCGCTATGCTGGCATCTGGTATTGCTCTCTTGACTGTGTTTGCTTTGTTCTTGCTTGGTACTTTCAATGGTCACTGTCTGAGGTGGGATTTGAACCCACGCCTCCTGGGGAGACTGCGACCTGAACGCAACGCCTTAGACCGCTCTGCCATCTTATCATCTGGTAATGCTCTCTTGACTGTGTTTGCTTAGTTCTTGCTTGGTACTTTCAATGGGCTCTGTCTGAGGTGGGATTCGAACCCACGCCTCCTGGGGAGACTGCGACCTGAACGCAACGCCTTAGACCGCTCCGCCATCCTGGCAACTGGTAATGCTTTCTTGACTGTGTTTCCTTTGTTCTTGCTTGGTACTTTCAATGGGCTCTGTCTGAGGTGGGATTCGAACCCACGCCTCCTGGGGAGACTGCGACCAGAACGCAACGCCTTAGACCGCTCCGCTATGCTGGCATCTGGTAATGCTCTCTTGACTGTGTTTGCTTTCTTCTTGCTTGGTACTTTCAATGAGCTCTGTCTGCTGCGGGATTTGAACCCACGCCTCCTGGGGAGACTGCGACCTGAACGCAGCGCATTAGACCGCTCTGCCATCCTGGCAACTGGTAATGCTCTCTTGAATGTGTTTGCTTTGTTCTTGCTTGGTACTTTCAATGGGCTCTGTCTGAGGTGGGATTCGAACCCACGCCTCCTGGGGAGACTGCGACCTGAACGCAACACCTTAGACCACTCCGCCATCCTGGCAACTGGTAATGCTCTCTTGACTGTGTTTGCTTTGTTCTTGCTTGGTACTTTCAATGGGCACTGTCTGAGGTGGGATTCGAACCCACCCCTCCTGGGGACACTGCGACCTGAACGCAACGCCTTAGACCGCTCCGCTATGCTGGCATCTGGTAATGCTCTCTTGACTGTGTTTGCTTTGTTCTTGCTTGGTACTTTCAATGGGCTCTGTCTGAGGTGGGATTCGAACCCACGCCTCCTGGGGAGACTGCGACCTGAACGCAACGCCTTAGACCGCTCCGCCATCCTGGCAACTGGTAATGCTTTCTTGACTGTGTTTCCTTTGTTCTTGCTTGGTACTTTCAATGGGCTCTGTCTGAGGTGGGATTCGAACCCACGCCTCCTGTGGAGACTGCGACCTGGACGCAACGCCTTAGACCGCTCCGCTATGCTGGCAACTGGTAATGCTCTCTTGACTGTGTTTGCTTTGTTCTTGCTTGGTACTTTCAATGGGCTCTGTCTGAGGCGGGATTCCAACCCACGCCTCCAGGGGAGACTGCGACCTGAACGCAAAGCCTTAGACCGCTCCGCCATCCTGGCAACTGGTAATGCTCTCTTGACTGTGTTTCCTTTGTTCTTGCTTGGTACTTTCAATGGGCTCTGTCTGAGGTGGGATTCGAACCCACGCCTCCTGGGGAGACTGCGACCTGAACGCAACGCCTTAGACCGCTCCGCCATCCTGGCACCTGGTAATGCTCTCTTTACTGTGTTTGCTTTGTTCTTGCTTGGTACTTTCAATGGGCTCTGTCTGAGGTGGGATTCGAACCCACGCCTCCTGGGGTACTGTCACCTGAACGCAACGCCTTAGACCGCTCCGCCATCCTGGCAACTGGTAATGCTCTCTTGACCGTGTTTCCTTTGTCATTGCTTGGTACTTTCAATGGGCTCTGTCTGAGGTGGGATTCGAACCCACGCCTCCTGGGGAGACTGCGACCTGAACGCAACACCTTAGACCGCTCCGCCATCCTGGCAACTGGTAATGCTCTCTTGACTGTGTTTGCTTTGTTCTTGCTTGGTACTTTCAATGGGCACTGTCTGAGGTGGGATTCGAACCCACGCCTCCTGGGGACACTGCGACCTGAACGCAACGCCTTAGACCGCTCCGCTATGCTGGCATCTGGTAATGCTCTCTTGACTGTGTTTGCTTTGTTCTTGCTTGGTACTTTCAATGGTCACTGTCTGAGGTGGGATTTGAACCCACGCCTCCTGGGGAGACTGCGACCTGAACGCAACGCCTTAGACCGCTCTGCCATCTTATCATCTGGTAATGCTCTCTTGACTGTGTTTGCTTTGTTCTTGCTTGGTACTTTCAATGGGCTCTGTCTGAGGTGGGTTTCGAACCCACGCCTCCTGGGGAGACTGCGACCTGAACGCAACGCCTTAGACCGCTCCGCCATCCTGGCAACTGGTAATGCTTTCTTGACTGTGTTTCCTTTGTTCTTGCTTGGTACTTTCAATGGGCTCTGTCTGAGTTGGGATTCGAACCCACGCCTCCTGGGGAGACTGCGACCTGAACGCAACGCCTTAGACCGCTCCGCTATGCTGGCATCTGGTAATGCTCTATTGACTGTGTTTGCTTTCTTCTTGCTTGGTACTTTCAATGAGCTCTGTCTGCTGCGGGATTTGAACCCACGACTCCTGGGGAGACTGCGACCTGAACGCAGCGCCTTAGACCGCTCTGCCATCCTGGCAACTGGTAATGCTCTCTTGAATGTGTTTGCTTTGTTCTTGCTTGGTACTTTCAATGGGCTCTGTCTGAGGTGGGATTCGAACCCACGCCTCCTGGGGAGACTGCGACCTGAACGCAACACCTTAGACCGCTCCGCCATCCTGGCAACTGGTAATGCTCTCTTGACTGTGTTTGCTTTGTTCTTGCTTGGTACTTTCAATGGGCACTGTCTGAGGTGGGATTCGAACCCACGCCTCCTGGGGACACTGCGACCTGAACGCAACGCCTTAGACCGCTCCGCTATGCTGGCATCTGGTAATGCTCTCTTGACTGTGTTTGCTTTGTTCTTGCTTGGTACTTTCAATGGGCTCTGTCTGAGGTGGGATTCGAACCCACGCCTCCTGGGGAGACTGCGACCTGAACGCAACACCTTAGACCGCTCCGCCATCCTGGCAACTGGTAATGCTCTCTTGACTGTGTTTGCTTTGTTCTTGCTTGGTACTTTCAATGGGCACTGTCTGAGGTGGGATTCGAACCCACGCCTCCTGGGGACACTGCGACCTGAACGCAACGCCTTAGACCGCTCCGCTATGCTGGCATCTGGTAATGCTCTCTTGACTGTGTTTGCTTTGTTCTTGCTTGGTACTTTCAATGGGCTCTGTCTGAGGTGGGATTCGAACCCACGCCTCCTGGGGTACTGTGACCTGACCGCAACGCCTTAGACCGCTCCGCCATCCTGGCAACTGGTAATGCTCTCTTGACTGTGTTTGCTTTCTTCTTGCTTGGTACTTTCAATGGGCTCTGTCTGAGGCGGGATTCGAACCCACGCCACCAGGGGAGACTGCGACCTGAACGCAACGCCTTAGACCGCTCTGCCATCCTGGCAACTGGTAATGCTCTCTTGACTGTGTTTGCTTTCTTCTTGCTTGGTACTTTCAATGGGCTCTGTCTGAGGCGGGATTCGAACCCACGCCTCCTGGGGAGACTGCGACCTGAACGCAGCGCCTTAGACCGCTCTGCCATCTTATCATCTGGTAATGCTCTCTTGACTGTGTTTGCTTTGTTCTTGCTTGGTACTTTCAATGGGCTCTGTCTGAGGTGGGATTCGAACCCACGCCTCCTGGGGAGACTGCGACCTGAACGCAGCGCCTTAGACCGCTCTGCCATCCTGGCAACTGGTAATGCTCTCTTGACTGTGTTTGCTTTGTTCTTGCTTGGTACTTTCAATGGGCTCTGTCTGAGGCGGGATTCGAACCCACGCCACCAGGGGAGACTGCGACCTGAACGCAACGCCTTAGACCGCTCTGCCATCCTGGCAACTGGTAATGCTCTCTTGACTGTGTTTGCTTTCTTCTTGCTTGGTACTTTCAATGGGCTCTGTCTGAGGCGGGATTCGAACCCACGCCGCCAGGGGTGACTGCGACCTGAACGCAACGCCTTAGACCGCTCTGCCATCCTGGCAACTGGTAATGCTCTCTTGAATGTGTTTGCTTTGTTCTTGCTTGGTACTTTCAATGGGCTCTGTCTGAGGTGGGATTCGAACCCACGCCTCCTGGGGAGACTGCGACCTGAACGCAACACCTTAGACCACTCCGCCATCCTGGCAACTGGTAATGCTCTCTTGACTGTGTTTGCTTTGTTCTTGCTTGGTACTTTCAATGGGCACTGTCTGAGGTGGGATTCGAACCCACGCCTCCTGGGGACACTGCGACCTGAACGCAACGCCTTAGACCGCTCCGCTATGCTGGCATCTGGTAATGCTCTCTTGACTCTGTTTGCTTTGTTCTTGCTTGGTACTTTCAATGGGCTCTGTCTGAGGTGGGATTCGAACCCACGCCTCCTGGGGAGACTGCGACCTGAACGCAACGCCTTAGACCGCTCCGCCATCCTGGCAACTGGTAATGCTTTCTTGACTGTGTTTCCTTTGTTCTTGCTTGGTACTTTCAATGGGCTCTGTCTGAGGTGGGATTCGAACCCACGCCTCCTGTGGAGACTGCGACCTGGACGCAACGCCTTAGACCGCTCCGCTATGCTGGCAACTGGTAATGCTCTCTTGACTGTGTTTGCTTTGTTCTTGCTTGGTACTTTCAATGGGCTCTGTCTGAGGCGGGATTCCAACCCACGCCTCCAGGGGAGACTGCGACCTGAACGCAAAGCCTTAGACCGCTCCGCCATCCTGGCAACTGGTAATGCTCTCTTGACTGTGTTTCCTTTGTTCTTGCTTGGTACTTTCAATGGGCTCTGTCTGAGGTGGGATTCGAACCCACGCCTCCTGGGGAGACTGCGACCTGAACGCAACGCCTTAGACCGCTCCGCCATCCTGGCACCTGGTAATGCTCTCTTTACTGTGTTTGCTTTGTTCTTGCTTGGTACTTTCAATGGGCTCTGTCTGAGGTGGGATTCGAACCCACGCCTCCTGGGGTACTGTCACCTGAACGCAACGCCTTAGACCGCTCCGCCATCCTGGCAACTGGTAATGCTCTCTTGACCGTGTTTCCTTTGTCATTGCTTGGTACTTTCAATGGGCTCTGTCTGAGGTGGGATTCGAACCCACGCCTCCTGGGGAGACTGCGACCTGAACGCAACACCTTAGACCGCTCCGCCATCCTGGCAACTGGTAATGCTCTCTTGACTGTGTTTGCTTTGTTCTTGCTTGGTACTTTCAATGGGCACTGTCTGAGGTGGGATTCGAACCCACGCCTCCTGGGGACACTGCGACCTGAACGCAACGCCTTAGACCGCTCCGCTATGCTGGCATCTGGTAATGCTCTCTTGACTGTGTTTGCTTTGTTCTTGCTTGGTACTTTCAATGGTCACTGTCTGAGGTGGGATTTGAACCCACGCCTCCTGGGGAGACTGCGACCTGAACGCAACGCCTTAGACCGCTCTGCCATCTTATCATCTGGTAATGCTCTCTTGACTGTGTTTGCTTTGTTCTTGCTTGGTACTTTCAATGGGCTCTGTCTGAGGTGGGATTCGAACCCACGCCTCCTGGGGAGACTGCGACCTGAACGCAACGCCTTAGACCGCTCCGCCATCCTGGCAACTGGTAATGCTTTCTTGACTGTGTTTCCTTTGTTCTTGCTTGGTACTTTCAATGGGCTCTGTCTGAGTTGGGATTCGAACCCACGCCTCCTGGGGAGACTGCGACCTGAACGCAACGCCTTAGACCGCTCCGCTATTCTGGCATCTGGTAATGCTCTCTTGACTGTGTTTGCTTTCTTCTTGCTTGGTACTTTCAATGAGCTCTGTCTGCTGCGGGATTTGAACCCACGACTCCTGGGGAGACTGCGACCTGAACGCAGCGCCTTAGACCGCTCTGCCATCCTGGCAACTGGTAATGCTCTCTTGAATGTGTTTGCTTTGTTCTTGCTTGGTACTTTCAATGGGCTCTGTCTGAGGTGGGATTCGAACCCACGTCTCCTGGGGAGACTGCGACCTGAACGCAACACCTTAGACCGCTCCGCCATCCTGGCAACTGGTAATGCTCTCTTGACTGTGTTTGCTTTGTTCTTGCTTGGTACTTTCAATGGGCACTGTCTGAGGTGGGATTCGAACCCACGCCTCCTGGGGACACTGCGACCTGAACGCAACGCCTTAGACCGCTCCGCTATGCTGGCATCTGGTAATGCTCTCTTGACTGTGTTTGCTTTGTTCTTGCTTGGTACTTTCAATGGTCACTGTCTGAGGTGGGATTTGAGCCCACGCCTCCTGGGGAGACTGCGACCTGAACGCAACGCCTTAGACCGCTCTGCCATCTTATCATCTGGTAATGCTCTCTTGACTGTGTTTGCTTTGTTCTTGCTTGGTACTTTCAATGGGCTCTGTCTGAGGTGGGATTCGAACCCACGCCTCCTGGGGAGACTGCGACCTGAACGCAGCGCCTTAGACCGCTCTGCCATCCTGGCAACTGGTAATGCTCTCTTGACTGTGTTTGCTTTGTTCTTGCTTGGTACTTTCAATGGGCTCTGTCTGAGGCGGGATTCGAACCCACGCCACCAGGGGAGACTGCGACCTGAACGCAACGCCTTAGACCGCTCTGCCATCCTGGCAACTGGTAATGCTCTCTTGACTGTGTTTGCTTTCTTCTTGCTTGGTACTTTCAATGGGCTCTGTCTGAGGCGGGATTCGAACCCACGCCGCCAGGGGTGACTGCGACCTGAACGCAACGCCTTAGACCGCTCTGCCATCCTGGCAGCTGGTAATGCTCTCTTGACTGTGTTTCCTTTGTTCTTGCTTGGTACTTTCAACGGGCTCTGTCTGAGGTGGGATTCGAACCCACGCCTCCTGTGGAGACTGCGACCTGAACGCAACGCCTTAGACCGCTCCGCCATCCTGGCAACTGGTAATGCTCTCTTGACCGTGTTTGTTTTGTTATTGCTAGGTACTTTCAATGGGCTCTGTCTGAGGTGGGATTCAAACCCACGCCTCCTGGGGAGACTGCGACCTGAACGCAACGCCTTCGACCGCTCCGCCATCCTTGCAGCTGGTAATGCTCTCTTGACTGTCTTTGCTTTCTTCTTGCTTGGTACTTTCAATGAGCTCTGTCTGCTGCGGGATTTGAACCCACGCCTCCTGGGGAGACTGCGACCTGAACGCAACGCCTTAGACCGCTCCGCCATCCTGGCACCTGGTAATGCTCTCTTTACTGTGTTTGCTTTGTTCTTGCTTGGTACTTTCAATGGGCTCTGTCTGAGGTGGGATTCGAACCCACGCCTCCTGGGGAGACTGCGACCTGAACGCAACGCCTTAGACCGCTCCGCCATCCTGGCACCTGGTAATGCTCTCTTTACTGTGTTTGCTTTGTTCTTGCTTGGTACTTTCAATGGGCTCTGTCTGAGGTGGGATTCGAACCCACGCCTCCTGGGGTACTGTGACCTGACCGCAACGCCTTAGACCGCTCCGCCATCCTGGCAACTGGTAATGCTCTCTTGACCGTGTTTCCTTGGTTATTGCTTGGTACTTTCAATGGGCTCTGTCTGAGGTGGGATTCGAACCCACGCCTCCTGGGGAGACTGTGACCTGAACGGAACGCCTTAGACCGCTCCGCCATCCTGGCAACTGGTAATGCTCTCTTGACCGTGTTTCCTTGGTTATTGCTTGGTACTTTCAATGGGCTCTGTCTGAGGTGGGATTCGAACCCACGCCTCCTGTGGAGACTGCGACCTGAACGCAACGCCTTAGACCGCTCCGCTATGCTTGCCACTGGTAATGCTCTCTTGACTGTGTTTGCTTTGTTCTTGCTTGGTACTTTCAATGGGCACTGTCTGAGGTGGGATTTGAACCCACGCCTCCTGGGGAGACTGCGACCTGAACGCAACGCCTTAGACCGCTCTGCCATCTTATCATCTGGTAATGCTCTCTTGACTGTGTTTGCTTTGTTCTTGCTTGGTACTTTCAATGGGCTCTGTCTGAGGTGGGATTCGAACCCACGCCTCCTGGGGAGACTGCGACCTGAACGCAACGCCTTAGACCGCTCTGCCATCTTATCATCTGGTAATGCTCTCTTGACTGTGTTTGCTTTGTTCTTGCTTGGTACTTTCAATGGGCTCTGTCTGAGGTGGGATTCGAACCCACGCCTCCTGGGGAGACTGCGACCTGAACGCAACGCCTTAGACCGCTCCGCCATCCTGGCAACTGGTAATGCTCTCTTGACCGTGTTTCCTTTGTCATTGCTTGGTACTTTCAATGGGCTCGGTTTGAGGTGGGATTCGAACCCACGCCTCCTGGGGAGACTGCGACAATGAACGCAACGCCTTCGACCGCTCCGCCATCCTTGCAGCTGGTAATGCTCTCTTGACTGTCTTTGCTTTCTTCTTGCTTGGTACTTTCATTGGGCTCTGTCTGCTGCGGGATTTGAACCCACGCCTCCTG
The DNA here is from genome assembly GCF_059441095.1 of Idiotropiscis lumnitzeri. NCBI lineage: Eukaryota > Metazoa > Chordata > Actinopteri > Syngnathiformes > Syngnathidae > Idiotropiscis > Idiotropiscis lumnitzeri. Next base: position 2,636,371 of record NW_028283568.1, read on the forward strand.
GGGAGACTGCGACCTTAACGCAGCGCCTTAGACCGCTCTGCCATCCTGGCAACTGGTAATACTCTCTTGAATGTGTTTGCTTTCTTCTTGCTTGGTACTTTCAATGGGCACTCTCTGAGGTGGGATTCGAACCCACGCCTCCTGGGGACACTGCGACCTGAACGCAACGCCTTAGACCGCTCCGCTATGCTGGCATCTGGTAATGCTCTCTTGACTGTGTTTGCTTTGTTCTTGCTTGGTACTTTCAATGGGCTCTGTCTGAGGTGGGATTCGAACCCACGCCTCCTGGGGAGACTGCGACCTGAACGCAACACCTTAGACCGCTCCGCCATCCTGGCAACTGGTAATGCTCTCTTGACTGTGTTTGCTTTGTTCTTGCTTGGTACTTTCAATGGGCACTGTCTGAGGTGGGATTCGAACCCACGCCTCCTGGGGACACTGCGACCTGAACGCAACGCCTTAGACCGCTCCGCTATGCTGGCATCTGGTAATGCTCTCTTGACTGTGTTTGCTTTGTTCTTGCTTGGTACTTTCAATGGTCACTGTCTGAGGTGGGATTTGAGCCCACGCCTCCTGGGGAGACTGCGACCTGAACGCAACGCCTTAGACCGCTCTGCCATCTTATCATCTGGTAATGCTCTCTTGACTGTGTTTGCTTTGTTCTTGCTTGGTACTTTCAATGGGCTCTGTCTGAGGTGGGATTCGAACCCACGCCTCCTGGGGAGACTGCGACCTGAACGCAGCGCCTTAGACCGCTCTGCCATCCTGGCAACTGGTAATGCTCTCTTGACTGTGTTTGCTTTGTTCTTGCTTGGTACTTTCAATGGGCTCTGTCTGAGGCGGGATTCGAACCCACGCCACCAGGGGAGACTGCGACCTGAACGCAACGCCTTAGACCGCTCTGCCATCCTGGCAACTGGTAATGCTCTCTTGACTGTGTTTGCTTTCTTCTTGCTTGGTACTTTCAATGGGCTCTGTCTGAGGCGGGATTCGAACCCACGCCGCCAGGGGTGACTGCGACCTGAACGCAACGCCTTAGACCGCTCTGCCATCCTGGCAGCTGGTAATGCTCTCTTGACTGTGTTTCCTTTGTTCTTGCTTGGTACTTTCAACGGGCTCTGTCTGAGGTGGGATTCGAACCCACGCCTCCTGTGGAGACTGCGACCTGAACGCAACGCCTTAGACCGCTCCGCCATCCTGGCAACTGGTAATGCTCTCTTGACCGTGTTTGTTTTGTTATTGCTAGGTACTTTCAATGGGCTCTGTCTGAGGTGGGATTCAAACCCACGCCTCCTGGGGAGACTGCGACCTGAACGCAACGCCTTCGACCGCTCCGCCATCCTTGCAGCTGGTAATGCTCTCTTGACTGTCTTTGCTTTCTTCTTGCTTGGTACTTTCAATGAGCTCTGTCTGCTGCGGGATTTGAACCCACGCCTCCTGGGGAGACTGCGACCTGAACGCAACGCCTTAGACCGCTCCGCCATCCTGGCACCTGGTAATGCTCTCTTTACTGTGTTTGCTTTGTTCTTGCTTGGTACTTTCAATGGGCTCTGTCTGAGGTGGGATTCGAACCCACGCCTCCTGGGGAGACTGCGACCTGAACGCAACGCCTTAGACCGCTCCGCCATCCTGGCACCTGGTAATGCTCTCTTTACTGTGTTTGCTTTGTTCTTGCTTGGTACTTTCAATGGGCTCTGTCTGAGGTGGGATTCGAACCCACGCCTCCTGGGGTACTGTGACCTGACCGCAACGCCTTAGACCGCTCCGCCATCCTGGCAACTGGTAATGCTCTCTTGACCGTGTTTCCTTGGTTATTGCTTGGTACTTTCAATGGGCTCTGTCTGAGGTGGGATTCGAACCCACGCCTCCTGGGGAGACTGTGACCTGAACGGAACGCCTTAGACCGCTCCGCCATCCTGGCAACTGGTAATGCTCTCTTGACCGTGTTTCCTTGGTTATTGCTTGGTACTTTCAATGGGCTCTGTCTGAGGTGGGATTCGAACCCACGCCTCCTGTGGAGACTGCGACCTGAACGCAACGCCTTAGACCGCTCCGCTATGCTTGCAACTGGTAATGCTCTCTTGACTGTGTTTGCTTTGTTCTTGCTTGGTACTTTCAATGGGCACTGTCTGAGGTGGGATTTGAACCCACGCCTCCTGGGGAGACTGCGACCTGAACGCAACGCCTTAGACCGCTCTGCCATCTTATCATCTGGTAATGCTCTCTTGACTGTGTTTGCTTTGTTCTTGCTTGGTACTTTCAATGGGCTCTGTCTGAGGTGGGATTCGAACCCACGCCTCCTGGGGAGACTGCGACCTGAACGCAACGCCTTAGACCGCTCTGCCATCTTATCATCTGGTAATGCTCTCTTGACTGTGTTTGCTTTGTTCTTGCTTGGTACTTTCAATGGGCTCTGTCTGAGGTGGGATTCGAACCCACGCCTCCTGGGGAGACTGCGACCTGAACGCAACGCCTTAGACCGCTCCGCCATCCTGGCAACTGGTAATGCTCTCTTGACCGTGTTTCCTTTGTCATTGCTTGGTACTTTCAATGGGCTCGGTTTGAGGTGGGATTCGAACCCACGCCTCCTGGGGAGACTGCGACAATGAACGCAACGCCTTCGACCGCTCCGCCATCCTTGCAGCTGGTAATGCTCTCTTGACTGTCTTTGCTTTCTTCTTGCTTGGTACTTTCATTGGGCTCTGTCTGCTGCGGGATTTGAACCCACGCCTCCTGGGGAGACTGCGACCTTAACGCAGCGCCTTAGACCGCTCTGCCATCCTGGCAACTGGTAATGCTCTCTTGAATGTGTTTGCTTTGTTCTTGCTTGGTACTTTCAATGGGCTCTGTCTGAGGTGGGATTCGAACCCACGCCTCCTGGGGAGACTGCGACCTGAACGCAACACCTTAGACCGCTCCGCCATCCTGGCAACTGGTAATGCTCTCTTGACTGTGTTTGCTTTGTTCTTGCTTGGTACTTTCAATGGGCACTGTCTGAGGTGGGATTCGAACCCACGCCTCCTGGGGACACTGCGACCTGAACGCAACGCCTTAGACCGCTCCGCTATGCTGGCATCTGGTATTGCTCTCTTGACTGTGTTTGCTTTGTTCTTGCTTGGTACTTTCAATGGTCACTGTCTGAGGTGGGATTTGAACCCACGCCTCCTGGGGAGACTGCGACCTGAACGCAACGCCTTAGACCGCTCTGCCATCTTATCATCTGGTAATGCTCTCTTGACTGTGTTTGCTTAGTTCTTGCTTGGTACTTTCAATGGGCTCTGTCTGAGGTGGGATTCGAACCCACGCCTCCTGGGGAGACTGCGACCTGAACGCAACGCCTTAGACCGCTCCGCCATCCTGGCAACTGGTAATGCTTTCTTGACTGTGTTTCCTTTGTTCTTGCTTGGTACTTTCAATGGGCTCTGTCTGAGGTGGGATTCAAACCCACGCCTCCTGGGGAGACTGCGACCAGAACGCAACGCCTTAGACCGCTCCGCTATGCTGGCATCTGGTAATGCTCTCTTGACTGTGTTTGCTTTCTTCTTGCTTGGTACTTTCAATGAGCTCTGTCTGCTGCAGGATTTGAACCCACGCCTCCTGGGGAGACTGCGACCTGAACGCAGCGCCTTAGACCGCTCTGCCATCCTGGCAACTGGTAATGCTCTCTTGAATGTGTTTGCTTAGTTCTTGCTTGGTACTTTCAATGGGCTCTGTCTGAGGTGGGATTCGAACCCACGCCTCCTGGGGAGACTGCGACCTGAACGCAACGCCTTAGACCGCTCCGCCATCCTGGCAACTGGTAATGCTTTCTTGACTGTGTTTCCTTTGTTCTTGCTTGGTACTTTCAATGGGCTCTGTCTGAGGTGGGATTCGAACCCACGCCTCCTGGGGAGACTGCGACCTGAACGCAACACCTTAGACCACTCCGCCATCCTGGCAACTGGTAATGCTCTCTTGACTGTGTTTGCTTTGTTCTTGCTTGGTACTTTCAATGGGCACTGTCTGAGGTGGGATTCGAATCCACGCCTCCTGGGGACACTGCGACCTGAACGCAACGCCTTAGACCGCTCCGCTATGCTGGCATCTGGTAATGCTCTCTTGACTGTGTTTGCTTTGTTCTTGCTTGGTACTTTCAATGGGCTCTGTCTGAGGTGGGATTCGAACCCACGCCTCCTGGGGAGACTGCGACCTGAACGCAACGCCTTAGACCGCTCCGCCATCCTGGCAACTGGTAATGCTTTCTTGACTGTGTTTCCTTTGTTCTTGCTTGGTACTTTCAATGGGCTCTGTCTGAGGTGGGATTCGAACCCACGCCTCCTGTGGAGACTGCGACCTGGACGCAACGCCTTAGACCGCTCCGCTATGCTGGCAACTGGTAATGCACTGTTGACTGTGTTTGCTTTGTTCTTGCTTGGTACTTTCAATGGGCTCTGTCTGAGGCGGGATTCCAACCCACGCCTCCAGGGGAGACTGCGACCTGAACGCAAAGCCTTAGACCGCTCCGCCATCCTGGCAACTGGTAATGCTCTCTTGACTGTGTTTCCTTTGTTCTTGCTTGGTACTTTCAATGGGCTCTGTCTGAGGTGGGATTCGAACCCACGCCTCCTGGGGAGACTGCGACCTGAACGCAACGCCTTAGACCGCTCCGCCATCCTGGCACCTGGTAATGCTCTCTTTACTGTGTTTGCTTTGTTCTTGCTTGGTACTTTCAATGGGCTCTGTCTGAGGTGGGATTCGAACCCACGCCTCCTGGGGTACTGTCACCTGAACGCAACGCCTTAGACCGCTCCGCCATCCTGGCAACTGGTAATGCTCTCTTGACCGTGTTTCCTTTGTCATTGCTTGGTACTTTCAATGGGCTCTGTCTGAGGTGGGATTCGAACCCACGCCTCCTGGGGAGACTGCGACCTGAACGCAACGCCTTAGACCGCTCTGCCATCTTATCATCTGGTAATGCTCTCTTGACTGTGTTTGCTTTGTTCTTGCTTGGTACTTTCAATGGGCTCTGTCTGAGGCGGGATTCGAACCCACGCCTCCAGGGGAGACTGCGACCTGAACGCAAAGCCTTAGACCGCTCCGCCATCCTGGCAACTGGTAATGCTCTCTTGACTGTGTTTCCTTTGTTCTTGCTTGGTACTTTCAATGGGCTCTGTCTGAGGTGGGATTCGAACCCACGCCTCCTGGGGAGACTGCGACCTGAACGCAACGCCTTAGACCGCTCCGCCATCCTGGCACCTGGTAATGCTCTCTTTACTGTGTTTGCTTTGTTCTTGCTTGGTACTTTCAATGGGCTCTGTCTGAGGTGGGATTCGAACCCACGCCTCCTGGGGTACTGTGACCTGACCGCAACGCCTTAGACCGCTCCGCCATCCTGGCAACTGGTAATGCTCTCTTGACCGTGTTTCCTTGGTTATTGCTTGGTACTTTCAATGGGCTCTGTCTGAGGTGGGATTCGAACCCACGCCTCCTGGGGAGACTGTGACCTGAACGGAACGCCTTAGACCGCTCCGCCATCCTGGCAACTGGTAATGCTCTCTTGACCGTGTTTCCTTGGTTATTGCTTGGTACTTTCAATGGGCTCTGTCTGAGGTGGGATTCGAACCCACGCCTCCTGTGGAGACTGCGACCTGAACGCAACGCCTTAGACCGCTCCGCTATGCTTGCAACTGGTAATGCTCTCTTGACTGTGTTTGCTTTGTTCTTGCTTGGTACTTTCAATGGGCACTGTCTGAGGTGGGATTTGAACCCACGCCTCCTGGGGAGACTGCGACCTGAACGCAACGCCTTAGACCGCTCTGCCATCTTATCATCTGGTAATGCTCTCTTGACTGTGTTTGCTTTGTTCTTGCTTGGTACTTCAATGGGCTCTGTCTGAGGTGGGATTCGAACCCACGCCTCCTGGGGAGACTGCGACCTGAACGCAACGCCTTAGACCGCTCTGCCATCTTATCATCTGGTAATGCTCTCTTGACTGTGTTTGCTTTGTTCTTGCTTGGTACTTTCAATGGGCTCTGTCTGAGGTGGGATTCGAACCCACGCCTCCTGGGGAGACTGCGACCTGAACGCAACGCCTTAGACCGCTCCGCCATCCTGGCAACTGGTAATGCTCTCTTGACCGTGTTTCCTTTGTCATTGCTTGGTACTTTCAATGGGCTCGGTCTGAGGTGGGATTCGAACCCACGCCTCCTGGGGAGACTGCTACAATGAACGCAACGCCTTCGACCGCTCCGCCATCCTTGCAGCTGGTAATGCTCTCTTGACTGTCTTTGCTTTCTTCTTGCTTGGTACTTTCATTGGGCTCTGTCTGCTGCGGGATTTGAACCCACGCCTCCTGGGGAGACTGCGACCTTAACGCAGCGCCTTAGACCGCTCTGCCATCCTGGCAACTGGTAATACTCTCTTGAATGTGTTTGCTTTGTTCTTGCTTGGTACTTTCAATGGGCTCTGTCTGAGGTGGGATTCGAACCCACGCCTCCTGGGGAGACTGCGACCTGAACGCAACACCTTAGACCGCTCCGCCATCCTGGCACCTGGTAATGCTCTCTTTACTGTGTTTGCTTTGTTCTTGCTTGGTACTTTCAATGGGCACTGTCTGAGGTGGGATTCGAATCCACGCCTCGTGGGGACACTGCGACCTGAACGCAACGCCTTAGACCGCTCCGCTATGCTGGCATCTGGTAATGCTCTCTTGACTGTGTTTGCTTTGTTCTTGCTTGGTACTTTCAATGGGCTCTGTCTGAGGTGGGATTCGAACCCACGCCTCCTGGGGTACTGTGACCTGACCGCAACGCCTTAGACCGCTCCGCCATCCTGGCAACTGGTAATGCTCTCTTGACCGTGTTTCCTTGGTTATTGCTTGGTACTTTCAATGGGCTCTGTCTGAGGTGGGATTCGAACCCACGCCTCCTGGGGAGACTGTGACCTGAACGGAACGCCTTAGACCGCTCCGCCATCCTGGCAACTGGTAATGCTCTCTTGACCGTGTTTCCTTGGTTATTGCTTGGTACTTTCAATGGGCTCTGTCTGAGGTGGGATTCGAACCCACGCCTCCTGGGGAGACTGCGACCTGAACGCAACGCCTTAGACCGCTCTGCCATCTTATCATCTGGTAATGCTCTCTTGACTGTGTTTGCTTTGTTCTTGCTTGGTACTTTCAATGGGCTCTGTCTGAGGTGGGATTCGAACCCACGCCTCCTGGGGAGACTGCGACCTGAACGCAACGCCTTAGACCGCTCCGCCATCCTGGCAACTGGTAATGCTCTCTTGACCGTGTTTCCTTTGTCATTGCTTGGTACTTTCAATGGGCTCGGTCTGAGGTGGAATTCGAACCCACGCCTCCTGGGGAGACTGCTACAATGAACGCAACGCCTTCGACCGCTCCGCCATCCTTGCAGCTGGTAATGCTCTCTTGACTGTCTTTGCTTTCTTCTTGCTTGGTACTTTCATTGGGCTCTGTCTGCTGCGGGATTTGAACCCACGCCTCCTGGGGAGACTGCGACCTTAACGCAGCGCCTTAGACCGCTCTGCCATCCTGGCAACTGGTAATACTCTCTTGAATGTGTTTGCTTTGTTCTTGCTTGGTACTTTCAATGGGCTCTGTCTGAGGTGGGATTCGAACCCACGCCTCCTGGGGAGACTGCGACCTGAACGCAACACCTTAGACCGCTCCGCCATCCTGGCAACTGGTAATGCTCTCTTGACTGTGTTTGCTTTGTTCTTGCTTGGTACTTTCAATGGGCACTGTCTGAGGTGGGATTCGAACCCACGCCTCCTGGGGACACTGCGACCTGAACGCAACGCCTTAGACCGCTCCGCTATGCTGGCATCTGGTATTGCTCTCTTGACTGTGTTTGCTTTGTTCTTGCTTGGTACTTTCAATGGTCACTGTCTGAGGTGGGATTTGAACCCACGCCTCCTGGGGAGACTGCGACCTGAACGCAACGCCTTAGACCGCTCCGCTATGCTTGCAACTGGTAATGCTCTCTTGACTGTGTTTGCTTTGTTCTTGCTTGGTACTTTCAATGGGCACTGTCTGAGGTGGGATTTGAACCCACGCCTCCTGGGGAGACTGCGACCTGAACGCAACGCCTTAGACCGCTCTGCCATCTTATCATCTGGTAATGCTCTCTTGACTGTGTTTGCTTTGTTCTTGCTTGGTACTTTCAATGGGCTCTGTCTGAGGTGGGATTCGAACCCACGCCTCCTGGGGAGACTGCGACCTGAACGCAACGCCTTAGACCGCTCTGCCATCTTATCATCTGGTAATGCTCTCTTGACTGTGTTTGCTTTGTTCTTGCTTGGTACTTTCAATGGGCTCTGTCTGAGGTGGGATTCGAACCCACGCCTCCTGGGGAGACTGCGACCTGAACGCAACGCCTTAGACCGCTCCGCCATCCTGGCAACTGGTAATGCTCTCTTGACCGTGTTTCCTTAGTCATTGCTTGGTACTTTCAATGGGCTCGGTTTGAGGTGGGATTCGAACCCACGCCTCCTGGGGAGACTGCGACAATGAACGCAACGCCTTCGACCGCTCCGCCATCCTTGCAGCTGGTAATGCTCTCTTGACTGTCTTTGCTTTCTTCTTGCTTGGTACTTTCATTGGGCTCTGTCTGCTGCGGGATTTGAACCCACGCCTCCTGGGGAGACTGCGACCTTAACGCAGCGCCTTAGACCGCTCTGCCATCCTGGCAACTGGTAATACTCTCTTGAATGTGTTTGCTTTGTTTTTGCTTGGTACTTTCAATGGGCTCTGTCTGAGGTGGGATTCGAACCCACGCCTCCTGGGGAGACTGCGACCTGAACGCAACGCCTTAGACCGCTCCGCTATGCTGGCATCTGGTATTGCTCTCTTGACTGTGTTTGCTTTGTTCTTGCTTGGTACTTTCAATGGTCACTGTCTGAGGTGGGATTTGAACCCACGCCTCCTGGGGAGACTGCGACCTGAACGCAACGCCTTAGACCGCTCTGCCATCTTATCATCTGGTAATGCTCTCTTGACTGTGTTTGCTTAGTTCTTGCTTGGTACTTTCAATGGGCTCTGTCTGAGGTGGGATTCGAACCCACGCCTCCTGGGGAGACTGCGACCTGAACGCAACGCCTTAGACCGCTCCGCCATCCTGGCAACTGGTAATGCTTTCTTGACTGTGTTTCCTTTGTTCTTGCTTGGTACTTTCAATGGGCTCTGTCTGAGGTGGGATTCAAACCCACGCCTCCTGGGGAGACTGCGACCAGAACGCAACGCCTTAGACCGCTCCGCTATGCTGGCATCTGGTAATGCTCTCTTGACTGTGTTTGCTTTCTTCTTGCTTGGTACTTTCAATGAGCTCTGTCTGCTGCGGGATTTGAACCCACGCCTCCTGGGGAGACTGCGACCTGAACGCAGCGCCTTAGACCGCTCTGCCATCCTGGCAACTGGTAATGCTCTCTTGAATGTGTTTGCTTTGTTCTTGCTTGGTACTTTCAATGGGCTCTGTCTGAGGTGGGATTCGAACCCACGCCTCCTGGGGAGACTGCGACCTGAACGCAACACCTTAGACCACTCCGCCATCCTGGCAACTGGTAATGCTCTCTTGACTGTGTTTGCTTTGTTCTTGCTTGGTACTTTCAATGGGCACTGTCTGAGGTGGGATTCGAATCCACGCCTCCTGGGGACACTGCGACCTGAACGCAACGCCTTAGACCGCTCCGCTATGCTGGCATCTGGTAATGCTCTCTTGACTGTGTTTGCTTTGTTCTTGCTTGGTACTTTCAATGGGCTCTGTCTGAGGTGGGATTCGATCCCACGCCTCCTGGGGAGACTGCGACCTGAACGCAACGCCTTAGACCGCTCCGCCATCCTGGCAACTGGTAATGCTTTCTTGACTGTGTTTCCTTTGTTCTTGCTTGGTACTTTCAATGGGCTCTGTCTGAGGTGGGATTCGAACCCACGCCTCCTGTGGAGACTGCGACCTGGACGCAACGCCTTAGACCGCTCCGCTATGCTGGCAACTGGTAATGCACTGTTGACTGTGTTTGCTTTGTTCTTGCTTGGTACTTTCAATGGGCTCTGTCTGAGGCGGGATTCCAACCCACGCCTCCAGGGGAGACTGCGACCTGAACGCAAAGCCTTAGACCGCTCCGCCATCCTGGCAACTGGTAATGCTCTCTTGACTGTGTTTCCTTTGTTCTTGCTTGGTACTTTCAATGGGCTCTGTCTGAGGTGGGATTCGAACCCACGCCTCCTGGGGAGACTGCGACCTGAACGCAACGCCTTAGACCGCTCCGCCATCCTGGCACCTGGTAATGCTCTCTTTACTGTGTTTGCTTTGTTCTTGCTTGGTACTTTCAATGGGCTCTGTCTGAGGTGGGATTCGAACCCACGCCTCCTGGGGTACTGTCACCTGAACGCAACGCCTTAGACCGCTCCGCCATCCTGGCAACTGGTAATGCTCTCTTGACCGTGTTTCCTTTGTCATTGCTTGGTACTTTCAATGGGCTCTGTCTGAGGTGGGATTCGAACCCACGCCTCCTGGGGAGACTGCGACCTGAACGCAACGCCTTAGACCGCTCTGCCATCTTATCATCTGGTAATGCTCTCTTGACTGTGTTTGCTTTGTTCTTGCTTGGTACTTTCAATGGGCTCTGTCTGAGGCGGGATTCGAACCCACGCCTCCAGGGGAGACTGCGACCTGAACGCAAAGCCTTAGACCGCTCCGCCATCCTGGCAACTGGTAATGCTCTCTTGACTGTGTTTCCTTTGTTCTTGCTTGGTACTTTCAATGGGCTCTGTCTGAGGTGGGATTCGAACCCACGCCTCCTGGGGAGACTGCGACCTGAACGCAACGCCTTAGACCGCTCCGCCATCCTGGCACCTGGTAATGCTCTCTTTACTGTGTTTGCTTTGTTCTTGCTTGGTACTTTCAATGGGCTCTGTCTGAGGTGGGATTCGAACCCACGCCTCCTGGGGTACTGTGACCTGACCGCAACGCCTTAGACCGCTCCGCCATCCTGGCAACTGGTAATGCTCTCTTGACCGTGTTTCCTTGGTTATTGCTTGGTACTTTCAATGGGCTCTGTCTGAGGTGGGATTCGAACCCACGCCTCCTGGGGAGACTGTGACCTGAACGGAACGCCTTAGACCGCTCCGCCATCCTGGCAACTGGTAATGCTCTCTTGACCGTGTTTCCTTGGTTATTGCTTGGTACTTTCAATGGGCTCTGTCTGAGGTGGGATTCGAACCCACGCCTCCTGTGGAGACTGCGACCTGAACGCAACGCCTTAGACCGCTCCGCTATGCTTGCAACTGGTAATGCTCTCTTGACTGTGTTTGCTTTGTTCTTGCTTGGTACTTTCAATGGGCACTGTCTGAGGTGGGATTTGAACCCACGCCTCCTGGGGAGACTGCGACCTGAACGCAACGCCTTAGACCGCTCTGCCATCTTATCATCTGGTAATGCTCTCTTGACTGTGTTTGCTTTGTTCTTGCTTGGTACTTTCAATGGGCTCTGTCTGAGGTGGGATTCGAACCCTCGCCTCCTGGGGAGACTGCGACCTGAACGCAACGCCTTAGACCGCTCTGCCATCTTATCATCTGGTAATGCTCTCTTGACTGTGTTTGCTTTGTTCTTGCTTGGTACTTTCAATGGGCTCTGTCTGAGGTGGGATTCGAACCCACGCCTCCTGGGGAGACTGCGACCTGAACGCAACGCCTTAGACCGCTCCGCCATCCTGGCAACTGGTAATGCTCTCTTGACCGTGTTTCCTTTGTCATTGCTTGGTACTTTCAATGGGCTCGGTCTGAGGTGGGATTCGAACCCACGCCTCCTGGGGAGACTGCTACAATGAACGCAACGCCTTCGACCGCTCCGCCATCCTTGCAGCTGGTAATGCTCTCTTGACTGTCTTTGCTTTCTTCTTGCTTGGTACTTTCATTGGGCTCTGTCTGCTGCGGGATTTGAACCCACGCCTCCTGGGGAGACTGCGACCTTAACGCAGCGCCTTAGACCGCTCTGCCATCCTGGCAACTGGTAATACTCTCTTGAATGTGTTTGCTTTGTTCTTGCTTGGTACTTTCAATGGGCTCTGTCTGAGGTGGGATTCGAACCCACGCCTCCTGGGGAGACTGCGACCTGAACGCAACACCTTAGACCGCTCCGCCATCCTGGCACCTGGTAATGCTCTCTTTACTGTGTTTGCTTTGTTCTTGCTTGGTACTTTCAATGGGCACTGTCTGAGGTGGGATTCGAATCCACGCCTCCTGGGGACACTGCGACCTGAACGCAACGCCTTAGACCGCTCCGCTATGCTGGCATCTGGTAATGCTCTCTTGACTGTGTTTGCTTTGTTCTTGCTTGGTACTTTCAATGGGCTCTGTCTGAGGTGGGATTCGAACCCACGCCTCCTGGGGTACTGTGACCTGACCGCAACGCCTTAGACCGCTCCGCCATCCTGGCAACTGGTAATGCTCTCTTGACCGTGTTTCCTTGGTTATTGCTTGGTACTTTCAATGGGCTCTGTCTGAGGTGGGATTCGAACCCACGCCTCCTGGGGAGACTGTGACCTGAACGGAACGCCTTAGACCGCTCCGCCATCCTGGCAACTGGTAATGCTCTCTTGACCGTGTTTCCTTGGTTATTGCTTGGTACTTTCAATGGGCTCTGTCTGAGGTGGGATTCGAACCCACGCCTCCTGGGGAGACTGCGACCTGAACGCAACGCCTTAGACCGCTCTGCCATCTTATCATCTGGTAATGCTCTCTTGACTGTGTTTGCTTTGTTCTTGCTTGGTACTTTCAATGGGCACTGTCTGAGGTGGGATTTGAACCCACGCCTCCTGGGGAGACTGCGACCTGAACGCAACGCCTTAGACCGCTCTGCCATCTTATCATCTGGTAATGCTCTCTTGACTGTGTTTGCTTTGTTCTTGCTTGGTACTTTCAATGGGCTCTGTCTGAGGTGGGATTCGAACCCACGCCTCCTGGGGAGACTGCGACCTGAACGCAACGCCTTAGACCGCTCTGCCATCTTATCATCTGGTAATGCTCTCTTGACTGTGTTTGCTTTGTTCTTGCTTGGTACTTTCAATGGGCTCTGTCTGAGGTGGGATTCGAACCCACGCCTCCTGGGGAGACTGCGACCTGAACGCAACGCCTTAGACCGCTCCGCCATCCTGGCAACTGGTAATGCTCTCTTGACCGTGTTTCCTTTGTCATTGCTTGGTACTTTCAATGGGCTCGGTTTGAGGTGGGATTCGAACCCACGCCTCCTGGGGAGACTGCGACAATGAACGCAACGCCTTCGACCGCTCCGCCATCCTTGCAGCTGGTAATGCTCTCTTGACTGTCTTTGCTTTCTTCTTGCTTGGTACTTTCATTGGGCTCTGTCTGCTGCGGGATTTGAACCCACGCCTCCTGGGGAGACTGCGACCTTAACGCAGCGCCTTAGACCGCTCTGCCATCCTGGCAACTGGTAATACTCTCTTGAATGTGTTTGCTTTCTTCTTGCTTGGTACTTTCAATGGGCACTGTCTGAGGTGGGATTCGAACCCACGCCTCCTGGGGACACTGCGACCTGAACGCAACGCCTTAGACCGCTCCGCTATGCTGGCATCTGGTAATGCTCTCTTGACTGTGTTTGCTTTGTTCTTGCTTGGTACTTTCAATGGGCTCTGTCTGAGGTGGGATTCGAACCCACGCCTCCTGGGGAGACTGCGACCTGAACGCAACACCTTAGACCGCTCCGCCATCCTGGCAACTGGTAATGCTCTCTTGACTGTGTTTGCTTTGTTCTTGCTTGGTACTTTCAATGGGCACTGTCTGAGGTGGGATTCGAACCCACGCCTCCTGGGGACACTGCGACCTGAACGCAACGCCTTAGACCGCTCCGCTATGCTGGCATCTGGTAATGCTCTCTTGACTGTGTTTGCTTTGTTCTTGCTTGGTACTTTCAATGGTCACTGTCTGAGGTGGGATTTGAGCCCACGCCTCCTGGGGAGACTGCGACCTGAACGCAACGCCTTAGACCGCTCTGCCATCTTATCATCTGGTAATGCTCTCTTGACTGTGTTTGCTTTGTTCTTGCTTGGTACTTTCAATGGGCTCTGTCTGAGGTGGGATTCGAACCCACGCCTCCTGGGGAGACTGCGACCTGAACGCAGCGCCTTAGACCGCTCTGCCATCCTGGCAACTGGTAATGCTCTCTTGACTGTGTTTGCTTTGTTCTTGCTTGGTACTTTCAATGGGCTCTGTCTGAGGCGGGATTCGAACCCACGCCACCAGGGGAGACTGCGACCTGAACGCAACGCCTTAGACCGCTCTGCCATCCTGGCAACTGGTAATGCTCTCTTGACTGTGTTTGCTTTCTTCTTGCTTGGTACTTTCAATGGGCTCTGTCTGAGGCGGGATTCGAACCCACGCCGCCAGGGGTGACTGCGACCTGAACGCAACGCCTTAGACCGCTCTGCCATCCTGGCAGCTGGTAATGCTCTCTTGACTGTGTTTCCTTTGTTCTTGCTTGGTACTTTCAACGGGCTCTGTCTGAGGTGGGATTCGAACCCACGCCTCCTGTGGAGACTGCGACCTGAACGCAACGCCTTAGACCGCTCCGCCATCCTGGCAACTGGTAATGCTCTCTTGACCGTGTTTGTTTTGTTATTGCTAGGTACTTTCAATGGGCTCTGTCTGAGGTGGGATTCAAACCCACGCCTCCTGGGGAGACTGCGACCTGAACGCAACGCCTTCGACCGCTCCGCCATCCTTGCAGCTGGTAATGCTCTCTTGACTGTCTTTGCTTCCTTCTTGCTTGGTACTTTCAATGAGCTCTGTCTGCTGCGGGATTTGAACCCACGCCTCCTGGGGAGACTGCGACCTGAACGCAACGCCTTAGACCGCTCCGCCATCCTGGCACCTGGTAATGCTCTCTTTACTGTGTTTGCTTTGTTCTTGCTTGGTACTTTCAATGGGCTCTGTCTGAGGTGGGATTCGAACCCACGCCTCCTGGGGAGACTGCGACCTGAACGCAACGCCTTAGACCGCTCCGCCATCCTGGCACCTGGTAATGCTCTCTTTACTGTGTTTGCTTTGTTCTTGCTTGGTACTTTCAATGGGCTCTGTCTGAGGTGGGATTCGAACCCACGCCTCCTGGGGTACTGTGACCTGACCGCAACGCCTTAGACCGCTCCGCCATCCTGGCAACTGGTAATGCTCTCTTGACCGTGTTTCCTTGGTTATTGCTTGGTACTTTCAATGGGCTCTGTCTGAGGTGGGATTCGAACCCACGCCTCCTGGGGAGACTGTGACCTGAACGGAACGCCTTAGACCGCTCCGCCATCCTGGCAACTGGTAATGCTCTCTTGACCGTGTTTCCTTGGTTATTGCTTGGTACTTTCAATGGGCTCTGTCTGAGGTGGGATTCGAACCCACGCCTCCTGTGGAGACTGCGACCTGAACGCAACGCCTTAGACCGCTCCGCTATGCTTGCAACTGGTAATGCTCTCTTGACTGTGTTTGCTTTGTTCTTGCTTGGTACTTTCAATGGGCACTGTCTGAGGTGGGATTTGAACCCACGCCTCCTGGGGAGACTGCGACCTGAACGCAACGCCTTAGACCGCTCTGCCATCTTATCATCTGGTAATGCTCTCTTGACTGTGTTTGCTTTGTTCTTGCTTGGTACTTTCAATGGGCTCTGTCTGAGGTGGGATTCGAACCCACGCCTCCTGGGGAGACTGCGACCTGAACGCAACGCCTTAGACCGCTCTGCCATCTTATCATCTGGTAATGCTCTCTTGACTGTGTTTGCTTTGTTCTTGCTTGGTACTTTCAATGGGCTCTGTCTGAGGTGGGATTCGAACCCACGCCTCCTGGGGAGACTGCGACCTGAACGCAACGCCTTAGACCGCTCCGCCATCCTGGCAACTGGTAATGCTCTCTTGACCGTGTTTCCTTTGTCATTGCTTGGTACTTTCAATGGGCTCGGTTTGAGGTGGGATTCGAACCCACGCCTCCTGGGGAGACTGCGACAATGAACGCAACGCCTTCGACCGCTCCGCCATCCTTGCAGCTGGTAATGCTCTCTTGACTGTCTTTGCTTTCTTCTTGCTTGGTACTTTCATTGGGCTCTGTCTGCTGCGGGATTTGAACCCACGCCTCCTGGGGAGACTGCGACCTTAACGCAGCGCCTTAGACCGCTCTGCCATCCTGGCAACTGGTAATACTCTCTTGAATGTGTTTGCTTTGTTCTTGCTTGGTACTTTCAATGGGCTCTGTCTGAGGTGGGATTCGAACCCACGCCTCCTGGGGAGACTGCGACCTGAACGCAACACCTTAGACCGCTCCGCCATCCTGGCAACTGGTAATGCTCTCTTGACTGTGTTTGCTTTGTTCTTGCTTGGTACTTTCAATGGGCACTGTCTGAGGTGGGATTCGAACCCACGCCTCCTGGGGACACTGCGACCTGAACGCAACGCCTTAGACCGCTCCGCTATGCTGGCATCTGGTATTGCTCTCTTGACTGTGTTTGCTTTGTTCTTGCTTGGTACTTTCAATGGTCACTGTCTGAGGTGGGATTTGAACCCACGCCTCCTGGGGAGACTGCGACCTGAACGCAACGCCTTAGACCGCTCTGCCATCTTATCATCTGGTAATGCTCTCTTGACTGTGTTTGCTTAGTTCTTGCTTGGTACTTTCAATGGGCTCTGTCTGAGGTGGGATTCGAACCCACGCCTCCTGGGGAGACTGCGACCTGAACGCAACGCCTTAGACCGCTCCGCCATCCTGGCAACTGGTAATGCTTTCTTGACTGTGTTTCCTTTGTTCTTGCTTGGTACTTTCAATGGGCTCTGTCTGAGGTGGGATTCAAACCCACGCCTCCTGGGGAGACTGCGACCAGAACGCAACGCCTTAGACCGCTCCGCTATGCTGGCATCTGGTAATGCTCTCTTGACTGTGTTTGCTTTCTTCTTGCTTGGTACTTTCAATGAGCTCTGTCTGCTGCAGGATTTGAACCCACGCCTCCTGGGGAGACTGCGACCTGAACGCAGCGCCTTAGACCGCTCTGCCATCCTGGCAACTGGTAATGCTCTCTTGAATGTGTTTGCTTTGTTCTTGCTTGGTACTTTCAATGGGCTCTGTCTGAGGTGGGATTCGAACCCACGCCTCCTGGGGAGACTGCGACCTGAACGCAACACCTTAGACCACTCCGCCATCCTGGCAACTGGTAATGCTCTCTTGACTGTGTTTGCTTTGTTCTTGCTTGGTACTTTCAATGGGCACTGTCTGAGGTGGGATTCGAATCCACGCCTCCTGGGGACACTGCGACCTGAACGCAACGCCTTAGACCGCTCCGCTATGCTGGCATCTGGTAATGCTCTCTTGACTGTGTTTGCTTTGTTCTTGCTTGGTACTTTCAATGGGCTCTGTCTGAGGTGGGATTCGAACCCACGCCTCCTGGGGAGACTGCGACCTGAACGCAACGCCTTAGACCGCTCCGCCATCCTGGCAACTGGTAATGCTTTCTTGACTGTGTTTCCTTTGTTCTTGCTTGGTACTTTCAATGGGCTCTGTCTGAGGTGGGATTCGAACCCACGCCTCCTGTGGAGACTGCGACCTGGACGCAACGCCTTAGACCGCTCCGCTATGCTGGCAACTGGTAATGCACTGTTGACTGTGTTTGCTTTGTTCTTGCTTGGTACTTTCAATGGGCTCTGTCTGAGGCGGGATTCCAACCCACGCCTCCAGGGGAGACTGCGACCTGAACGCAAAGCCTTAGACCGCTCCGCCATCCTGGCAACTGGTAATGCTCTCTTGACTGTGTTTCCTTTGTTCTTGCTTGGTACTTTCAATGGGCTCTGTCTGAGGTGGGATTCGAACCCACGCCTCCTGGGGAGACTGCGACCTGAACGCAACGCCTTAGACCGCTCCGCCATCCTGGCACCTGGTAATGCTCTCTTTACTGTGTTTGCTTTGTTCTTGCTTGGTACTTTCAATGGGCTCTGTCTGAGGTGGGATTCGAACCCACGCCTCCTGGGGTACTGTCACCTGAACGCAACGCCTTAGACCGCTCCGCCATCCTGGCAACTGGTAATGCTCTCTTGACCGTGTTTCCTTTGTCATTGCTTGGTACTTTCAATGGGCTCTGTCTGAGGTGGGATTCGAACCCACGCCTCCTGGGGAGACTGCGACCTGAACGCAACGCCTTAGACCGCTCTGCCATCTTATCATCTGGTAATGCTCTCTTGACTGTGTTTGCTTTGTTCTTGCTTGGTACTTTCAATGGGCTCTGTCTGAGGCGGGATTCGAACCCACGCCTCCAGGGGAGACTGCGACCTGAACGCAAAGCCTTAGACCGCTCCGCCATCCTGGCAACTGGTAATGCTCTCTTGACTGTGTTTCCTTTGTTCTTGCTTGGTACTTTCAATGGGCTCTGTCTGAGGTGGGATTCGAACCCACGCCTCCTGGGGAGACTGCGACCTGAACGCAACGCCTTAGACCGCTCCGCCATCCTGGCACCTGGTAATGCTCTCTTTACTGTGTTTGCTTTGTTCTTGCTTGGTACTTTCAATGGGCTCTGTCTGAGGTGGGATTCGAACCCACGCCTCCTGGGGTACTGTGACCTGACCGCAACGCCTTAGACCGCTCCGCCATCCTGGCAACTGGTAATGCTCTCTTGACCGTGTTTCCTTGGTTATTGCTTGGTACTTTCAATGGGCTCTGTCTGAGGTGGGATTCGAACCCACGCCTCCTGGGGAGACTGTGACCTGAACGGAACGCCTTAGACCGCTCCGCCATCCTGGCAACTGGTAATGCTCTCTTGACCGTGTTTCCTTGGTTATTGCTTGGTACTTTCAATGGGCTCTGTCTGAGGTGGGATTCGAACCCACGCCTCCTGTGGAGACTGCGACCTGAACGCAACGCCTTAGACCGCTCCGCTATGCTTGCAACTGGTAATGCTCTCTTGACTGTGTTTGCTTTGTTCTTGCTTGGTACTTTCAATGGGCACTGTCTGAGGTGGGATTTGAACCCACGCCTCCTGGGGAGACTGCGACCTGAACGCAACGCCTTAGACCGCTCTGCCATCTTATCATCTGGTAATGCTCTCTTGACTGTGTTTGCTTTGTTCTTGCTTGGTACTTTCAATGGGCTCTGTCTGAGGTGGGATTCGAACCCACGCCTCCTGGGGAGACTGCGACCTGAACGCAACGCCTTAGACCGCTCTGCCATCTTATCATCTGGTAATGCTCTCTTGACTGTGTTTGCTTTGTTCTTGCTTGGTACTTTCAATGGGCTCTGTCTGAGGTGGGATTCGAACCCACGCCTCCTGGGGAGACTGCGACCTGAACGCAACGCCTTAGACCGCTCCGCCATCCTGGCAACTGGTAATGCTCTCTTGACCGTGTTTCCTTTGTCATTGCTTGGTACTTTCAATGGGCTCGGTCTGAGGTGGGATTCGAACCCACGCCTCCTGGGGAGACTGCTACAATGAACGCAACGCCTTCGACCGCTCCGCCATCCTTGCAGCTGGTAATGCTCTCTTGACTGTCTTTGCTTTCTTCTTGCTTGGTACTTTCATTGGGCTCTGTCTGCTGCGGGATTTGAACCCACGCCTCCTGGGGAGACTGCGACCTTAACGCAGCGCCTTAGACCGCTCTGCCATCCTGGCAACTGGTAATACTCTCTTGAATGTGTTTGCTTTGTTCTTGCTTGGTACTTTCAATGGGCTCTGTCTGAGGTGGGATTCGAACCCACGCCTCCTGGGGAGACTGCGACCTGAACGCAACACCTTAGACCGCTCCGCCATCCTGGCACCTGGTAATGCTCTCTTTACTGTGTTTGCTTTGTTCTTGCTTGGTACTTTCAATGGGCACTGTCTGAGGTGGGATTCGAATCCACGCCTCGTGGGGACACTGCGACCTGAACGCAACGCCTTAGACCGCTCCGCTATGCTGGCATCTGGTAATGCTCTCTTGACTGTGTTTGCTTTGTTCTTGCTTGGTACTTTCAATGGGCTCTGTCTGAGGTGGGATTCGAACCCACGCCTCCTGGGGTACTGTGACCTGACCGCAACGCCTTAGACCGCTCCGCCATCCTGGCAACTGGTAATGCTCTCTTGACCGTGTTTCCTTGGTTATTGCTTGGTACTTTCAATGGGCTCTGTCTGAGGTGGGATTCGAACCCACGCCTCCTGGGGAGACTGTGACCTGAACGGAACGCCTTAGACCGCTCCGCCATCCTGGCAACTGGTAATGCTCTCTTGACCGTGTTTCCTTGGTTATTGCTTGGTACTTTCAATGGGCTCTGTCTGAGGTGGGATTCGAACCCACGCCTCCTGGGGAGACTGCGACCTGAACGCAACGCCTTAGACCGCTCTGCCATCTTATCATCTGGTAATGCTCTCTTGACTGTGTTTGCTTTGTTCTTGCTTGGTACTTTCAATGGGCTCTGTCTGAGGTGGGATTCGAACCCACGCCTCCTGGGGAGACTGCGACCTGAACGCAACGCCTTAGACCGCTCCGCCATCCTGGCAACTGGTAATGCTCTCTTGACCGTGTTTCCTTTGTCATTGCTTGGTACTTTCAATGGGCTCGGTCTGAGGTGGGATTCGAACCCACGCCTCCTGGGGAGACTGCTACAATGAACGCAACGCCTTCGACCGCTCCGCCATCCTTGCAGCTGGTAATGCTCTCTTGACTGTCTTTGCTTTCTTCTTGCTTGGTACTTTCATTGGGCTCTGTCTGCTGCGGGATTTGAACCCACGCCTCCTGGGGAGACTGCGACCTTAACGCAGCGCCTTAGACCGCTCTGCCATCCTGGCAACTGGTAATACTCTCTTGAATGTGTTTGCTTTGTTCTTGCTTGGTACTTTCAATGGGCTCTGTCTGAGGTGGGATTCGAACCCACGCCTCCTGGGGAGACTGCGACCTGAACGCAACACCTTAGACCGCTCCGCCATCCTGGCAACTGGTAATGCTCTCTTGACTGTGTTTGCTTTGTTCTTGCTTGGTACTTTCAATGGGCACTGTCTGAGGTGGGATTCGAACCCACGCCTCCTGGGGACACTGCGACCTGAACGCAACGCCTTAGACCGCTCCGCTATGCTGGCATCTGGTATTGCTCTCTTGACTGTGTTTGCTTTGTTCTTGCTTGGTACTTTCAATGGTCACTGTCTGAGGTGGGATTTGAACCCACGCCTCCTGGGGAGACTGCGACCTGAACGCAACGCCTTAGACCGCTCCGCTATGCTTGCAACTGGTAATGCTCTCTTGACTGTGTTTGCTTTGTTCTTGCTTGGTACTTTCAATGGGCACTGTCTGAGGTGGGATTTGAACCCACGCCTCCTGGGGAGACTGCGACCTGAACGCAACGCCTTAGACCGCTCTGCCATCTTATCATCTGGTAATGCTCTCTTGACTGTGTTTGCTTTGTTCTTGCTTGGTACTTTCAATGGGCTCTGTCTGAGGTGGGATTCGAACCCACGCCTCCTGGGGAGACTGCGACCTGAACGCAACGCCTTAGACCGCTCTGCCATCTTATCATCTGGTAATGCTCTCTTGACTGTGTTTGCTTTGTTCTTGCTTGGTACTTTCAATGGGCTCTGTCTGAGGTGGGATTCGAACCCACGCCTCCTGGGGAGACTGCGACCTGAACGCAACGCCTTAGACCGCTCCGCCATCCTGGCAACTGGTAATGCTCTCTTGACCGTGTTTCCTTTGTCATTGCTTGGTACTTTCAATGGGCTCGGTTTGAGGTGGGATTCGAACCCACGCCTCCTGGGGAGACTGCGACAATGAACGCAACGCCTTCGACCGCTCCGCCATCCTTGCAGCTGGTAATGCTCTCTTGACTGTCTTTGCTTTCTTCTTGCTTGGTACTTTCATTGGGCTCTGTCTGCTGCGGGATTTGAACCCACGCCTCCTGGGGAGACTGTGACCTTAACGCAGCGCCTTAGACCGCTCTGCCATCCTGGCAACTGGTAATACTCTCTTGAATGTGTTTGCTTTGTTCTTGCTTGGTACTTTCAATGGGCTCTGTCTGAGGTGGGATTCGAACCCACGCCTCCTGGGGAGACTGCGACCTGAACGCAACACCTTAGACCGCTCCGCCATCATGGCAACTGGTAATGCTCTCTTGACTGTGTTTGCTTTGTTCTTGCTTGGTACTTTCAATGGGCACTGTCTGAGGTGGGATTCGAACCCACGCCTCCTGGGGACACTGCGACCTGAACGCAACGCCTTAGACCGCTCCGCTATGCTGGCATCTGGTATTGCTCTCTTGACTGTGTTTGCTTTGTTCTTGCTTGGTACTTTCAATGGTCACTGTCTGAGGTGGGATTTGAACCCACGCCTCCTGGGGAGACTGCGACCTGAACGCAACGCCTTAGACCGCTCTGCCATCTTATCATCTGGTAATGCTCTCTTGACTGTGTTTGCTTAGTTCTTGCTTGGTACTTTCAATGGGCTCTGTCTGAGGTGGGATTCGAACCCACGCCTCCTGGGGAGACTGCGACCTGAACGCAACGCCTTAGACCGCTCCGCCATCCTGGCAACTGGTAATGCTTTCTTGACTGTGTTTCCTTTGTTCTTGCTTGGTACTTTCAATGGGCTCTGTCTGAGGTGGGATTCAAACCCACGCCTCCTGGGGAGACTGCGACCAGAACGCAACGCCTTAGACCGCTCCGCTATGCTGGCATCTGGTAATGCTCTCTTGACTGTGTTTGCTTTCTTCTTGCTTGGTACTTTCAATGAGCTCTGTCTGCTGCGGGATTTGAACCCACGCCTCCTGGGGAGACTGCGACCTGAACGCAGCGCCTTAGACCGCTCTGCCATCCTGGCAACTGGTAATGCTCTCTTGAATGTGTTTGCTTTGTTCTTGCTTGGTACTTTCAATGGGCTCTGTCTGAGGTGGGATTCGAACCCACGCCTCCTGGGGAGACTGCGACCTGAACGCAACACCTTAGACCACTCCGCCATCCTGGCAACTGGTAATGCTCTCTTGACTGTGTTTGCTTTGTTCTTGCTTGGTACTTTCAATGGGCTCTGTCTGAGGTGGGATTCGATCCCACGCCTCCTGGGGAGACTGCGACCTGAACGCAACGCCTTAGACCGCTCCGCCATCCTGGCAACTGGTAATGCTTTCTTGACTGTGTTTCCTTTGTTCTTGCTTGGTACTTTCAATGGGCTCTGTCTGAGGTGGGATTCGAACCCACGCCTCCTGTGGAGACTGCGACCTGGACGCAACGCCTTAGACCGCTCCGCTATGCTGGCAACTGGTAATGCACTGTTGACTGTGTTTGCTTTGTTCTTGCTTGGTACTTTCAATGGGCTCTGTCTGAGGCGGGATTCCAACCCACGCCTCCAGGGGAGACTGCGACCTGAACGCAAAGCCTTAGACCGCTCCGCCATCCTGGCAACTGGTAATGCTCTCTTGACTGTGTTTCCTTTGTTCTTGCTTGGTACTTTCAATGGGCTCTGTCTGAGGTGGGATTCGAACCCACGCCTCCTGGGGAGACTGCGACCTGAACGCAACGCCTTAGACCGCTCCGCCATCCTGGCACCTGGTAATGCTCTCTTTACTGTGTTTGCTTTGTTCTTGCTTGGTACTTTCAATGGGCTCTGTCTGAGGTGGGATTCGAACCCACGCCTCCTGGGGTACTGTCACCTGAACGCAACGCCTTAGACCGCTCCGCCATCCTGGCAACTGGTAATGCTCTCTTGACCGTGTTTCCTTTGTCATTGCTTGGTACTTTCAATGGGCTCTGTCTGAGGTGGGATTAGAACCCACGCCTCCTGGGGAGACTGCGACCTGAACGCAACGCCTTAGACCGCTCTGCCATCTTATCATCTGGTAATGCTCTCTTGACTGTGTTTGCTTTGTTCTTGCTTGGTACTTTCAATGGGCTCTGTCTGAGGCGGGATTCGAACCCACGCCTCCAGGGGAGACTGCGACCTGAACGCAAAGCCTTAGACCGCTCCGCCATCCTGGCAACTGGTAATGCTCTCTTGACTGTGTTTCCTTTGTTCTTGCTTGGTACTTTCAATGGGCTCTGTCTGAGGTGGGATTCGAACCCACGCCTCCTGGGGAGACTGCGACCTGAACGCAACGCCTTAGACCGCTCCGCCATCCTGGCACCTGGTAATGCTCTCTTTACTGTGTTTGCTTTGTTCTTGCTTGGTACTTTCAATGGGCTCTGTCTGAGGTGGGATTCGAACCCACGCCTCCTGGGGTACTGTGACCTGACCGCAACGCCTTAGACCGCTCCGCCATCCTGGCAACTGGTAATGCTCTCTTGACCGTGTTTCCTTGGTTATTGCTTGGTACTTTCAATGGGCTCTGTCTGAGGTGGGATTCGAACCCACGCCTCCTGGGGAGACTGTGACCTGAACGGAACGCCTTAGACCGCTCCGCCATCCTGGCAACTGGTAATGCTCTCTTGACCGTGTTTCCTTGGTTATTGCTTGGTACTTTCAATGGGCTCTGTCTGAGGTGGGATTCGAACCCACGCCTCCTGTGGAGACTGCGACCTGAACGCAACGCCTTAGACCGCTCCGCTATGCTTGCAACTGGTAATGCTCTCTTGACTGTGTTTGCTTTGTTCTTGCTTGGTACTTTCAATGGGCACTGTCTGAGGTGGGATTTGAACCCACGCCTCCTGGGGAGACTGCGACCTGAACGCAACGCCTTAGACCGCTCTGCCATCTTATCATCTGGTAATGCTCTCTTGACTGTGTTTGCTTTGTTCTTTCTTGGTACTTTCAATGGGCTCTGTCTGAGGTGGGATTCGAACCCTCGCCTCCTGGGGAGACTGCGACCTGAACGCAACGCCTTAGACCGCTCTGCCATCTTATCATCTGGTAATGCTCTCTTGACTGTGTTTGCTTTGTTCTTGCTTGGTACTTTCAATGGGCTCTGTCTGAGGTGGGATTCGAACCCACGCCTCCTGGGGAGACTGCGACCTGAACGCAACGCCTTAGACCGCTCCGCCATCCTGGCAACTGGTAATGCTCTCTTGACCGTGTTTCCTTTGTCATTGCTTGGTACTTTCAATGGGCTCGGTCTGAGGTGGGATTCGAACCCACGCCTCCTGGGGAGACTGCTACAATGAACGCAACGCCTTCGACCGCTCCGCCATCCTTGCAGCTGGTAATGCTCTCTTGACTGTCTTTGCTTTCTTCTTGCTTGGTACTTTCATTGGGCTCTGTCTGCTGCGGGATTTGAACCCACGCCTCCTGGGGAGACTGCGACCTTAACGCAGCGCCTTAGACCGCTCTGCCATCCTGGCAACTGGTAATACTCTCTTGAATGTGTTTGCTTTGTTCTTGCTTGGTACTTTCAATGGGCTCTGTCTGAGGTGGGATTCGAACCCACGCCTCCTGGGGAGACTGCGACCTGAACGCAACACCTTAGACCGCTCCGCCATCCTGGCACCTGGTAATGCTCTCTTTACTGTGTTTGCTTTGTTCTTGCTTGGTACTTTCAATGGGCACTGTCTGAGGTGGGATTCGAATCCACGCCTCCTGGGGACACTGCGACCTGAACGCAACGCCTTAGACCGCTCCGCTATGCTGGCATCTGGTAATGCTCTCTTGACTGTGTTTGCTTTGTTCTTGCTTGGTACTTTCAATGGGCTCTGTCTGAGGTGGGATTCGAACCCACGCCTCCTGGGGTACTGTGACCTGACCGCAACGCCTTAGACCGCTCCGCCATCCTGGCAACTGGTAATGCTCTCTTGACCGTGTTTCCTTGGTTATTGCTTGGTACTTTCAATGGGCTCTGTCTGAGGTGGGATTCGAACCCACGCCTCCTGGGGAGACTGTGACCTGAACGGAACGCCTTAGACCGCTCCGCCATCCTGGCAACTGGTAATGCTCTCTTGACCGTGTTTCCTTGGTTATTGCTTGGTACTTTCAATGGGCTCTGTCTGAGGTGGGATTCGAACCCACGCCTCCTGGGGAGACTGCGACCTGAACGCAACGCCTTAGACCGCTCTGCCATCTTATCATCTGGTAATGCTCTCTTGACTGTGTTTGCTTTGTTCTTGCTTGGTACTTTCAATGGGCTCTGTCTGAGGTGGGATTCGAACCCACGCCTCCTGGGGAGACTGCGACCTGAACGCAACGCCTTAGACCGCTCCGCCATCCTGGCAACTGGTAATGCTCTCTTGACCGTGTTTCCTTTGTCATTGCTTGGTACTTTCAATGGGCTCGGTCTGAGGTGGGATTCGAACCCACGCCTCCTGGGGAGACTGCTACAATGAACGCAACGCCTTCGACCGCTCCGCCATCCTTGCAGCTGGTAATGCTCTCTTGACTGTCTTTGCTTTCTTCTTGCTTGGTACTTTCATTGGGCTCTGTCTGCTGCGGGATTTGAACCCACGCCTCCTGGGGAGACTGCGACCTTAACGCAGCGCCTTAGACCGCTCTGCCATCCTGGCAACTGGTAATACTCTCTTGAATGTGTTTGCTTTGTTCTTGCTTGGTACTTTCAATGGGCTCTGTCTGAGGTGGGATTCGAACCCACGCCTCCTGGGGAGACTGCGACCTGAACGCAACACCTTAGACCGCTCCGCCATCCTGGCAACTGGTAATGCTCTCTTGACTGTGTTTGCTTTGTTCTTGCTTGGTACTTTCAATGGGCACTGTCTGAGGTGGGATTCGAACCCACGCCTCCTTGGGACACTGCGACCTGAACGCAACGCCTTAGACCGCTCCGCTATGCTGGCATCTGGTATTGCTCTCTTGACTGTGTTTGCTTTGTTCTTGCTTGGTACTTTCAATGGTCACTGTCTGAGGTGGGATTTGAACCCACGCCTCCTGGGGAGACTGCGACCTGAACGCAACGCCTTAGACCGCTCTGCCATCTTATCATCTGGTAATGCTCTCTTGACTGTGTTTGCTTAGTTCTTGCTTGGTACTTTCAATGGGCTCTGTCTGAGGTGGGATTCGAACCCACGCCTCCTGGGGAGACTGCGACCTGAACGCAACGCCTTAGACCGCTCCGCCATCCTGGCAACTGGTAATGCTTTCTTGACTGTGTTTCCTTTGTTCTTGCTTGGTACTTTCAATGGGCTCTGTCTGAGGTGGGATTCGAACCCACGCCTCCTGGGGAGACTGCGACCAGAACGCAACGCCTTAGACCGCTCCGCTATGCTGGCATCTGGTAATGCTCTCTTGACTGTGTTTGCTTTCTTCTTGCTTGGTACTTTCAATGAGCTCTGTCTGCTGCGGGATTTGAACCCACGCCTCCTGGGGAGACTGCGACCTGAACGCAGCGCCTTAGACCGCTCTGCCATCCTGGCAACTGGTAATGCTCTCTTGAATGTGTTTGCTTTGTTCTTGCTTGGTACTTTCAATGGGCTCTGTCTGAGGTGGGATTCGAACCCACGCCTCCTGGGGAGACTGCGACCTGAACGCAACACCTTAGACCACTCCGCCATCCTGGCAACTGGTAATGCTCTCTTGACTGTGTTTGCTTTGTTCTTGCTTGGTACTTTCAATGGGCACTGTCTGAGGTGGGATTCGAACCCACGCCTCCTGGGGACACTGCGACCTGAACGCAACGCCTTAGACCGCTCCGCTATGCTGGCATCTGGTAATGCTCTCTTGACTGTGTTTGCTTTGTTCTTGCTTGGTACTTTCAATGGGCTCTGTCTGAGGTGGGATTCGAACCCACGCCTCCTGGGGAGACTGCGACCTGAACGCAACGCCTTAGACCGCTCCGCCATCCTGGCAACTGGTAATGCTTTCTTGACTGTGTTTCCTTTGTTCTTGCTTGGTACTTTCAATGGGCTCTGTCTGAGGTGGGATTCGAACCCACGCCTCCTGTGGAGACTGCGACCTGGACGCAACGCCTTAGACCGCTCCGCTATGCTGGAAACTGGTAATGCTCTCTTGACTGTGTTTGCTTTGTTCTTGCTTGGTACTTTCAATGGGCTCTGTCTGAGGCGGGATTCCAACCCACGCCTCCAGGGGAGACTGCGACCTGAACGCAAAGCCTTAGACCGCTCCGCCATCCTGGCAACTGGTAATGCTCTCTTTACTGTGTTTGCTTTGTTCTTGCTTGGTACTTTCAATGGGCTCTGTCTGAGGTGGGATTCGAACCCACGCCTCCTGGGGTACTGTCACCTGAACGCAACGCCTTAGACCGCTCCGCCATCCTGGCAACTGGTAATGCTCCCTTGACCGTGTTTCCTTTGTCATTGCTTGGTACTTTCAATGGGCTCTGTCTGAGGTGGGATTCGAATCCACGCCTCCTGGGGACACTGCGACCTGAACGCAACGCCTTAGACCGCTCCGCTATGCTGGCATCTGGTAATGCTCTCTTGACTGTGTTTGCTTTGTTCTTGCTTGGTACTTTCAATGGGCTCTGTCTGAGGTGGGATTCGAACCCACGCCTCCTGGGGTACTGTGACCTGACCGCAACGCCTTAGACCGCTCCGCCATCCTGGCAACTGGTAATGCTCTCTTGACCGTGTTTCCTTGGTTATTGCTTGGTACTTTCAATGGGCTCTGTCTGAGGTGGGATTCGAACCCACGCCTCCTGGGGAGACTGTGACCTGAACGGAACGCCTTAGACCGCTCCGCCATCCTGGCAACTGGTAATGCTCTCTTGACCGTGTTTCCTTGGTTATTGCTTGGTACTTTCAATGGGCTCTGTCTGAGGTGGGATTCGAACCCACGCCTCCTGGGGAGACTGCGACCTGAACGCAACGCCTTAGACCGCTCTGCCATCTTATCATCTGGTAATGCTCTCTTGACTGTGTTTGCTTTGTTCTTGCTTGGTACTTTCAATGGGCTCTGTCTGAGGTGGGATTCGAACCCACGCCTCCTGGGGAGACTGCGACCTGAACGCAACGCCTTAGACCGCTCCGCCATCCTGGCAACTGGTAATGCTCTCTTGACCGTGTTTCCTTTGTCATTGCTTGGTACTTTCAATGGGCTCGGTCTGAGGTGGGATTCGAACCCACGCCTCCTGGGGAGACTGCTACAATGAACGCAACGCCTTCGACCGCTCCGCCATCCTTGCAGCTGGTAATGCTCTCTTGACTGTCTTTGCTTTCTTCTTGCTTGGTACTTTCATTGGGCTCTGTCTGCTGCGGGATTTGAACCCACGCCTCCTGGGGAGACTGCGACCTTAACGCAGCGCCTTAGACCGCTCTGCCATCCTGGCAACTGGTAATACTCTCTTGAATGTGTTTGCTTTGTTCTTGCTTGGTACTTTCAATGGGCTCTGTCTGAGGTGGGATTCGAACCCACGCCTCCTGGGGAGACTGCGACCTGAACGCAACACCTTAGACCGCTCCGCCATCCTGGCAACTGGTAATGCTCTCTTGACTGTGTTTGCTTTGTTCTTGCTTGGTACTTTCAATGGGCACTGTCTGAGGTGGGATTCGAACCCACGCCTCCTGGGGACACTGCGACCTGAACGCAACGCCTTAGACCGCTCCGCTATGCTGGCATCTGGTATTGCTCTCTTGACTGTGTTTGCTTTGTTCTTGCTTGGTACTTTCAATGGTCACTGTCTGAGGTGGGATTTGAACCCACGCCTCCTGGGGAGACTGCGACCTGAACGCAACGCCTTAGACCGCTCTGCCATCTTATCATCTGGTAATGCTCTCTTGACTGTGTTTGCTTAGTTCTTGCTTGGTACTTTCAATGGGCTCTGTCTGAGGTGGGATTCGAACCCACGCCTCCTGGGGAGACTGCGACCTGAACGCAACGCCTTAGACCGCTCCGCCATCCTGGCAACTGGTAATGCTTTCTTGACTGTGTTTCCTTTGTTCTTGCTTGGTACTTTCAATGGGCTCTGTCTGAGGTGGGATTCGAACCCACGCCTCCTGGGGAGACTGCGACCAGAACGCAACGCCTTAGACCGCTCCGCTATGCTGGCATCTGGTAATGCTCTCTTGACTGTGTTTGCTTTCTTCTTGCTTGGTACTTTCAATGAGCTCTGTCTGCTGCGGGATTTGAACCCACGCCTCCTGGGGAGACTGCGACCTGAACGCAGCGCCTTAGACCGCTCTGCCATCCTGGCAACTGGTAATGCTCTCTTGAATGTGTTTGCTTTGTTCTTGCTTGGTACTTTCAATGGGCTCTGTCTGAGGTGGGATTCGAACCCACGCCTCCTGGGGAGACTGCGACCTGAACGCAACACCTTAGACCACTCCGCCATCCTGGCAACTGGTAATGCTCTCTTGACTGTGTTTGCTTTGTTCTTGCTTGGTACTTTCAATGGGCACTGTCTGAGGTGGGATTCGAACCCACGCCTCCTGGGGACACTGCGACCTGAACGCAACGCCTTAGACCGCTCCGCTATGCTGGCATCTGGTAATGCTCTCTTGACTGTGTTTGCTTTGTTCTTGCTTGGTACTTTCAATGGGCTCTGTCTGAGGTGGGATTCGAACCCACGCCTCCTGGGGAGACTGCGACCTGAACGCAACGCCTTAGACCGCTCCGCCATCCTGGCAACTGGTAATGCTTTCTTGACTGTGTTTCCTTTGTTCTTGCTTGGTACTTTCAATGGGCTCTGTCTGAGGTGGGATTCGAACCCACGCCTCCTGTGGAGACTGCGACCTGGACGCAACGCCTTAGACCGCTCCGCTATGCTGGCAACTGGTAATGCTCTCTTGACTGTGTTTGCTTTGTTCTTGCTTGGTACTTTCAATGGGCTCTGTCTGAGGCGGGATTCCAACCCACGCCTCCAGGGGAGACTGCGACCTGAACGCAAAGCCTTAGACCGCTCCGCCATCCTGGCAACTGGTAATGCTCTCTTTACTGTGTTTGCTTTGTTCTTGCTTGGTACTTTCAATGGGCTCTGTCTGAGGTGGGATTCGAACCCACGCCTCCTGGGGTACTGTCACCTGAACGCAACGCCTTAGACCGCTCCGCCATCCTGGCAACTGGTAATGCTCCCTTGACCGTGTTTCCTTTGTCATTGCTTGGTACTTTCAATGGGCTCTGTCTGAGGTGGGATTCGAATCCACGCCTCCTGGGGACACTGCGACCTGAACGCAACGCCTTAGACCGCTCCGCTATGCTGGCATCTGGTAATGCTCTCTTGACTGTGTTTGCTTTGTTCTTGCTTGGTACTTTCAATGGGCTCTGTCTGAGGTGGGATTCGAACCCACGCCTCCTGGGGTACTGTGACCTGACCGCAACGCCTTAGACCGCTCCGCCATCCTGGCAACTGGTAATGCTCTCTTGACCGTGTTTCCTTGGTTATTGCTTGGTACTTTCAATGGGCTCTGTCTGAGGTGGGATTCGAACCCACGCCTCCTGGGGAGACTGTGACCTGAACGGAACGCCTTAGACCGCTCCGCCATCCTGGCAACTGGTAATGCTCTCTTGACCGTGTTTCCTTGGTTATTGCTTGGTACTTTCAATGGGCTCTGTCTGAGGTGGGATTCGAACCCACGCCTCCTGGGGAGACTGCGACCTGAACGCAACGCCTTAGACCGCTCTGCCATCTTATCATCTGGTAATGCTCTCTTGACTGTGTTTGCTTTGTTCTTGCTTGGTACTTTCAATGGGCTCTGTCTGAGGTGGGATTCGAACCCACGCCTCCTGGGGAGACTGCGACCTGAACGCAACGCCTTAGACCGCTCCGCCATCCTGGCAACTGGTAATGCTCTCTTGACCGTGTTTCCTTTGTCATTGCTTGGTACTTTCAATGGGCTCGGTCTGAGGTGGGATTCGAACCCACGCCTCCTGGGGAGACTGCTACAATGAACGCAACGCCTTCGACCGCTCCGCCATCCTTGCAGCTGGTAATGCTCTCTTGACTGTCTTTGCTTTCTTCTTGCTTGGTACTTTCATTGGGCTCTGTCTGCTGCGGGATTTGAACCCACGCCTCCTGGGGAGACTGCGACCTTAACGCAGCGCCTTAGACCGCTCTGCCATCCTGGCAACTGGTAATACTCTCTTGAATGTGTTTGCTTTGTTCTTGCTTGGTACTTTCAATGGGCTCTGTCTGAGGTGGGATTCGAACCCACGCCTCCTGGGGAGACTGCGACCTGAACGCAACACCTTAGACCGCTCCGCCATCCTGGCAACTGGTAATGCTCTCTTGACTGTGTTTGCTTTGTTCTTGCTTGGTACTTTCAATGGGCACTGTCTGAGGTGGGATTCGAACCCACGCCTCCTGGGGACACTGCGACCTGAACGCAACGCCTTAGACCGCTCCGCTATGCTGGCATCTGGTATTGCTCTCTTGACTGTGTTTGCTTTGTTCTTGCTTGGTACTTTCAATGGTCACTGTCTGAGGTGGGATTTGAACCCACGCCTCCTGGGGAGACTGCGACCTGAACGCAACGCCTTAGACCGCTCTGCCATCTTATCATCTGGTAATGCTCTCTTGACTGTGTTTGCTTAGTTCTTGCTTGGTACTTTCATTGGGCTCTGTCTGAGGTGGGATTTGAACCCACGCCTCCTGGGGAGACTGCGACCTGAACGCAACGCCTTCGACCGCTCCGCCATCCTTGCAGCTGGTAATGCTCTCTTGACTGTCTTTGCTTTCTTCTTGCTTGGTACTTTCATTGGGCTCTGTCTGCTGCGGGATTTGAACCCACGCCTCCTGGGGAGACTGCGACCTTAACGCAGCGCCTTAGACCGCTCTGCCATCCTGGCAACTGGTAATACTCTCTTGAATGTGTTTGCTTTGTTCTTGCTTGGTACTTTCAATGGGCTCTGTCTGAGGTGGGATTCGAACCCACGCCTCCTGGGGAGACTGCGACCTGAACGCAACACCTTAGACCGCTCCGCCATCCTGGCAACTGGTAATGCTCTCTTGACTGTGTTTGCTTTGTTCTTGCTTGGTACTTTCAATGGGCTCTGTCTGAGGTGGGATTCGAACCCACGCCTCCTGGGGAGACTGCGACCAGAACGCAACGCCTTAGACCGCTCCGCTATGCTGGCATCTGGTAATGCTCTCTTGACTGTGTTTGCTTTCTTCTTGTTGGTACTTTCAATGAGCTCTGTCTGCTGCGGGATTTGAACCCACGCCTCCTGGGGAGACTGCGACCTGAACGCAGCGCCTTAGACCGCTCTGCCATCCTGGCAACTGGTAATGCTCTCTTGAATGTGTTTGCTTTGTTCTTGCTTGGTACTTTCAATGGGCTCTGTCTGAGGTGGGATTCGAACCCACGCCTCCTGGGGAGACTGCGACCTGAACGCAACACCTTAGACCACTCCGCCATCCTGGCAACTGGTAATGCTCTCTTGACTGTGTTTGCTTTGTTCTTGCTTGGTACTTTCAATGGGCACTGTCTGAGGTGGGATTCGAACCCACGCCTCCTGGGGACACTGCGACCTGAACGCAACGCCTTAGACCGCTCCGCTATGCTGGCATCTGGTAATGCTCTCTTGACTGTGTTTGCTTTGTTCTTGCTTGGTACTTTCAATGGGCTCTGTCTGAGGTGGGATTCGAACCCACGCCTCCTGGGGAGACTGCGACCTGAACGCAACGCCTTAGACCGCTCCGCCATCCTGGCAACTGGTAATGCTTTCTTGACTGTGTTTCCTTTGTTCTTGCTTGGTACTTTCAATGGGCTCTGTCTGAGGTGGGATTCGAACCCACGCCTCCTGTGGAGACTGCGACCTGGACGCAACGCCTTAGACCGCTCCGCTATGCTGGCAACTGGTAATGCTCTCTTGACTGTGTTTGCTTTGTTCTTGCTTGGTACTTTCAATGGGCTCTGTCTGAGGCGGGATTCCAACCCACGCCTCCAGGGGAGACTGCGACCTGAACGCAAAGCCTTAGACCGCTCCGCCATCCTGGCAACTGGTAATGCTCTCTTTACTGTGTTTGCTTTGTTCTTGCTTGGTACTTTCAATGGGCTCTGTCTGAGGTGGGATTCGAACCCACGCCTCCTGGGGTACTGTCACCTGAACGCAACGCCTTAGACCGCTCCGCCATCCTGGCAACTGGTAATGCTCCCTTGACCGTGTTTCCTTTGTCATTGCTTGGTACTTTCAATGGGCTCTGTCTGAGGTGGGATTCGAATCCACGCCTCCTGGGGACACTGCGACCTGAACGCAACGCCTTAGACCGCTCCGCTATGCTGGCATCTGGTAATGCTCTCTTGACTGTGTTTGCTTTGTTCTTGCTTGGTACTTTCAATGGGCTCTGTCTGAGGTGGGATTCGAACCCACGCCTCCTGGGGTACTGTGACCTGACCGCAACGCCTTAGACCGCTCCGCCATCCTGGCAACTGGTAATGCTCTCTTGACCGTGTTTCCTTGGTTATTGCTTGGTACTTTCAATGGGCTCTGTCTGAGGTGGGATTCGAACCCACGCCTCCTGGGGAGACTGTGACCTGAACGGAACGCCTTAGACCGCTCCGCCATCCTGGCAACTGGTAATGCTCTCTTGACCGTGTTTCCTTGGTTATTGCTTGGTACTTTCAATGGGCTCTGTCTGAGGTGGGATTCGAACCCACGCCTCCTGGGGAGACTGCGACCTGAACGCAACGCCTTAGACCGCTCTGCCATCTTATCATCTGGTAATGCTCTCTTGACTGTGTTTGCTTTGTTCTTGCTTGGTACTTTCAATGGGCTCTGTCTGAGGTGGGATTCGAACCCACGCCTCCTGGGGAGACTGCGACCTGAACGCAACGCCTTAGACCGCTCCGCCATCCTGGCAACTGGTAATGCTCTCTTGACCGTGTTTCCTTTGTCATTGCTTGGTACTTTCAATGGGCTCGGTCTGAGGTGGGATTCGAACCCACGCCTCCTGGGGAGACTGCTACAATGAACGCAACGCCTTCGACCGCTCCGCCATCCTTGCAGCTGGTAATGCTCTCTTGACTGTCTTTGCTTTCTTCTTGCTTGGTACTTTCATTGGGCTCTGTCTGCTGCGGGATTTGAACCCACGCCTCCTGGGGAGACTGCGACCTTAACGCAGCGCCTTAGACCGCTCTGCCATCCTGGCAACTGGTAATACTCTCTTGAATGTGTTTGCTTTGTTCTTGCTTGGTACTTTCAATGGGCTCTGTCTGAGGTGGGATTCGAACCCACGCCTCCTGGGGAGACTGCGACCTGAACGCAACACCTTAGACCGCTCCGCCATCCTGGCAACTGGTAATGCTCTCTTGACTGTGTTTGCTTTGTTCTTGCTTGGTACTTTCAATGGGCACTGTCTGAGGTGGGATTCGAACCCACGCCTCCTGGGGACACTGCGACCTGAACGCAACGCCTTAGACCGCTCCGCTATGCTGGCATCTGGTATTGCTCTCTTGACTGTGTTTGCTTTGTTCTTGCTTGGTACTTTCAATGGTCACTGTCTGAGGTGGGATTTGAACCCACGCCTCCTGGGGAGACTGCGACCTGAACGCAACGCCTTAGACCGCTCTGCCATCTTATCATCTGGTAATGCTCTCTTGACTGTGTTTGCTTAGTTCTTGCTTGGTACTTTCAATGGGCTCTGTCTGAGGTGGGATTCGAACCCACGCCTCCTGGGGAGACTGCGACCTGAACGCAACGCCTTAGACCGCTCCGCCATCCTGGCAACTGGTAATGCTTTCTTGACTGTGTTTCCTTTGTTCTTGCTTGGTACTTTCAATGGGCTCTGTCTGAGGTGGGATTCGAACCCACGCCTCCTGGGGAGACTGCGACCAGAACGCAACGCCTTAGACCGCTCCGCTATGCTGGCATCTGGTAATGCTCTCTTGACTGTGTTTGCTTTCTTCTTGCTTGGTACTTTCAATGAGCTCTGTCTGCTGCGGGATTTGAACCCACGCCTCCTGGGGAGACTGCGACCTGAACGCAGCGCCTTAGACCGCTCTGCCATCCTGGCAACTGGTAATGCTCTCTTGAATGTGTTTGCTTTGTTCTTGCTTGGTACTTTCAATGGGCTCTGTCTGAGGTGGGATTCGAACCCACGCCTCCTGGGGAGACTGCGACCTGAACGCAACACCTTAGACCACTCCGCCATCCTGGCAACTGGTAATGCTCTCTTGACTGTGTTTGCTTTGTTCTTGCTTGGTACTTTCAATGGGCACTGTCTGAGGTGGGATTCGAACCCACGCCTCCTGGGGACACTGCGACCTGAACGCAACGCCTTAGACCGCTCCGCTATGCTGGCATCTGGTAATGCTCTCTTGACTGTGTTTGCTTTGTTCTTGCTTGGTACTTTCAATGGGCTCTGTCTGAGGTGGGATTCGAACCCACGCCTCCTGGGGAGACTGCGACCTGAACGCAACGCCTTAGACCGCTCCGCCATCCTGGCAACTGGTAATGCTTTCTTGACTGTGTTTCCTTTGTTCTTGCTTGGTACTTTCAATGGGCTCTGTCTGAGGTGGGATTCGAACCCACGCCTCCTGTGGAGACTGCGACCTGGACGCAACGCCTTAGACCGCTCCGCTATGCTGGCAACTGGTAATGCTCTCTTGACTGTGTTTGCTTTGTTCTTGCTTGGTACTTTCAATGGGCTCTGTCTGAGGCGGGATTCCAACCCACGCCTCCAGGGGAGACTGCGACCTGAACGCAAAGCCTTAGACCGCTCCGCCATCCTGGCAATTGGTAATGCTCTCTTTACTGTGTTTGCTTTGTTCTTGCTTGGTACTTTCAATGGGCTCTGTCTGAGGTGGGATTCGAACCCACGCCTCCTGGGGTACTGTCACCTGAACGCAACGCCTTAGACCGCTCCGCCATCCTGGCAACTGGTAATGCTCCCTTGACCGTGTTTCCTTTGTCATTGCTTGGTACTTTCAATGGGCTCTGTCTGAGGTGGGATTCGAACCCACGCCTCCTGGGGAGACTGCGACCTGAACGCAACACCTTAGACCGCTCCGCCATCCTGGCAACTGGTAATGCTCTCTTGACTGTGTTTGCTTTGTTCTTGCTTGGTACTTTCAATGGGCACTGTCTGAGGTGGGATTCGAACCCACGCCTCCTGGGGACACTGCGACCTGAACGCAACGCCTTAGACCGCTCCGCTATGCTGGCATCTGGTAATGCTCTCTTGACTGTGTTTGCTTTGTTCTTGCTTGGTACTTTCAATGGTCACTGTCTGAGGTGGGATTTGAACCCACGCCTCCTGGGGAGACTGCGACCTGAACGCAACGCCTTAGACCGCTCTGCCATCTTATCATCTGGTAATGCTCTCTTGACTGTGTTTGCTTTGTTCTTGCTTGGTACTTTCAATGGGCTCTGTCTGAGGTGGGATTCGAACCCACGCCTCCTGGGGAGACTGCGACCTGAACGCAACGCCTTAGACCGCTCCGCCATCCTGGCAACTGGTAATAGTTTTCTTGACTGTGTTTCCTTTGTTCTTGCTTGGTACTTTCAATGGGCTCTGTCTGAGTTGGGATTCGAACCCACGCCTCCTGGGGAGACTGCGACCTGAACGCAACGCCTTAGACCGCTCCGCTATGCTGGCATCTGGTAATGCTCTCTTGACTGTGTTTGCTTTCTTCTTGCTTGGTACTTTCAATGAGCTCTGTCTGCTGCGGGATTTGAACCCACGACTCCTGGGGAGACTGCGACCTGAACGCAGCGCCTTAGACCGCTCTGCCATCCTGGCAACTGGTAATGCTCTCTTGACTGTGTTTGCTTTGTTCTTGCTTGGTACTTTCAATGGGCACTGTCTGAGGTGGGATTCGAACCCACGCCTCCTGGGGACACTGCGACCTGAACGCAACGCCTTAGACCGCTCCGCTATGCTGGCATCTGGTAATGCTCTCTTGACTGTGTTTGCTTTGTTCTTGCTTGGTACTTTCAATGGGCTCTGTCTGAGGTGGGATTCGAACCCACGCCTCCTGGGGAGACTGCGACCTGAACGCAACACCTTAGACCGCTCCGCCATCCTGGCAACTGGTAATGCTCTCTTGACTGTGTTTGCTTTGTTCTTGCTTGGTACTTTCAATGGGCACTGTCTGAGGTGGGATTCGAACCCACGCCTCCTGGGGACACTGCGACCTGAACGCAACGCCTTAGACCGCTCCGCTATGCTGGCATCTGGTAATGCTCTCTTGACTGTGTTTGCTTTGTTCTTGCTTGGTACTTTCAATGGTCACTGTCTGAGGTGGGATTTGAGCCCACGCCTCCTGGGGAGACTGCGACCTGAACGCAACGCCTTAGACCGCTCTGCCATCTTATCATCTGGTAATGCTCTCTTGACTGTGTTTGCTTTGTTCTTGCTTGGTACTTTCAATGGGCTCTGTCTGAGGTGGGATTCGAACCCACGCCTCCTGGGGAGACTGCGACCTGAACGCAGCGCCTTAGACCGCTCTGCCATCCTGGCAACTGGTAATGCTCTCTTGACTGTGTTTGCTTTGTTCTTGCTTGGTACTTTCAATGGGCTCTGTCTGAGGCGGGATTCGAACCCACGCCACCAGGGGAGACTGCGACCTGAACGCAACGCCTTAGACCGCTCTGCCATCCTGGCAACTGGTAATGCTCTCTTGACTGTGTTTGCTTTCTTCTTGCTTGGTACTTTCAATGGGCTCTGTCTGAGGCGGGATTCGAACCCACGCCGCCAGGGGTGACTGCGACCTGAACGCAACGCCTTAGACCGCTCTGCCATCCTGGCAACTGGTAATGCTCTCTTGAATGTGTTTGCTTTGTTCTTGCTTGGTACTTTCAATGGGCTCTGTCTGAGGTGGGATTCGAACCCACGCCTCCTGGGGAGACTGCGACCTGAACGCAACACCTTAGACCACTCCGCCATCCTGGCAACTGGTAATGCTCTCTTGACTGTGTTTGCTTTGTTCTTGCTTGGTACTTTCAATGGGCACTGTCTGAGGTGGGATTCGAACCCACGCCTCCTGGGGACACTGCGACCTGAACGCAACGCCTTAGACCGCTCCGCTATGCTGGCATCTGGTAATGCTCTCTTGACTGTGTTTGCTTTGTTCTTGCTTGGTACTTTCAATGGGCTCTGTCTGAGGTGGGATTCGAACCCACGCCTCCTGGGGAGACTGCGACCTGAACGCAACGCCTTAGACCGCTCCGCCATCCTGGCAACTGGTAATGCTTTCTTGACTGTATTTCCTTTGTTCTTGCTTGGTACTTTCAATGGGCTCTGTCTGAGGTGGGATTCGAACCCACGCCTCCTGTGGAGACTGCGACCTGGACGCAACGCCTTAGACCGCTCCGCTATGCTGGCAACTGGTAATGCTGTCTTGACTGTGTTTGCTTTGTTCTTGCTTGGTACTTTCAATGGGCTCTGTCTGAGGCGGGATTCCAACCCACGCCTCCAGGGGAGACTGCGACCTGAACGCAAAGCCTTAGACCGCTCCGCCATCCTGGCAACTGGTAATGCTCTCTTGACTGTGTTTCCTTAGTTCTTGCTTGGTACTTTCAATGGGCTCTGTCTGAGGTGGGATTCGAACCCACACCTCCTGGGGAGACTGCGACCTGAACGCAACGCCTTAGACCGCTCCGCCATCCTGGCACCTGGTAATGCTCTCTTTACTGTGTTTGCTTTTTTCTTGCTTGGTACTTTCAATGGGCTCTGTCTGAGGTGGGATTCGAACCCACGCCTCCTGGGGTACTGTCACCTGAACGCAACGCCTTAGACCGCTCCGCCATCCTGGCAACTGGTAATGCTCTCTTGACCGTGTTTCCTTTGTCATTGCTTGGTACTTTCAATGGGCTCTGTCTGAGGTGGGATTCGAACCCACGCCTCCTGGGGAGACTGCGACCTGAACGCAACACCTTAGACCGCTCCGCCATCCTGGCAACTGGTAATGCTCTCTTGACTGTGTTTGCTTTGTTCTTGCTTGGTACTTTCAATGGGCACTGTCTGAGGTGGGATTCGAACCCACGCCTCCTGGGGACACTGCGACCTGAACGCAACGCCTGAGACCGCTCCGCTATGCTGGCATCTGGTAATGCTCTCTTGACTGTGTTTGCTTTGTTCTTGCTTGGTACTTTCAATGGTCACTGTCTGAGGTGGGATTTGAACCCACGCCTCCTGGGGAGACTGCGACCTGAACGCAACGCCTTAGACTGCTCTGCCATCTTATCATCTGGTAATGCTCTCTTGACTGTGTTTGCTTTGTTCTTGCTTGGTACTTTCAATGGGCTCTGTCTGAGGTGGGATTCGAACCCACGCCTCCTGGGGAGACTGCGACCTGAACGCAACGCCTTAGACCGCTCCGCCATCCTGGCAACTGGTAATGCTTTCTTGACTGTGTTTCCTTTGTTCTTGCTTGGTACTTTCAATGGGCTCTGTCTGAGTTGGGATTCGAACCCACGCCTCCTGGGGAGACTGCGACCTGAACGCAACGCCTTAGACCGCTCCGCTATGCTGGCATCTGGTAATGCTCTCTTGACTGTGTTTGCTTTCTTCTTGCTTGGTACTTTCAATGAGCTCTGTCTGCTGCGGGATTTGAACCCACGACTCCTGGGGAGACTGCGACCTGAACGCAGCGCCTTAGACCGCTCTGCCATCCTGGCAACTGGTAATGCTCTCTTGAATGTGTTTGCTTTGTTCTTGCTTGGTACTTTCAATGGGCTCTGTCTGAGGTGGGATTCGAACCCACGCCTCCTGGGGAGACTGCGACCTGAACGCAACACCTTAGACCGCTCCGCCATCCTGGCAACTGGTAATGCTCTCTTGACTGTGTTTGCTTTGTTCTTGCTTGGTACTTTCAATGGGCACTGTCTGAGGTGGGATTCGAACCCACGCCTCCTGGGGACACTGCGACCTGAACGCAACGCCTTAGACCGCTCCGCTATGCTGGCATCTGGTAATGCTCTCTTGACTGTGTTTGCTTTGTTCTTGCTTGGTACTTTCAATGGGCTCTGTCTGAGGTGGGATTCGAACCCACGCCTCCTGGGGAGACTGCGACCTGAACGCAACACCTTAGACCGCTCCGCCATCCTGGCAACTGGTAATGCTCTCTTGACTGTGTTTGCTTTGTTCTTGCTTGGTACTTTCAATGGGCACTGTCTGAGGTGGGATTCGAACCCACGCCTCCTGGGGACACTGCGACCTGAACGCAACGCCTTAGACCGCTCCGCTATGCTGGCATCTGGTAATGCTCTCTTGACTGTGTTTGCTTTGTTCTTGCTTGGTACTTTCAATGGTCACTGTCTGAGGTGGGATTTGAGCCCACGCCTCCTGGGGAGACTGCGACCTGAACGCAACGCCTTAGACCGCTCTGCCATCTTATCATCTGGTAATGCTCTCTTGACTGTGTTTGCTTTGTTCTTGCTTGGTACTTTCAATGGGCTCTGTCTGAGGTGGGATTCGAACCCACGCCTCCTGGGGAGACTGCGACCTGAACGCAGCGCCTTAGACCGCTCTGCCATCCTGGCAACTGGTAATGCTCTCTTGACTGTGTTTGCTTTGTTCTTGCTTGGTACTTTCAATGGGCTCTGTCTGAGGCGGGATTCGAACCCACGCCACCAGGGGAGACTGCGACCTGAACGCAAAGCCTTAGACCGCTCCGCCATCCTGGCAACTGGTAATGCTCTCTTGACTGTGTTTCCTTTGTTCTTGCTTGGTACTTTCAATGGGCTCTGTCTGAGGTGGGATTCGAACCCACGCCTCCTGGGGAGACTGCGACCTGAACGCAACGCCTTAGACCGCTCCGCCATCCTGGCACCTGGTAATGCTCTCTTTACTGTGTTTGCTTTGTTCTTGCTTGGTACTTTCAATGGGCTCTGTCTGAGGTGGGATTCGAACCCACGCCTCCTGGGGTACTGTCACCTGAACGCAACGCCTTAGACCGCTCCGCCATCCTGGCAACTGGTAATGCTCTCTTGACCGTGTTTCCTTTGTCATTGCTTGGTACTTTCAATGGGCTCTGTCTGAGGTGGGATTCGAACCCACGCCTCCTGGGGAGACTGCGACCTGAACGCAACACCTTAGACCGCTCCGCCATCCTGGCAACTGGTAATGCTCTCTTGACTGTGTTTGCTTTGTTCTTGCTTGGTACTTTCAATGGGCACTGTCTGAGGTGGGATTCGAACCCACGCCTCCTGGGGACACTGCGACCTGAACGCAACGCCTTAGACCGCTCCGCTATGCTGGCATCTGGTAATGCTCTCTTGACTGTGTTTGCTTTGTTCTTGCTTGGTACTTTCAATGGTCACTGTCTGAGGTGGGATTTGAACCCACGCCTCCTGGGGAGACTGCGACCTGAACGCAACGCCTTAGACCGCTCTGCCATCTTATCATCTGGTAATGCTCTCTTGACTGTGTTTGCTTTGTTCTTGCTTGGTACTTTCAATGGGCTCTGTCTGAGGTGGGATTCGAACCCACGCCTCCTGGGGAGACTGCGACCTGAACGCAACGCCTTAGACCGCTCCGCCATCCTGGCAACTGGTAATGCTTTCTTGACTGTGTTTCCTTTGTTCTTGCTTGGTACTTTCAATGGGCTCTGTCTGAGTTGGGATTCGAACCCACGCCTCCTGGGGAGACTGCGACCTGAACGCAACGCCTTAGACCGCTCCGCTATGCTGGCATCTGGTAATGCTCTCTTGACTGTGTTTGCTTTCTTCTTGCTTGGTACTTTCAATGAGCTCTGTCTGCTGCGGGATTTGAACCCACGACTCCTGGGGAGACTGCGACCTGAACGCAGCGCCTTAGACCGCTCCGCCATCCTGGCAACTGGTAATGCTCTCTTGACCGTGTTTCCTTGGTTATTGCTTGGTACTTTCAATGGTCACTGTCTGAGGTGGGATTTGAACCCACGCCTCCTGGGGAGACTGCGACCTGAACGCAACGCCTTAGACCGCTCCGCTATGCTGGCATCTGGTAATGCTCTCTTGACTGTGTTTGCTTTGTTCTTGCTTGGTACTTTCAATGGGCTCTGTCTGAGGTGGGATTCGAACCCACGCCTCCTGGGGAGACTGCGACCTGAACGCAACGCCTTAGACCGCTCCGCCATCCTGGCAACTGGTAATGCTTTCTTGACTGTGTTTCCTTTGTTCTTGCTTGGTACTTTCAATGGGCTCTGTCTGAGGTGGGATTCGAACCCACGCCTCCTGTGGAGACTGCGACCTGGACGCAACGCCTTAGACCGCTCCGCTATGCTGGCACCTGGTAATGCTCTCTTTACTGTGTTTGCTTTGTTCTTGCTTGGTACTTTCAATGGGCTCTGTCTGAGGTGGGATTCGAACCCACGCCTCCTGGGGTACTGTCACCTGAACGCAACGCCTTAGACCGCTCCGCCATCCTGGCAACTGGTAATGCTCTCTTGACCGTGTTTCCTTTGTCATTGCTTGGTACTTTCAATGGGCTCTGTCTGAGGTGGGATTCGAACCCACGCCTCCTGGGGAGACTGCGACCTGAACGCAACACCTTAGACCGCTCCGCCATCCTGGCAACTGGTAATGCTCTCTTGACTGTGTTTGCTTTGTTCTTGCTTGGTACTTTCAATGGGCACTGTCTGAGGTGGGATTCGAACCCACGCCTCCTGGGGACACTGCGACCTGAACGCAACGCCTTAGACCGCTCCGCTATGCTGGCATCTGGTAATGCTCTCTTGACTGTGTTTGCTTTGTTCTTGCTTGGTACTTTCAATGGTCACTGTCTGAGGTGGGATTTGAACCCACGCCTCCTGGGGAGACTGCGACCTGAACGCAACGCCTTAGACCGCTCTGCCATCTTATCATCTGGTAATGCTCTCTTGACTGTGTTTGCTTTGTTCTTGCTTGGTACTTTCAATGGGCTCTGTCTGAGGTGGGATTCGAACCCACGCCTCCTGGGGAGACTGCGACCTGAACGCAACGCCTTAGACCGCTCCGCCATCCTGGCAACTGGTAATGCTTTCTTGACTGTGTTTCCTTTGTTCTTGCTTGGTACTTTCAATGGGCTCTGTCTGAGTTGGGATTCGAACCCACGCCTCCTGGGGAGACTGCGACCTGAACGCAACGCCTTAGACCGCTCCGCTATGCTGGCATCTGGTAATGCTCTCTTGACTGTGTTTGCTTTGTTCTTGCTTGGTACTTTCAATGGTCACTGTCTGAGGTGGGATTTGAACCCACGACTCCTGGGGAGACTGCGACCTGAACGCAGCGCCTTAGACCGCTCTGCCATCCTGGCAACTGGTAATGCTCTCTTGAATGTGTTTGCTTTGTTCTTGCTTGGTACTTTCAATGGGCTCTGTCTGAGGTGGGATTCGAACCCACGCCTCCTGGGGAGACTGCGACCTGAACGCAACACCTTAGACCGCTCCGCCATCCTGGCAACTGGTAATGCTCTCTTGACTGTGTTTGCTTTGTTCTTGCTTGGTACTTTCAATGGGCACTGTCTGAGGTGGGATTCGAACCCACGCCTCCTGGGGACACTGCGACCTGAAAGCAACGCCTTAGACCGCTCCGCTATGCTGGCATCTGGTAATGCTCTCTTGACTGTGTTTGCTTTGTTCTTGCTTGGTACTTTCAATGGGCTCTGTCTGAGGTGGGATTCGAACCCACGCCTCCTGGGGAGACTGCGACCTGAACGCAACACCTTAGACCGCTCCGCCATCCTGGCAACTGGTAATGCTCTCTTGACTGTGTTTGCTTTGTTCTTGCTTGGTACTTTCAATGGGCACTGTCTGAGGTGGGATTCGAACCCACGCCTCCTGGGGACACTGCGACCTGAACGCAACGCCTTAGACCGCTCCGCTATGCTGGCATCTGGTAATGCTCTCTTGACTGTGTTTGCTTTGTTCTTGCTTGGTACTTTCAATGGTCACTGTCTGAGGTGGGATTTGAGCCCACGCCTCCTGGGGAGACTGCGACCTGAACGCAACGCCTTAGACCGCTCTGCCATCTTATCATCTGGTAATGCTCTCTTGACTGTGTTTGCTTTGTTCTTGCTTGGTACTTTCAATGGGCTCTGTCTGAGGTGGGATTCGAACCCACGCCTCCTGGGGAGACTGCGACCTGAACGCAGCGCCTTAGACCGCTCTGCCATCCTGGCAACTGGTAATGCTCTCTTGACTGTGTTT
Source organism: Idiotropiscis lumnitzeri (assembly GCF_059441095.1). Taxonomy (NCBI): domain Eukaryota; kingdom Metazoa; phylum Chordata; class Actinopteri; order Syngnathiformes; family Syngnathidae; genus Idiotropiscis; species Idiotropiscis lumnitzeri. Next base: position 2,681,223 of record NW_028283568.1, read on the forward strand.
GCTTTGTTCTTGCTTGGTACTTTCAATGGGCTCTGTCTGAGGCGGGATTCGAACCCACGCCACCAGGGGAGACTGCGACCTGAACGCAACGCCTTAGACCGCTCTGCCATCCTGGCAACTGGTAATGCTCTCTTGACTGTGTTTGCTTTCTTCTTGCTTGGTACTTTCAATGGGCTCTGTCTGCTGCGGGATTTGAACCCACGACTCCTGGGGAGACTGCGACCTGAACGCAGCGCCTTAGACCGCTCTGCCATCCTGGCAACTGGTAATGCTCTCTTGAATGTGTTTGCTTTGTTCTTGCTTGGTACTTTCAATGGGCTCTGTCTGAGGTGGGATTCGAACCCACGCCTCCTGGGGAGACTGCGACCTGAACGCAACACCTTAGACCGCTCCGCCATCCTGGCAACTGGTAATGCTCTCTTGACTGTGTTTGCTTTGTTCTTGCTTGGTACTTTCAATGGGCACTGTCTGAGGTGGGATTCGAACCCACGCCTCCTGGGGACACTGCGACCTGAACGCAACGCCTTAGACCGCTCCGCTATGCTGGCATCTGGTAATGCTCTCTTGACTGTGTTTGCTTTGTTCTTGCTTGGTACTTTCAATGGGCTCTGTCTGAGGTGGGATTCGAACCCACGCCTCCTGGGGAGACTGCGACCTGAACGCAACACCTTAGACCGCTCCGCCATCCTGGCAACTGGTAATGCTCTCTTGACTGTGTTTGCTTTGTTCTTGCTTGGTACTTTCAATGGGCACTGTCTGAGGTGGGATTCGAACCCACGCCTCCTGGGGACACTGCGACCTGAACGCAACGCTTTAGACCGCTCCGCTATGCTGGCATCTGGTAATGCTCTCTTGACTGTGTTTGCTTTGTTCTTGCTTGGTACTTTCAATGGTCACTGTCTGAGGTGGGATTTGAGCCCACGCCTCCTGGGGAGACTGCGACCTGAACGCAACGCCTTAGACCGCTCTGCCATCTTATCATCTGGTAATGCTCTCTTGACTGTGTTTGCTTTGTTCTTGCTTGGTACTTTCAATGGGCTCTGTCTGAGGTGGGATTCGAACCCACGCCTCCTGGGGAGACTGCGACCTGAACGCAGCGCCTTAGACCGCTCTGCCATCCTGGCAACTGGTAATGCTCTCTTGACTGTGTTTGCTTTGTTCTTGCTTGGTACTTTCAATGGGCTCTGTCTGAGGCGGGATTCGAACCCACGCCACCAGGGGAGACTGCGACCTGAACGCAACGCCTTAGACCGCTCTGCCATCCTGGCAACTGGTAATGCTCTCTTGACTGTGTTTGCTTTCTTCTTGCTTGGTACTTTCAATGGGCTCTGTCTGAGGCGGGATTCGAACCCACGCCGCCAGGGGTGACTGCGACCTGAACGCAACGCCTTAGACCGCTCTGCCATCCTGGCAACTGGTAATGCTCTCTTGAATGTGTTTGCTTTGTTCTTGCTTGGTACTTTCAATGGGCTCTGTCTGAGGTGGGATTCGAACCCACGCCTCCTGGGGAGACTGCGACCTGAACGCAACACCTTAGACCACTCCGCCATCCTGGCAACTGGTAATGCTCTCTTGACTGTGTTTGCTTTGTTCTTGCTTGGTACTTTCAATGGGCTCTGTCTGAGGCGGGATTCGAACCCACGCCACCAGGGGAGACTGCGACCTGAACGCAACGCCTTAGACCGCTCTGCCATCCTGGCAACTGGTAATGCTCTCTTGACTGTGTTTGCTTTCTTCTTGCTTGGTACTTTCAATGGGCTCTGTCTGAGGCGGGATTCGAACCCACGCCGCCAGGGGTGACTGCGACCTGAACGCAACGCCTTAGACCGCTCCGCCATCCTGGCAACTGGTAATGCTTTCTTGACTGTGTTTCCTTTGTTCTTGCTTGGTACTTTCAATGGGCTCTGTCTGAGGTGGGATTCGAACCCACGCCTCCTGTGGAGACTGCGACCTGGACGCAACGCCTTAGACCGCTCCGCTATGCTGGCAACTGGTAATGCTCTCTTGACTGTGTTTGCTTTGTTCTTGCTTGGTACTTTCAATGGGCTCTGTCTGAGGCGGGATTCCAACCCACGCCTCCAGGGGAGACTGCGACCTGAACGCAAAGCCTTAGACCGCTCCGCCATCCTGGCAACTGGTAATGCTCTCTTGACTGTGTTTCCTTTGTTCTTGCTTGGTACTTTCAATGGGCTCTGTCTGAGGTGGGATTCGAACCCACGCCTCCTGGGGAGACTGCGACCTGAACGCAACGCCTTAGACCGCTCCGCCATCCTGGCACCTGGTAATGCTCTCTTTACTGTGTTTGCTTTGTTCTTGCTTGGTACTTTCAATGGGCTCTGTCTGAGGTGGGATTCGAACCCACGCCTCCTGGGGTACTGTCACCTGAACGCAACGCCTTAGACCGCTCCGCCATCCTGGCAACTGGTAATGCTCTCTTGACCGTGTTTCCTTTGTCATTGCTTGGTACTTTCAATGGGCTCTGTCTGAGGTGGGATTCGAACCCACGCCTCCTGGGGAGACTGCGACCTGAACGCAACACCTTAGACCGCTCCGCCATCCTGGCAACTGGTAATGCTCTCTTGACTGTGTTTGCTTTGTTCTTGCTTGGTACTTTCAATGGGCACTGTCTGAGGTGGGATTCGAACCCACGCCTCCTGGGGACACTGCGACCTGAACGCAACGCCTTAGACCGCTCCGCTATGCTGGCATCTGGTAATGCTCTCTTGACTGTGTTTGCTTTGTTCTTGCTTGGTACTTTCAATGGTCACTGTCTGAGGTGGGATTTGAACCCACGCCTCCTGGGGAGACTGCGACCTGAACGCAACGCCTTAGACCGCTCTGCCATCTTATCATCTGGTAATGCTCTCTTGACTGTGTTTGCTTTGTTCTTGCTTGGTACTTTCAATGGGCTCTGTCTGAGGTGGGATTCGAACCCACGCCTCCTGGGGAGACTGCGACCTGAACGCAACGCCTTAGACCGCTCCGCCATCCTGGCAACTGGTAATGCTTTCTTGACTGTGTTTCCTTTGTTCTTGCTTGGTACTTTCAATGAGCTCTGTCTGCTGCGGGATTTGAACCCACGACTCCTGGGGAGACTGCGACCTGAACGCAGCGCCTTAGACCGCTCCGCTATGCTGGCATCTGGTAATGCTCTCTTGACTGTGTTTGCTTTGTTCTTGCTTGGTACTTTCAATGGGCTCTGTCTGAGGTGGGATTCGAACCCACGCCTCCTGGGGAGACTGCGACCTGAACGCAACACCTTAGACCGCTCCGCCATCCTGGCAACTGGTAATGCTCTCTTGACTGTGTTTGCTTTGTTCTTGCTTGGTACTTTCAATGGGCACTGTCTGAGGTGGGATTCGAACCCACGCCTCCTGGGGACACTGCGACCTGAACGCAACGCCTTAGACCGCTCCGCTATGCTGGCATCTGGTAATGCTCTCTTGACTGTGTTTGCTTTGTTCTTGCTTGGTACTTTCAATGGTCACTGTCTGAGGTGGGATTTGAGCCCACGCCTCCTGGGGAGACTGCGACCTGAACGCAACGCCTTAGACCGCTCTGCCATCTTATCATCTGGTAATGCTCTCTTGACTGTGTTTGCTTTGTTCTTGCTTGGTACTTTCAATGGGCTCTGTCTGAGGTGGGATTCGAACCCACGCCTCCTGGGGAGACTGCGACCTGAACGCAGCGCCTTAGACCGCTCTGCCATCCTGGCAACTGGTAATGCTCTCTTGACTGTGTTTGCTTTGTTCTTGCTTGGTACTTTCAATGGGCTCTGTCTGAGGCGGGATTCGAACCCACGCCACCAGGGGAGACTGCGACCTGAACGCAACGCCTTAGACCGCTCTGCCATCCTGGCAACTGGTAATGCTCTCTTGACTGTGTTTGCTTTCTTCTTGCTTGGTACTTTCAATGGGCTCTGTCTGAGGCGGGATTCGAACCCACGCCGCCAGGGGTGACTGCGACCTGAACGCAACGCCTTAGACCGCTCTGCCATCCTGGCAGCTGGTAATGCTCTCTTGACTGTGTTTCCTTTGTTCTTGCTTGGTACTTTCAATGGGCTCTGTCTGAGTTGGGATTCGAACCCACGCCTCCTGGGGAGACTGCGACCTGAACGCAACGCCTTAGACCGCTCCGCTATGCTGGCATCTGGTAATGCTCTCTTGACTGTGTTTGCTTTCTTCTTGCTTGGTACTTTCAATGAGCTCTGTCTGCTGCGGGATTTGAACCCACGACTCCTGGGGAGACTGCGACCTGAACGCAGCGCCTTAGACCGCTCTGCCATCCTGGCAACTGGTAATGCTCTCTTGAATGTGTTTGCTTTGTTCTTGCTTGGTACTTTCAATGGGCTCTGTCTGAGGTGGGATTCGAACCCACGCCTCCTGGGGAGACTGCGACCTGAACGCAACACCTTAGACCGCTCCGCCATCCTGGCAACTGGTAATGCTCTCTTGACTGTGTTTGCTTTGTTCTTGCTTGGTACTTTCAATGGGCACTGTCTGAGGTGGGATTCGAACCCACGCCTCCTGGGGACACTGCGACCTGAACGCAACGCCTTAGACCGCTCCGCTATGCTGGCATCTGGTAATGCTCTCTTGACTGTGTTTGCTTTGTTCTTGCTTGGTACTTTCAATGGGCTCTGTCTGAGGTGGGATTCGAACCCACGCCTCCTGGGGAGACTGCGACCTGAACGCAACACCTTAGACCGCTCCGCCATCCTGGCAACTGGTAATGCTCTCTTGACTGTGTTTGCTTTGTTCTTGCTTGGTACTTTCAATGGGCACTGTCTGAGGTGGGATTCGAACCCACGCCTCCTGGGGACACTGCGACCTGAACGCAACGCCTTAGACCGCTCCGCTATGCTGGCATCTGGTAATGCTCTCTTGACTGTGTTTGCTTTGTTCTTGCTTGGTACTTTCAATGGTCACTGTCTGAGGTGGGATTTGAGCCCACGCCTCCTGGGGAGACTGCGACCTGAACGCAACGCCTTAGACCGCTCTGCCATCTTATCATCTGGTAATGCTCTCTTGACTGTGTTTGCTTTGTTCTTGCTTGGTACTTTCAATGGGCTCTGTCTGAGGTGGGATTCGAACCCACGCCTCCTGGGGAGACTGCGACCTGAACGCAGCGCCTTAGACCGCTCTGCCATCCTGGCAACTGGTAATGCTCTCTTGACTGTGTTTGCTTTGTTCTTGCTTGGTACTTTCAATGGGCTCTGTCTGAGGCGGGATTCGAACCCACGCCACCAGGGGAGACTGCGACCTGAACGCAAAGCCTTAGACCGCTCCGCCATCCTGGCAACTGGTAATGCTCTCTTGACTGTGTTTCCTTTGTTCTTGCTTGGTACTTTCAATGGGCTCTGTCTGAGGTGGGATTCGAACCCACGCCTCCTGGGGAGACTGCGACCTGAACGCAACGCCTTAGACCGCTCCGCCATCCTGGCACCTGGTAATGCTCTCTTTACTGTGTTTGCTTTGTTCTTGCTTGGTACTTTCAATGGGCTCTGTCTGAGGTGGGATTCGAACCCACGCCTCCTGGGGTACTGTCACCTGAACGCAACGCCTTAGACCGCTCCGCCATCCTGGCAACTGGTAATGCTCTCTTGACCGTGTTTCCTTTGTCATTGCTTGGTACTTTCAATGGGCTCTGTCTGAGGTGGGATTCGAACCCACGCCTCCTGGGGAGACTGCGACCTGAACGCAACACCTTAGACCGCTCCGCCATCCTGGCAACTGGTAATGCTCTCTTGACTGTGTTTGCTTTGTTCTTGCTTGGTACTTTCAATGGGCACTGTCTGAGGTGGGATTCGAACCCACGCCTCCTGGGGACACTGCGACCTGAACGCAACGCCTTAGACCGCTCCGCTATGCTGGCATCTGGTAATGCTCTCTTGACTGTGTTTGCTTTGTTCTTGCTTGGAACTTTCAATGGTCACTGTCTGAGGTGGGATTTGAACCCACGCCTCCTGGGGAGACTGCGACCTGAACGCAACGCCTTAGACCGCTCTGCCATCTTATCATCTGGTAATGCTCTCTTGACTGTGTTTGCTTTGTTCTTGCTTGGTACTTTCAATGGGCTCTGTCTGAGGTGGGATTCGAACCCACGCCTCCTGGGGAGACTGCGACCTGAACGCAACGCCTTAGACCGCTCCGCCATCCTGGCAACTGGTAATGCTTTCTTGACTGTGTTTCCTTTGTTCTTGCTTGGTACTTTCAATGGGCTCTGTCTGAGTTGGGATTCGAACCCACGCCTCCTGGGGAGACTGCGACCTGAACGCAACGCCTTAGACCGCTCCGCTATGCTGGCATCTGGTAATGCTCTCTTGACTGTGTTTGCTTTGTTCTTGCTTGGTACTTTCAATGGTCACTGTCTGAGGTGGGATTTGAACCCACGACTCCTGGGGAGACTGCGACCTGAACGCAGCGCCTTAGACCGCTCTGCCATCCTGGCAACTGGTAATGCTCTCTTGAATGTGTTTGCTTTGTTCTTGCTTGGTACTTTCAATGGGCTCTGTCTGAGGTGGGATTCGAACCCACGCCTCCTGGGGAGACTGCGACCTGAACGCAACGCCTTAGACCGCTCCGCCATCCTGGCAACTGGTAATGCTTTCTTGACTGTGTTTCCTTTGTTCTTGCTTGGTACTTTCAATGAGCTCTGTCTGCTGCGGGATTTGAACCCACGACTCCTGGGGAGACTGCGACCTGAACGCAGCGCCTTAGACCGCTCTGCCATCCTGGCAACTGGTAATGCTCTCTTGAATGTGTTTGCTTTGTTCTTGCTTGGTACTTTCAATGGGCTCTGTCTGAGGTGGGATTCGAACCCACGCCTCCTGGGGAGACTGCGACCTGAACGCAACGCCTTAGACCGCTCCGCTATGCTGGCATCTGGTAATGCTCTCTTGACTGTGTTTGCTTTGTTCTTGCTTGGTACTTTCAATGGGCTCTGTCTGAGGTGGGATTCGAACCCACGCCTCCTGGGGAGACTGCGACCTGAACGCAACGCCTTAGACCGCTCCGCCATCCTGGCAACTGGTAATGCTTTCTTGACTGTGTTTCCTTTGTTCTTGCTTGGTACTTTCAATGGGCTCTGTCTGAGGTGGGATTCGAACCCACGCCTCCTGTGGAGACTGCGACCTGGACGCAACGCCTTAGACCGCTCCGCTATGCTGGCAACTGGTAATGCTCTCTTGACTGTGTTTGCTTTGTTCTTGCTTGGTACTTTCAATGGGCTCTGTCTGAGGCGGGATTCCAACCCACGCCTCCAGGGGAGACTGCGACCTGAACGCAAAGCCTTAGACCGCTCCGCCATCCTGGCAACTGGTAATGCTCTCTTGACTGTGTTTCCTTTGTTCTTGCTTGGTACTTTCAATGGGCTCTGTCTGAGGTGGGATTCGAACCCACGCCTCCTGGGGAGACTGCGACCTGAACGCAACGCCTTAGACCGCTCCGCCATCCTGGCACCTGGTAATGCTCTCTTTACTGTGTTTGCTTTGTTCTTGCTTGGTACTTTCAATGGGCTCTGTCTGAGGTGGGATTCGAACCCACGCCTCCTGGGGTACTGTCACCTGAACGCAACGCCTTAGACCGCTCCGCCATCCTGGCAACTGGTAATGCTCTCTTGACCGTGTTTCCTTTGTCATTGCTTGGTACTTTCAATGGGCTCTGTCTGAGGTGGGATTCGAACCCACGCCTCCTGGGGAGACTGCGACCTGAACGCAACACCTTAGACCGCTCCGCCATCCTGGCAACTGGTAATGCTCTCTTGACTGTGTTTGCTTTGTTCTTGCTTGGTACTTTCAATGGGCACTGTCTGAGGTGGGATTCGAACCCACGCCTCCTGGGGACACTGCGACCTGAACGCAACGCCTTAGACCGCTCCGCTATGCTGGCATCTGGTAATGCTCTCTTGACTGTGTTTGCTTTGTTCTTGCTTGGTACTTTCAATGGTCACTGTCTGAGGTGGGATTTGAACCCACGCCTCCTGGGGAGACTGCGACCTGAACGCAACGCCTTAGACCGCTCTGCCATCTTATCATCTGGTAATGCTCTCTTGACTGTGTTTGCTTTGTTCTTGCTTGGTACTTTCAATGGGCTCTGTCTGAGGTGGGATTCGAACCCACGCCTCCTGGGGAGACTGCGACCTGAACGCAACGCCTTAGACCGCTCCGCCATCCTGGCAACTGGTAATGCTTTCTTGACTGTGTTTCCTTTGTTCTTGCTTGGTACTTTCAATGGGCTCTGTCTGAGTTGGGATTCGAACCCACGCCTCCTGGGGAGACTGCGACCTGAACGCAACGCCTTAGACCGCTCCGCTATGCTGGCATCTGGTAATGCTCTCTTGACTGTGTTTGCTTTCTTCTTGCTTGGTACTTTCAATGAGCTCTGTCTGCTGCGGGATTTGAACCCACGACTCCTGGGGAGACTGCGACCTGAACGCAGCGCCTTAGACCGCTCTGCCATCCTGGCAACTGGTAATGCTCTCTTGAATGTGTTTGCTTTGTTCTTGCTTGGTACTTTCAATGGGCTCTGTCTGAGGTGGGATTCGAACCCACGCCTCCTGGGGAGACTGCGACCTGAACGCAACACCTTAGACCGCTCCGCCATCCTGGCAACTGGTAATGCTCTCTTGACTGTGTTTGCTTTGTTCTTGCTTGGTACTTTCAATGGGCACTGTCTGAGGTGGGATTCGAACCCACGCCTCCTGGGGACACTGCGACCTGAACGCAACGCCTTAGACCGCTCCGCTATGCTGGCATCTGGTAATGCTCTCTTGACTGTGTTTGCTTTGTTCTTGCTTGGTACTTTCAATGGGCTCTGTCTGAGGTGGGATTCGAACCCACGCCTCCTGGGGAGACTGCGACCTGAACGCAACACCTTAGACCGCTCCGCCATCCTGGCAACTGGTAATGCTCTCTTGACTGTGTTTGCTTTGTTCTTGCTTGGTACTTTCAATGGGCACTGTCTGAGGTGGGATTCGAACCCACGCCTCCTGGGGACACTGCGACCTGAACGCAACGCCTTAGACCGCTCCGCTATGCTGGCATCTGGTAATGCTCTCTTGACTGTGTTTGCTTTGTTCTTGCTTGGTACTTTCAATGGTCACTGTCTGAGGTGGGATTTGAGCCCACGCCTCCTGGGGAGACTGCGACCTGAACGCAACGCCTTAGACCGCTCTGCCATCTTATCATCTGGTAATGCTCTCTTGACTGTGTTTGCTTTGTTCTTGCTTGGTACTTTCAATGGGCTCTGTCTGAGGTGGGATTCGAACCCACGCCTCCTGGGGAGACTGCGACCTGAACGCAGCGCCTTAGACCGCTCTGCCATCCTGGCAACTGGTAATGCTCTCTTGACTGTGTTTGCTTTGTTCTTGCTTGGTACTTTCAATGGGCTCTGTCTGAGGCGGGATTCGAACCCACGCCACCAGGGGAGACTGCGACCTGAACGCAACGCCTTAGACCGCTCTGCCATCCTGGCAACTGGTAATGCTCTCTTGACTGTGTTTGCTTTCTTCTTGCTTGGTACTTTCAATGGGCTCTGTCTGAGGCGGGATTCGAACCCACGCCGCCAGGGGTGACTGCGACCTGAACGCAACGCCTTAGACCGCTCTGCCATCCTGGCAGCTGGTAATGCTCTCTTGACTGTGTTTCCTTTGTTCTTGCTTGGTACTTTCAATGGGCTCTGTCTGAGTTGGGATTCGAACCCACGCCTCCTGGGGAGACTGCGACCTGAACGCAACGCCTTAGACCGCTCCGCTATGCTGGCATCTGGTAATGCTCTCTTGACTGTGTTTGCTTTCTTCTTGCTTGGTACTTTCAATGAGCTCTGTCTGCTGCGGGATTTGAACCCACGACTCCTGGGGAGACTGCGACCTGAACGCAGCGCCTTAGACCGCTCTGCCATCCTGGCAACTGGTAATGCTCTCTTGAATGTGTTTGCTTTGTTCTTGCTTGGTACTTTCAATGGGCTCTGTCTGAGGTGGGATTCGAACCCACGCCTCCTGGGGAGACTGCGACCTGAACGCAACACCTTAGACCGCTCCGCCATCCTGGCAACTGGTAATGCTCTCTTGACTGTGTTTGCTTTGTTCTTGCTTGGTACTTTCAATGGGCACTGTCTGAGGTGGGATTCGAACCCACGCCTCCTGGGGACACTGCGACCTGAACGCAACGCCTTAGACCGCTCCGCTATGCTGGCATCTGGTAATGCTCTCTTGACTGTGTTTGCTTTGTTCTTGCTTGGTACTTTCAATGGGCTCTGTCTGAGGTGGGATTCGAACCCACGCCTCCTGGGGAGACTGCGACCTGAACGCAACACCTTAGACCGCTCCGCCATCCTGGCAACTGGTAATGCTCTCTTGACTGTGTTTGCTTTGTTCTTGCTTGGTACTTTCAATGGGCACTGTCTGAGGTGGGATTCGAACCCACGCCTCCTGGGGACACTGCGACCTGAACGCAACGCCTTAGACCGCTCCGCTATGCTGGCATCTGGTAATGCTCTCTTGACTGTGTTTGCTTTGTTCTTGCTTGGTACTTTCAATGGTCACTGTCTGAGGTGGGATTTGAGCCCACGCCTCCTGGGGAGACTGCGACCTGAACGCAACGCCTTAGACCGCTCTGCCATCTTATCATCTGGTAATGCTCTCTTGACTGTGTTTGCTTTGTTCTTGCTTGGTACTTTCAATGGGCTCTGTCTGAGGTGGGATTCGAACCCACGCCTCCTGGGGAGACTGCGACCTGAACGCAGCGCCTTAGACCGCTCTGCCATCCTGGCAACTGGTAATGCTCTCTTGACTGTGTTTGCTTTGTTCTTGCTTGGTACTTTCAATGGGCTCTGTCTGAGGCGGGATTCGAACCCACGCCACCAGGGGAGACTGCGACCTGAACGCAAAGCCTTAGACCGCTCCGCCATCCTGGCAACTGGTAATGCTCTCTTGACTGTGTTTCCTTTGTTCTTGCTTGGTACTTTCAATGGGCTCTGTCTGAGGTGGGATTCGAACCCACGCCTCCTGGGGAGACTGCGACCTGAACGCAACGCCTTAGACCGCTCCGCCATCCTGGCACCTGGTAATGCTCTCTTTACTGTGTTTGCTTTGTTCTTGCTTGGTACTTTCAATGGGCTCTGTCTGAGGTGGGATTCGAACCCACGCCTCCTGGGGTACTGTCACCTGAACGCAACGCCTTAGACCGCTCCGCCATCCTGGCAACTGGTAATGCTCTCTTGACCGTGTTTCCTTTGTCATTGCTTGGTACTTTCAATGGGCTCTGTCTGAGGTGGGATTCGAACCCACGCCTCCTGGGGAGACTGCGACCTGAACGCAACACCTTAGACCGCTCCGCCATCCTGGCAACTGGTAATGCTCTCTTGACTGTGTTTGCTTTGTTCTTGCTTGGTACTTTCAATGGGCACTGTCTGAGGTGGGATTCGAACCCACGCCTCCTGGGGACACTGCGACCTGAACGCAACGCCTTAGACCGCTCCGCTATGCTGGCATCTGGTAATGCTCTCTTGACTGTGTTTGCTTTGTTCTTGCTTGGAACTTTCAATGGTCACTGTCTGAGGTGGGATTTGAACCCACGCCTCCTGGGGAGACTGCGACCTGAACGCAACGCCTTAGACCGCTCTGCCATCTTATCATCTGGTAATGCTCTCTTGACTGTGTTTGCTTTGTTCTTGCTTGGTACTTTCAATGGGCTCTGTCTGAGGTGGGATTCGAACCCACGCCTCCTGGGGAGACTGCGACCTGAACGCAACGCCTTAGACCGCTCCGCCATCCTGGCAACTGGTAATGCTTTCTTGACTGTGTTTCCTTTGTTCTTGCTTGGTACTTTCAATGGGCTCTGTCTGAGTTGGGATTCGAACCCACGCCTCCTGGGGAGACTGCGACCTGAACGCAACGCCTTAGACCGCTCCGCTATGCTGGCATCTGGTAATGCTCTCTTGACTGTGTTTGCTTTGTTCTTGCTTGGTACTTTCAATGGTCACTGTCTGAGGTGGGATTTGAACCCACGACTCCTGGGGAGACTGCGACCTGAACGCAGCGCCTTAGACCGCTCTGCCATCCTGGCAACTGGTAATGCTCTCTTGAATGTGTTTGCTTTGTTCTTGCTTGGTACTTTCAATGGGCTCTGTCTGAGGTGGGATTCGAACCCACGCCTCCTGGGGAGACTGCGACCTGAACGCAACGCCTTAGACCGCTCCGCCATCCTGGCAACTGGTAATGCTTTCTTGACTGTGTTTCCTTTGTTCTTGCTTGGTACTTTCAATGAGCTCTGTCTGCTGCGGGATTTGAACCCACGACTCCTGGGGAGACTGCGACCTGAACGCAGCGCCTTAGACCGCTCTGCCATCCTGGCAACTGGTAATGCTCTCTTGAATGTGTTTGCTTTGTTCTTGCTTGGTACTTTCAATGGGCTCTGTCTGAGGTGGGATTCGAACCCACGCCTCCTGGGGAGACTGCGACCTGAACGCAACGCCTTAGACCGCTCCGCTATGCTGGCATCTGGTAATGCTCTCTTGACTGTGTTTGCTTTGTTCTTGCTTGGTACTTTCAATGGGCTCTGTCTGAGGTGGGATTCGAACCCACGCCTCCTGGGGAGACTGCGACCTGAACGCAACGCCTTAGACCGCTCCGCCATCCTGGCAACTGGTAATGCTTTCTTGACTGTGTTTCCTTTGTTCTTGCTTGGTACTTTCAATGGGCTCTGTCTGAGGTGGGATTCGAACCCACGCCTCCTGTGGAGACTGCGACCTGGACGCAACGCCTTAGACCGCTCCGCTATGCTGGCAACTGGTAATGCTCTCTTGACTGTGTTTGCTTTGTTCTTGCTTGGTACTTTCAATGGGCTCTGTCTGAGGCGGGATTCCAACCCACGCCTCCAGGGGAGACTGCGACCTGAACGCAAAGCCTTAGACCGCTCCGCCATCCTGGCAACTGGTAATGCTCTCTTGACTGTGTTTCCTTTGTTCTTGCTTGGTACTTTCAATGGGCTCTGTCTGAGGTGGGATTCGAACCCACGCCTCCTGGGGAGACTGCGACCTGAACGCAACGCCTTAGACCGCTCCGCCATCCTGGCACCTGGTAATGCTCTCTTTACTGTGTTTGCTTTGTTCTTGCTTGGTACTTTCAATGGGCTCTGTCTGAGGTGGGATTCGAACCCACGCCTCCTGGGGTACTGTCACCTGAACGCAACGCCTTAGACCGCTCCGCCATCCTGGCAACTGGTAATGCTCTCTTGACCGTGTTTCCTTTGTCATTGCTTGGTACTTTCAATGGGCTCTGTCTGAGGTGGGATTCGAACCCACGCCTCCTGGGGAGACTGCGACCTGAACGCAACACCTTAGACCGCTCCGCCATCCTGGCAACTGGTAATGCTCTCTTGACTGTGTTTGCTTTGTTCTTGCTTGGTACTTTCAATGGGCACTGTCTGAGGTGGGATTCGAACCCACGCCTCCTGGGGACACTGCGACCTGAACGCAACGCCTTAGACCGCTCCGCTATGCTGGCATCTGGTAATGCTCTCTTGACTGTGTTTGCTTTGTTCTTGCTTGGTACTTTCAATGGTCACTGTCTGAGGTGGGATTTGAACCCACGCCTCCTGGGGAGACTGCGACCTGAACGCAACGCCTTAGACCGCTCTGCCATCTTATCATCTGGTAATGCTCTCTTGACTGTGTTTGCTTTGTTCTTGCTTGGTACTTTCAATGGGCTCTGTCTGAGGTGGGATTCGAACCCACGCCTCCTGGGGAGACTGCGACCTGAACGCAACGCCTTAGACCGCTCCGCCATCCTGGCAACTGGTAATGCTTTCTTGACTGTGTTTCCTTTGTTCTTGCTTGGTACTTTCAATGGGCTCTGTCTGAGTTGGGATTCGAACCCACGCCTCCTGGGGAGACTGCGACCTGAACGCAACGCCTTAGACCGCTCCGCTATGCTGGCATCTGGTAATGCTCTCTTGACTGTGTTTGCTTTCTTCTTGCTTGGTACTTTCAATGAGCTCTGTCTGCTGCGGGATTTGAACCCACGACTCCTGGGGAGACTGCGACCTGAACGCAGCGCCTTAGACCGCTCTGCCATCCTGGCAACTGGTAATGCTCTCTTGAATGTGTTTGCTTTGTTCTTGCTTGGTACTTTCAATGGGCTCTGTCTGAGGTGGGATTCGAACCCACGCCTCCTGGGGAGACTGCGACCTGAACGCAACACCTTAGACCGCTCCGCCATCCTGGCAACTGGTAATGCTCTCTTGACTGTGTTTGCTTTGTTCTTGCTTGGTACTTTCAATGGGCACTGTCTGAGGTGGGATTCGAACCCACGCCTCCTGGGGACACTGCGACCTGAACGCAACGCCTTAGACCGCTCCGCTATGCTGGCATCTGGTAATGCTCTCTTGACTGTGTTTGCTTTGTTCTTGCTTGGTACTTTCAATGGGCTCTGTCTGAGGTGGGATTCGAACCCACGCCTCCTGGGGAGACTGCGACCTGAACGCAACACCTTAGACCGCTCCGCCATCCTGGCAACTGGTAATGCTCTCTTGACTGTGTTTGCTTTGTTCTTGCTTGGTACTTTCAATGGGCACTGTCTGAGGTGGGATTCGAACCCACGCCTCCTGGGGACACTGCGACCTGAACGCAACGCCTTAGACCGCTCCGCTATGCTGGCATCTGGTAATGCTCTCTTGACTGTGTTTGCTTTGTTCTTGCTTGGTACTTTCAATGGTCACTGTCTGAGGTGGGATTTGAGCCCACGCCTCCTGGGGAGACTGCGACCTGAACGCAACGCCTTAGACCGCTCTGCCATCTTATCATCTGGTAATGCTCTCTTGACTGTGTTTGCTTTGTTCTTGCTTGGTACTTTCAATGGGCACTGTCTGAGGTGGGATTCGAACCCACGCCTCCTGGGGACACTGCGACCTGAACGCAACGCCTTAGACCGCTCCGCTATGCTGGCATCTGGTAATGCTCTCTTGACTGTGTTTGCTTTGTTCTTGCTTGGTACTTTCAATGGGCTCTGTCTGAGGCGGGATTCGAACCCACGCCACCAGGGGAGACTGCGACCTGAACGCAACGCCTTAGACCGCTCTGCCATCCTGGCAACTGGTAATGCTCTCTTGACTGTGTTTGCTTTCTTCTTGCTTGGTACTTTCAATGGGCTCTGTCTGAGGCGGGATTCGAACCCACGCCGCCAGGGGTGACTGCGACCTGAACGCAACGCCTTAGACCGCTCTGCCATCCTGGCAACTGGTAATGCTCTCTTGAATGTGTTTGCTTTGTTCTTGCTTGGTACTTTCAATGGGCTCTGTCTGAGGTGGGATTCGAACCCACGCCTCCTGGGGAGACTGCGACCTGAACGCAACACCTTAGACCACTCCGCCATCCTGGCAACTGGTAATGCTCTCTTGACTGTGTTTGCTTTGTTCTTGCTTGGTACTTTCAATGGGCACTGTCTGAGGTGGGATTCGAACCCACGCCTCCTGGGGACACTGCGACCTGAACGCAACGCCTTAGACCGCTCCGCTATGCTGGCATCTGGTAATGCTCTCTTGACTGTGTTTGCTTTGTTCTTGCTTGGTACTTTCAATGGGCTCTGTCTGAGGTGGGATTCGAACCCACGCCTCCTGGGGAGACTGCGACCTGAACGCAACGCCTTAGACCGCTCCGCCATCCTGGCAACTGGTAATGCTTTCTTGACTGTGTTTCCTTTGTTCTTGCTTGGTACTTTCAATGGGCTCTGTCTGAGGTGGGATTCGAACCCACGCCTCCTGAGGAGACTGCGACCTGGACGCAACGCCTTAGACCGCTCCGCTATGCTGGCAACTGGTAATGCTCTCTTGACTGTGTTTGCTTTGTTCTTGCTTGGTACTTTCAATGGGCTCTGTCTGAGGCGGGATTCCAACCCACGCCTCCAGGGGAGACTGCGACCTGAACGCAAAGCCTTAGACCGCTCCGCCATCCTGGCAACTGGTAATGCTCTCTTGACTGTGTTTCCTTTGTTCTTGCTTGGTACTTTCAATGGGCTCTGTCTGAGGTGGGATTCGAACCCACGCCTCCTGGGGAGACTGCGACCTGAACGCAACGCCTTAGACCGCTCCGCCATCCTGGCACCTGGTAATGCTCTCTTTACTGTGTTTGCTTTGTTCTTGCTTGGTACTTTCAATGGGCTCTGTCTGAGGTGGGATTCGAACCCACGCCTCCTGGGGTACTGTCACCTGAACGCAACGCCTTAGACCGCTCCGCTATGCTGGCATCTGGTAATGCTCTCTTGACTGTGTTTGCTTTGTTCTTGCTTGGTACTTTCAATGGGCTCTGTCTGAGGTGGGATTCGAACCCACGCCTCCTGGGGAGACTGCGACCTGAACGCAACACCTTAGACCGCTCCGCCATCCTGGCAACTGGTAATGCTCTCTTGACTGTGTTTGCTTTGTTCTTGCTTGGTACTTTCAATGGGCACTGTCTGAGGTGGGATTCGAACCCACGCCTCCTGGGGACACTGCGACCTGAACGCAACGCCTTAGACCGCTCCGCTATGCTGGCATCTGGTAATGCTCTCTTGACTGTGTTTGCTTTGTTCTTGCTTGGTACTTTCAATGGTCACTGTCTGAGGTGGGATTTGAGCCCACGCCTCCTGGGGAGACTGCGACCTGAACGCAACGCCTTAGACCGCTCTGCCATCTTATCATCTGGTAATGCTCTCTTGACTGTGTTTGCTTTGTTCTTGCTTGGTACTTTCAATGGGCTCTGTCTGAGGTGGGATTCGAACCCACGCCTCCTGGGGAGACTGCGACCTGAACGCAGCGCCTTAGACCGCTCTGCCATCCTGGCAACTGGTAATGCTCTCTTGACTGTGTTTGCTTTGTTCTTGCTTGGTACTTTCAATGGGCTCTGTCTGAGGCGGGATTCGAACCCACGCCACCAGGGGAGACTGCGACCTGAACGCAACGCCTTCGACCGCTCTGCCATCCTGGCAACTGGTAATGCTCTCTTGACTGTGTTTGCTTTCTTCTTGCTTGGTACTTTCAATGGGCTCTGTCTGAGGCGGGATTCGAACCCACGCCGCCAGGGGTGACTGCGACCTGAACGCAACGCCTTAGACCGCTCTGCCATCCTGGCAACTGGTAATGCTCTCTTGAATGTGTTTGCTTTGTTCTTGCTTGGTACTTTCAATGGGCTCTGTCTGAGGTGGGATTCGAACCCACGCCTCCTGGGGAGACTGCGGCCTGAACGCAACACCTTAGACCACTCCGCCATCCTGGCAACTGGTAATGCTCTCTTGACTGTGTTTGCTTTGTTCTTGCTTGGTACTTTCAATGGGCACTGTCTGAGGTGGGATTCGAACCCACGCCTCCTGGGGACACTGCGACCTGAACGCAACGCCTTAGACCGCTCCGCTATGCTGGCATCTGGTAATGCTCTCTTGACTGTGTTTGCTTTGTTCTTGCTTGGTACTTTCAATGGGCTCTGTCTGAGGTGGGATTCGAACCCACGCCTCCTGGGGAGACTGCGACCTGAACGCAACGCCTTAGACCGCTCCTCCATCCTGGCAACTGGTAATGCTTTCTTGACAGTGTTTCCTTTGTTCTTGCTTGGTACTTTCAATGGGCTCTGTCTGAGGTGGGATTCGAACCCACGCCTCCTGTGGAGACTGCGACCTGGACGCAACGCCTTAGACCGCTCCGCTATGCTGGCAACTGGTAATGCTCTCTTGACTGTGTTTGCTTTGTTCTTGCTTGGTACTTTCAATGGGCTCTGTCTGAGGCGGGATTCCAACCCACGCCTCCAGGGGAGACTGCGACCTGAACGCAAAGCCTTAGACCGCTCCGCCATCCTGGCAACTGGTAATGCTCTCTTGACTGTGTTTCCTTTGTTCTTGCTTGGTACTTTCAATGGGCTCTGTCTGAGGTGGGATTCGAACCCACGCCTCCTGGGGAGACTGCGACCTGAACGCAACGCCTTAGACCGCTCCGCCATCCTGGCACCTGGTAATGCTCTCTTTACTGTGTTTGCTTTGTTCTTGCTTGGTACTTTCAATGGGCTCTGTCTGAGGTGGGATTCGAACCCACGCCTCCTGTGGTACTGTCACCTGAACGCAACGCCTTAGACCGCTCCGCCATCCTGGCAACTGGTAATGCTCTCTTGACCGTGTTTCCTTTGTCATTGCTTGGTACTTTCAATGGGCTCTGTCTGAGGTGGGATTCGAACCCACGCCTCCTGGGGAGACTGCGACCTGAACGCAACACCTTAGACCGCTCCGCCATCCTGGCAACTGGTAATGCTCTCTTGACTGTGTTTGCTTTGTTCTTGCTTGGTACTTTCAATGGGCACTGTCTGAGGTGGGATTCGAACCCACGCCTCCTGGGGACACTGCGACCTGAACGCAACGCCTTAGACCGCTCCGCTATGCTGGCATCTGGTAATGCTCTCTTGACTGTGTTTGCTTTGTTCTTGCTTGGTACTTTCAATGGTCACTGTCTGAGGTGGGATTTGAACCCACGCCTCCTGGGGAGACTGCGACCTGAACGCAACGCCTTAGACCGCTCTGCCATCTTATCATCTGGTAATGCTCTCTTGACTGTGTTTGCTTTGTTCTTGCTTGGTACTTTCAATGGGCTCTGTCTGAGGTGGGATTCGAACCCACGCCTCCTGGGGAGACTGCGACCTGAACGCAACACCTTAGACCGCTCCGCCATCCTGGCAACTGGTAATGCTTTCTTGACTGTGTTTCCTTTGTTCTTGCTTGGTACTTTCAATGGGCTCTGTCTGAGTTGGGATTCGAACCCACGCCTCCTGGGGAGACTGCGACCTGAACGCAACGCCTTAGACCGCTCCGCTATGCTGGCATCTGGTAATGCTCTCTTGACTGTGTTTGCTTTCTTCTTGCTTGGTACTTTCAATGAGCTCTGTCTGCTGCGGGATTTGAACCCACGACTCCTGGGGAGACTGCGACCTGAACGCAGCGCCTTAGACCGCTCTGCCATCCTGGCAACTGGTAATGCTCTCTTGAATGTGTTTGCTTTGTTCTTGCTTGGTACTTTCAATGGGCTCTGTCTGAGGTGGGATTCGAACCCACGCCTCCTGGGGAGACTGCGACCTGAACGCAACACCTTAGACCGCTCCGCCATCCTGGCACCTGGTAATGCTCTCTTTACTGTGTTTGCTTTGTTCTTGCTTGGTACTTTCAATGGGCTCTGTCTGAGGTGGGATTCGAACCCACGCCTCCTGGGGTACTGTCACCTGAACGCAACGCCTTAGACCGCTCCGCCATCCTGGCAACTGGTAATGCTCTCTTGACCGTGTTTCCTTTGTCATTGCTTGGTACTTTCAATGGGCTCTGTCTGAGGTGGGATTCGAACCCACGCCTCCTGGGGAGACTGCGACCTGAACGCAACACCTTAGACCGCTCCGCCATCCTGGCAACTGGTAATGCTCTCTTGACTGTGTTTGCTTTGTTCTTGCTTGGTACTTTCAATGGGCACTGTCTGAGGTGGGATTCGAACCCACGCCTCCTGGGGACACTGCGACCTGAACGCAACGCCTTAGACCGCTCCGCTATGCTGGCATCTGGTAATGCTCTCTTGACTGTGTTTGCTTTGTTCTTGCTTGGTACTTTCAATGGTCACTGTCTGAGGTGGGATTTGAACCCACGCCTCCTGGGGAGACTGCGACCTGAACGCAACGCCTTAGACCGCTCTGCCATCTTATCATCTGGTAATGCTTTCTTGACTGTGTTTCCTTTGTTCTTGCTTGGTACTTTCAATGGGCTCTGTCTGAGTTGGGATTCGAACCCACGCCTCCTGGGGAGACTGCGACCTGAACGCAACGCCTTAGACCGCTCCGCTATGCTGGCATCTGGTAATGCTCTCTTGACTGTGTTTGCTTTCTTCTTGCTTGGTACTTTCAATGAGCTCTGTCTGCTGCGGGATTTGAACCCACGACTCCTGGGGAGACTGCGACCTGAACGCAGCGCCTTAGACCGCTCTGCCATCCTGGCAACTGGTAATGCTCTCTTGAATGTGTTTGCTTTGTTCTTGCTTGGTACTTTCAATGGGCTCTGTCTGAGGTGGGATTCGAACCCACGCCTCCTGGGGAGACTGCGACCTGAACGCAACACCTTAGACCGCTCCGCCATCCTGGCAACTGGTAATGCTCTCTTGACTGTGTTTGCTTTGTTCTTGCTTGGTACTTTCAATGGGCACTGTCTGAGGTGGGATTCGAACCCACGCCTCCTGGGGACACTGCGACCTGAACGCAACGCCTTAGACCGCTCCGCTATGCTGGCATCTGGTAATGCTCTCTTGACTGTGTTTGCTTTGTTCTTGCTTGGTACTTTCAATGGGCTCTGTCTGAGGTGGGATTCGAACCCACGCCTCCTGGGGAGACTGCGACCTGAACGCAGCGCCTTAGACCGCTCTGCCATCCTGGCAACTGGTAATGCTCTCTTGACTGTGTTTGCTTTGTTCTTGCTTGGTACTTTCAATGGGCTCTGTCTGAGGCGGGATTCGAACCCACGCCACCAGGGGAGACTGCGACCTGAACGCAACGCCTTAGACCGCTCTGCCATCCTGGCAACTGGTAATGCTCTCTTTACTGTGTTTGCTTTGTTCTTGCTTGGTACTTTCAATGGGCTCTGTCTGAGGTGGGATTCGAACCCACGCCTCCTGGGGTACTGTCACCTGAACGCAACGCCTTAGACCGCTCCGCCATCCTGGCAACTGGTAATGCTCTCTTGACCGTGTTTCCTTTGTCATTGCTTGGTACTTTCAATGGGCTCTGTCTGAGGTGGGATTCGAACCCACGCCTCCTGGGGAGACTGCGACCTGAACGCAACACCTTAGACCGCTCCGCCATCCTGGCAACTGGTAATGCTCTCTTGACTGTGTTTGCTTTGTTCTTGCTTGGTACTTTCAATGGGCACTGTCTGAGGTGGGATTCGAACCCACGCCTCCTGGGGACACTGCGACCTGAACGCAACGCCTTAGACCGCTCCGCTATGCTGGCATCTGGTAATGCTCTCTTGACTGTGTTTGCTTTGTTCTTGCTTGGTACTTTCAATGGTCACTGTCTGAGGTGGGATTTGAACCCACGCCTCCTGGGGAGACTGCGACCTGAACGCAACGCCTTAGACCGCTCTGCCATCTTATCATCTGGTAATGCTCTCTTGACTGTGTTTGCTTTGTTCTTGCTTGGTACTTTCAATGGGCTCTGTCTGAGGTGGGATTCGAACCCACGCCTCCTGGGGAGACTGCGACCTGTACGCAACGCCTTAGACCGCTCCGCCATCCTGGCAACTGGTAATGCTTTCTTGACTGTGTTTCCTTTGTTCTTGCTTGGTACTTTCAATGGGCTCTGTCTGAGTTGGGATTCGAACCCACGCCTCCTGGGGAGACTGCGACCTGAACGCAACGCCTTAGACCGCTCCGCTATGCTGGCATCTGGTAATGCTCTCTTGACTGTGTTTGCTTTCTTCTTGCTTGGTACTTTCAATGAGCTCTGTCTGCTGCGGGATTTGAACCCACGACTCCTGGGGAGACTGCGACCTGAACGCAGCGCCTTAGACCGCTCTGCCATCCTGGCAACTGGTAATGCTCTCTTGAATGTGTTTGCTTTGTTCTTGCTTGGTACTTTCAATGGGCTCTGTCTGAGGTGGGATTCGAACCCACGCCTCCTGGGGAGACTGCGACCTGAACGCAACACCTTAGACCGCTCCGCCATCCTGGCAACTGGTAATGCTCTCTTGACTGTGTTTGCTTTGTTCTTGCTTGGTACTTTCAATGGGCACTGTCTGAGGTGGGATTCGAACCCACGCCTCCTGGGGACACTGCGACCTGAACGCAACGCCTTAGACCGCTCCGCTATGCTGGCATCTGGTAATGCTCTCTTGACTGTGTTTGCTTTGTTCTTGCTTGGTACTTTCAATGGGCTCTGTCTGAGGTGGGATTCGAACCCACGCCTCCTGGGGAGACTGCGACCTGAACGCAGCGCCTTAGACCGCTCTGCCATCCTGGCAACTGGTAATGCTCTCTTGACTGTGTTTGCTTTGTTCTTGCTTGGTACTTTCAATGGGCTCTGTCTGAGGCGGGATTCGAACCCACGCCACCAGGGGAGACTGCGACCTGAACGCAACGCCTTAGACCGCTCTGCCATCCTGGCAACTGGTAATGCTCTCTTGACTGTGTTTGCTTTCTTCTTGCTTGGTACTTTCAATGGGCTCTGTCTGAGGCGGGATTCGAACCCACGCCGCCAGGGGTGACTGCGACCTGAACGCAACGCCTTAGACCGCTCTGCCATCCTGGCAGCTGGTAATGCTCTCTTGACTGTGTTTCCTTTGTTCTTGCTTGGTACTTTCAACGGGCTCTGTCTGAGGTGGGATTCGAACCCACGCCTCCTGTGGAGACTGCGACCTGAACGCAACGCCTTAGACCGCTCCGCCATCCTGGCAACTGGTAATGCTCTCTTGACCGTGTTTGTTTTGTTATTGCTAGGTACTTTCAATGGGCTCTGTCTGAGGTGGGATTCAAACCCACGCCTCCTGGGGAGACTGCGACCTGAACGCAACGCCTTCGACCGCTCCGCCATCCTTGCAGCTGGTAATGCTCTCTTGACTGTCTTTGCTTTCTTCTTGCTTGGTACTTTCAATGAGCTCTGTCTGCTGCGGGATTTGAACCCACGCCTCCTGGGGAGACTGCGACCTGAACGCAGCGCCTTAGACCGCTCTGCCATCCTGGCAACTGGTAATGCTCTCTTGAATGTGTTTGCTTTGTTCTTGCTTGGTACTTTCAATGGGCTCTGTCTGAGGTGGGATTCGAACCCACGCCTCCTGGGGAGACTGCGACCTGAACGCAACACCTTAGACCGCTCCGCCATCCTGGCAACTGGTAATGCTCTCTTGACTGTGTTTGCTTTGTTCTTGCTTGGTACTTTCAATGGGCTCTGTCTGAGGTGGGATTCAAACCCACGCCTCCTGGGGAGACTGCGACCTGAACGCAACGCCTTAGACCGCTCCGCCATCCTGGCAACTGGTAATGCTTTCTTGACTGTGTTTCTTTTGTTCTTGCTTGGTACTTTCAATGGGCTCAGTCTGAGGTGGGATTCGAACCCACGCCTCCTGGGGAGACTGCAACCTGAACGCAACGCCTTAGACCGCTCCACCATCCTGGCACCTGGTAATGCTCTCTTTACTGTGTTTGCTTTGTTCTTGCTTGGTACTTTCAATGGGCTCTGTCTGAGGTGGGATTCGAACCCACGCCTCCTGGGGAGACTGTGACCTGAACGCAACGCCTTAGACCGCTCCGCCATCCTGGCAACTGGTAATGCTCTCTTGACCGTGTTTCCTTGGTTATTGCTTGGTACTTTCAATGGTCACTGTCTGAGGTGGGATTTGAACCCACGCCTCCTGGGGAGACTGCGACCTGAACGCAACGCCTTAGACCGCTCCGCTATGCTGGCATCTGGTAATGCTCTCTTGACTGTGTTTGCTTTGTTCTTGCTTGGTACTTTCAATGGGCTCTGTCTGAGGTGGGATTCGAACCCACGCCTCCTGGGGAGACTGCGACCTGAACGCAACGCCTTAGACCGCTCCGCCATCCTGGCAACTGGTAATGCTTTCTTGACTGTGTTTCCTTTGTTCTTGCTTGGTACTTTCAATGGGCTCTGTCTGAGTTGGGATTCGAACCCACGCCTCCTGGGGAGACTGCGACCTGAACGCAACGCCTTAGACCGCTCCGCTATGCTGGCATCTGGTAATGCTCTCTTGACTGTGTTTGCTTTCTTCTTGCTTGGTACTTTCAATGAGCTCTGTCTGCTGCGGGATTTGAACCCACGACTCCTGGGGAGACTGCGACCTGAACGCAGCGCCTTAGACCGCTCTGCCATCCTGGCAACTGGTAATGCTCTCTTGAATGTGTTTGCTTTGTTCTTGCTTGGTACTTTCAATGGGCTCTGTCTGAGGTGGGATTCGAACCCACGCCTCCTGGGGAGACTGCGACCTGAACGCAACACCTTAGACCGCTCCGCCATCCTGGCAACTGGTAATGCTCTCTTGACTGTGTTTGCTTTGTTCTTGCTTGGTACTTTCAATGGGCACTGTCTGAGGTGGGATTCGAACCCACGCCTCCTGGGGACACTGCGACCTGAACGCAACGCCTTAGACCGCTCCGCTATGCTGGCATCTGGTAATGCTCTCTTGACTGTGTTTGCTTTGTTCTTGCTTGGTACTTTCAATGGGCTCTGTCTGAGGTGGGATTCGAACCCACGCCTCCTGGGGAGACTGCGACCTGAACGCAGCGCCTTAGACCGCTCTGCCATCCTGGCAACTGGTAATGCTCTCTTGACTGTGTTTGCTTTGTTCTTGCTTGGTACTTTCAATGGGCTCTGTCTGAGGCGGGATTCGAACCCACGCCACCAGGGGAGACTGCGACCTGAACGCAACGCCTTAGACCGCTCTGCCATCCTGGCAACTGGTAATGCTCTCTTTACTGTGTTTGCTTTGTTCTTGCTTGGTACTTTCAATGGGCTCTGTCTGAGGTGGGATTCGAACCCACGCCTCCTGGGGTACTGTCACCTGAACGCAACGCCTTAGACCGCTCCGCCATCCTGGCAACTGGTAATGCTCTCTTGACCGTGTTTCCTTTGTCATTGCTTGGTACTTTCAATGGGCTCTGTCTGAGGTGGGATTCGAACCCACGCCTCCTGGGGAGACTGCGACCTGAACGCAACACCTTAGACCGCTCCGCCATCCTGGCAACTGGTAATGCTCTCTTGACTGTGTTTGCTTTGTTCTTGCTTGGTACTTTCAATGGGCACTGTCTGAGGTGGGATTCGAACCCACGCCTCCTGGGGACACTGCGACCTGAACGCAACGCCTTAGACCGCTCCGCTATGCTGGCATCTGGTAATGCTCTCTTGACTGTGTTTGCTTTGTTCTTGCTTGGTACTTTCAATGGTCACTGTCTGAGGTGGGATTTGAACCCACGCCTCCTGGGGAGACTGCGACCTGAACGCAACGCCTTAGACCGCTCTGCCATCTTATCATCTGGTAATGCTCTCTTGACTGTGTTTGCTTTGTTCTTGCTTGGTACTTTCAATGGGCTCTGTCTGAGGTGGGATTCGAACCCACGCCTCCTGGGGAGACTGCGACCTGAACGCAACGCCTTAGACCGCTCCGCCATCCTGGCAACTGGTAATGCTTTCTTGACTGTGTTTCCTTTGTTCTTGCTTGGTACTTTCAATGGGCTCTGTCTGAGTTGGGATTCGAACCCACGCCTCCTGGGGAGACTGCGACCTGAACGCAACGCCTTAGACCGCTCCGCTATGCTGGCATCTGGTAATGCTCTCTTGACTGTGTTTGCTTTCTTCTTGCTTGGTACTTTCAATGAGCTCTGTCTGCTGCGGGATTTGAACCCACGACTCCTGGGGAGACTGCGACCTGAACGCAGCGCCTTAGACCGCTCTGCCATCCTGGCAACTGGTAATGCTCTCTTGAATGTGTTTGCTTTGTTCTTGCTTGGTACTTTCAATGGGCTCTGTCTGAGGTGGGATTCGAACCCACGCCTCCTGGGGAGACTGCGACCTGAACGCAACACCTTAGACCGCTCCGCCATCCTGGCAACTGGTAATGCTCTCTTGACTGTGTTTGCTTTGTTCTTGCTTGGTACTTTCAATGGGCACTGTCTGAGGTGGGATTCGAACCCACGCCTCCTGGGGACACTGCGACCTGAACGCAACGCCTTAGACCGCTCCGCTATGCTGGCATCTGGTAATGCTCTCTTGACTGTGTTTGCTTTGTTCTTGCTTGGTACTTTCAATGGGCTCTGTCTGAGGTGGGATTCGAACCCACGCCTCCTGGGGAGACTGCGACCTGAACGCAGCGCCTTAGACCGCTCTGCCATCCTGGCAACTGGTAATGCTCTCTTGACTGTGTTTGCTTTGTTCTTGCTTGGTACTTTCAATGGGCTCTGTCTGAGGCGGGATTCGAACCCACGCCACCAGGGGAGACTGCGACCTGAACGCAACGCCTTAGACCGCTCTGCCATCCTGGCAACTGGTAATGCTCTCTTGACTGTGTTTGCTTTCTTCTTGCTTGGTACTTTCAATGGGCTCTGTCTGAGGCGGGATTCGAACCCACGCCGCCAGGGGTGACTGCGACCTGAACGCAACGCCTTAGACCGCTCTGCCATCCTGGCAGCTGGTAATGCTCTCTTGACTGTGTTTCCTTTGTTCTTGCTTGGTACTTTCAACGGGCTCTGTCTGAGGTGGGATTCGAACCCACGCCTCCTGTGGAGACTGCGACCTGAACGCAACGCCTTAGACCGCTCCGCCATCCTGGCAACTGGTAATGCTTTCTTGACTGTGTTTCCTTTGTTCTTGCTTGGTACTTTCAATGGGCTCTGTCTGAGGTGGGATTCGAACCCACGCCTCCTGTGGAGACTGCGACCTGGACGCAACGCCTTAGACCGCTCCGCTATGCTGGCAACTGGTAATGCTCTCTTGACTGTGTTTGCTTTGTTCTTGCTTGGTACTTTCAATGGGCTCTGTCTGAGGCGGGATTCCAACCCACGCCTCCAGGGGAGACTGCGACCTGAACGCAAAGCCTTAGACCGCTCCGCCATCCTGGCAACTGGTAATGCTCTCTTGACTGTGTTTCCTTTGTTCTTGCTTGGTACTTTCAATGGGCTCTGTCTGAGGTGGGATTCGAACCCACGCCTCCTGGGGAGACTGCGACCTGAACGCAACGCCTTAGACCGCTCCGCCATCCTGGCACCTGGTAATGCTCTCTTTACTGTGTTTGCTTTGTTCTTGCTTGGTACTTTCAATGGGCTCTGTCTGAGGTGGGATTCGAACCCACGCCTCCTGGGGTACTGTCACCTGAACGCAACGCCTTAGACCGCTCCGCCATCCTGGCAACTGGTAATGCTCTCTTGACCGTGTTTCCTTTGTCATTGCTTGGTACTTTCAATGGGCTCTGTCTGAGGTGGGATTCGAACCCACGCCTCCTGGGGAGACTGCGACCTGAACGCAACACCTTAGACCGCTCCGCCATCCTGGCAACTGGTAATGCTCTCTTGACTGTGTTTGCTTTGTTCTTGCTTGGTACTTTCAATGGGCACTGTCTGAGGTGGGATTCGAACCCACGCCTCCTGGGGACACTGCGACCTGAACGCAACGCCTTAGACCGCTCCGCTATGCTGGCATCTGGTAATGCTCTCTTGACTGTGTTTGCTTTGTTCTTGCTTGGTACTTTCAATGGTCACTGTCTGAGGTGGGATTTGAACCCACGCCTCCTGGGGAGACTGCGACCTGAACGCAACGCCTTAGACCGCTCTGCCATCTTATCATCTGGTAATGCTCTCTTGACTGTGTTTGCTTTGTTCTTGCTTGGTACTTTCAATGGGCTCTGTCTGAGGTGGGATTCGAACCCACGCCTCCTGGGGAGACTGCGACCTGAACGCAACGCCTTAGACCGCTCCGCCATCCTGGCAACTGGTAATGCTTTCTTGACTGTGTTTCCTTTGTTCTTGCTTGGTACTTTCAATGGGCTCTGTCTGAGTTGGGATTCGAACCCACGCCTCCTGGGGAGACTGCGAACTGAACGCAACGCCTTAGACCGCTCCGCTATGCTGGCATCTGGTAATGCTCTCTTGACTGTGTTTGCTTTCTTCTTGCTTGGTACTTTCAATGAGCTCTGTCTGCTGCGGGATTTGAAGCCACGACTCCTGGGGAGACTGCGACCTGAACGCAGCGCCTTAGACCGCTCTGCCATCCTGGCAACTGGTAATGCTCTCTTGAATGTGTTTGCTTTGTTCTTGCTTGGTACTTTCAATGGGCTCTGTCTGAGGTGGGATTCGAACCCACGCCTCCTGGGGAGACTGCGACCTGAACGCAACACCTTAGACCGCTCCGCCATCCTGGCAACTGGTAATGCTCTCTTGACTGTGTTTGCTTTGTTCTTGCTTGGTACTTTCAATGGGCACTGTCTGAGGTGGGATTCGAACCCACGCCTCCTGGGGACACTGCGACCTGAACGCAACGCCTTAGACCGCTCCGCTATGCTGGCATCTGGTAATGCTCTCTTGACTGTGTTTGCTTTGTTCTTGCTTGGTACTTTCAATGGGCTCTGTCTGAGGTGGGATTCGAACCCACGCCTCCTGGGGAGACTGCGACCTGAACGCAGCGCCTTAGACCGCTCTGCCATCCTGGCAACTGGTAATGCTCTCTTGACTGTGTTTGCTTTGTTCTTGCTTGGTACTTTCAATGGGCTCTGTCTGAGGCGGGATTCGAACCCACGCCACCAGGGGAGACTGCGACCTGAACGCAACGCCTTAGACCGCTCTGCCATCCTGGCAACTGGTAATGCTCTCTTTACTGTGTTTGCTTTGTTCTTGCTTGGTACTTTCAATGGGCTCTGTCTGAGGTGGGATTCGAACCCACGCCTCCTGGGGTACTGTCACCTGAACGCAACGCCTTAGACCGCTCCGCCATCCTGGCAACTGGTAATGCTCTCTTGACCGTGTTTCCTTTGTCATTGCTTGGTACTTTCAATGGGCTCTGTCTGAGGTGGGATTCGAACCCACGCCTCCAGGGGAGACTGCGACCTGAACGCAACACCTTAGACCGCTCCGCCATCCTGGCAACTGGTAATGCTCTCTTGACTGTGTTTGCTTTGTTCTTGCTTGGTACTTTCAATGGGCACTGTCTGAGGTGGGATTCGAACCCACGCCTCCTGGGGACACTGCGACCTGAACGCAACGCCTTAGACCGCTCCGCTATGCTGGCATCTGGTAATGCTCTCTTGACTGTGTTTGCTTTGTTCTTGCTTGGTACTTTCAATGGTCACTGTCTGAGGTGGGATTTGAACCCACGCCTCCTGGGGAGACTGCGACCTGAACGCAACGCCTTAGACCGCTCTGCCATCTTATCATCTGGTAATGCTCTCTTGACTATGTTTGCTTTGTTCTTGCTTGGTACTTTCAATGGGCTCTGTCTGAGGTGGGATTCGAACCCACGCCTCCTGGGGAGACTGCGACCTGAACGCAACGCCTTAGACCGCTCCGCCATCCTGGCAACTGGTAATGCTTTCTTGACTGTGTTTCCTTTGTTCTTGCTTGGTACTTTCAATGGGCTCTGTCTGAGTTGGGATTCGAACCCACGCCTCCTGGGGAGACTGCGACCTGAACGCAACGCCTTAGACCGCTCCGCTATGCTGGCATCTGGTAATGCTCTCTTGACTGTGTTTGCTTTCTTCTTGCTTGGTACTTTCAATGAGCTCTGTCTGCTGCGGGATTTGAACCCACGACTCCTGGGGAGACTGCGACCTGAACGCAGCGCCTTAGACCGCTCTGCCATCCTGGCAACTGGTAATGCTCTCTTGAATGTGTTTGCTTTGTTCTTGCTTGGTACTTTCAATGGGCTCTGTCTGAGGTGGGATTCGAACCCACGCCTCCTGGGGAGACTGCGACCTGAACGCAACACCTTAGACCGCTCCGCCATCCTGGCAACTGGTAATGCTCTCTTGACTGTGTTTGCTTTGTTCTTGCTTGGTACTTTCAATGGGCACTGTCTGAGGTGGGATTCGAACCCACGCCTCCTGGGGACACTGCGACCTGAACGCAACGCCTTAGACCGCTCCGCTATGCTGGCATCTGGTAATGCTCTCTTGACTGTGTTTGCTTTGTTCTTGCTTGGTACTTTCAATGGGCTCTGTCTGAGGTGGGATTCGAACCCACGCCTCCTGGGGAGACTGCGACCTGAACGCAGCGCCTTAGACCGCTCTGCCATCCTGGCAACTGGTAATGCTCTCTTGACTGTGTTTGCTTTGTTCTTGCTTGGTACTTTCAATGGGCTCTGTCTGAGGCGGGATTCGAACCCACGCCACCAGGGGAGACTGCGACCTGAACGCAACGCCTTAGACCGCTCTGCCATCCTGGCAACTGGTAATGCTCTCTTGACTGTGTTTGCTTTCTTCTTGCTTGGTACTTTCAATGGGCTCTGTCTGAGGCGGGATTCGAACCCACGCCGCCAGGGGTGACTGCGACCTGAACGCAACGCCTTAGACCGCTCTGCCATCCTGGCAGCTGGTAATGCTCTCTTGACTGTGTTTCCTTTGTTCTTGCTTGGTACTTTCAACGGGCTCTGTCTGAGGTGGGATTCGAACCCACGCCTCCTGTGGAGACTGCGACCTGAACGCAACGCCTTAGACCGCTCCGCCATCCTGGCAACTGGTAATGCTCTCTTGACCGTGTTTGTTTTGTTATTGCTAGGTACTTTCAATGGGCTCTGTCTGAGGTGGGATTCAAACCCACGCCTCCTGGGGAGACTGCGACCTGAACGCAACGCCTTCGACCGCTCCGCCATCCTTGCAGCTGGTAATGCTCTCTTGACTGTCTTTGCTTTCTTCTTGCTTGGTACTTTCAATGAGCTCTGTCTGCTGCGGGATTTGAACCCACGCCTCCTGGGGAGACTGCGACCTGAACGCAGCGCCTTAGACCGCTCTGCCATCCTGGCAACTGGTAATGCTCTCTTGAATGTGTTTGCTTTGTTCTTGCTTGGTACTTTCAATGGGCTCTGTCTGAGGTGGGATTCGAACCCACGCCTCCTGGGGAGACTGCGACCTGAACGCAACACCTTAGACCGCTCCGCCATCCTGGCAACTGGTAATGCTCTCTTGACTGTGTTTGCTTTGTTCTTGCTTGGTACTTTCAATGGGCTCTGTCTGAGGTGGGATTCAAACCCACGCCTCCTGGGGAGACTGCGACCTGAACGCAACGCCTTAGACCGCTCCGCCATCCTGGCAACTGGTAATGCTTTCTTGACTGTGTTTCTTTTGTTCTTGCTTGGTACTTTCAATGGGCTCAGTCTGAGGTGGGATTCGAACCCACGCCTCCTGGGGAGACTGCAACCTGAACGCAACGCCTTAGACCGCTCCACCATCCTGGCACCTGGTAATGCTCTCTTTACTGTGTTTGCTTTGTTCTTGCTTGGTACTTTCAATGGGCTCTGTCTGAGGTGGGATTCGAACCCACGCCTCCTGGGGAGACTGTGACCTGAACGCAACGCCTTAGACCGCTCCGCCATCCTGGCAACTGGTAATGCTCTCTTGACCGTGTTTCCTTGGTTATTGCTTGGTACTTTCAATGGTCACTGTCTGAGGTGGGATTCGAACCCACGCCTCCTGGGGAGACTGCGACCTGAACGCAACGCCTTAGACCGCTCCGCCATCCTGGCAACTGGTAATGCTTTCTTGACTGTGTTTGCTTTGTTCTTGCTTGGTACTTTCAATGGGCTCTGTCTGAGGCGGGATTCCAACCCACGCCTCCAGGGGAGACTGCGACCTGAACGCAAAGCCTTAGACCGCTCCGCCATCCTGGCAACTGGTAATGCTCTCTTGACTGTGTTTCCTTTGTTCTTGCTTGGTACTTTCAATGGGCTCTGTCTGAGGTGGGATTCGAACCCACGCCTCCTGGGGAGACTGCGACCTGAACGCAACGCCTTAGACCGCTCCGCCATCCTGGCACCTGGTAATGCTCTCTT
Organism: Idiotropiscis lumnitzeri; assembly: GCF_059441095.1. NCBI lineage: Eukaryota > Metazoa > Chordata > Actinopteri > Syngnathiformes > Syngnathidae > Idiotropiscis > Idiotropiscis lumnitzeri. Next base: position 2,712,737 of record NW_028283568.1, read on the forward strand.
TACTGTGTTTGCTTTGTTCTTGCTTGGTACTTTCAATGGGCTCTGTCTGAGGTGGGATTCGAACCCACGCCTCCTGGGGTACTGTCACCTGAACGCAACGCCTTAGACCGCTCCGCCATCCTGGCAACTGGTAATGCTCTCTTGACCGTGTTTCCTTTGTCATTGCTTGGTACTTTCAATGGGCTCTGTCTGAGGTGGGATTCGAACCCACGCCTCCTGGGGAGACTGCGACCTGAACGCAACACCTTAGACCGCTCCGCCATCCTGGCAACTGGTAATGCTCTCTTGACTGTGTTTGCTTTGTTCTTGCTTGGTACTTTCAATGGGCACTGTCTGAGGTGGGATTCGAACCCACGCCTCCTGGGGACACTGCGACCTGAACGCAACGCCTTAGACCGCTCCGCTATGCTGGCATCTGGTAATGCTCTCTTGACTGTGTTTGCTTTGTTCTTGCTTGGTACTTTCAATGGTCACTGTCTGAGGCGGGATTCGAACCCACGCCTCCTGGGGAGACTGCGACCTGAACGCAACACCTTAGACCGCTCCGCCATCCTGGCAACTGGTAATGCTCTCTTGACTGTGTTTGCTTTGTTCTTGCTTGGTACTTTCAATGGGCACTGTCTGAGGTGGGATTCGAACCCACGCCTCCTGGGGACACTGCGACCTGAACGCAACGCCTTAGACCGCTCCGCTATGCTGGCATCTGGTAATGCTCTCTTGACTGTGTTTGCTTTGTTCTTGCTTGGTACTTTCAATGGTCACTGTCTGAGGTGGGATTTGAGCCCATGCCTCCTGGGGAGACTGCGACCTGAACGCAACGCCTTAGACCGCTCTGCCATCTTATCATCTGGTAATGCTCTCTTGACTGTGTTTGCTTTGTTCTTGCTTGGTACTTTCAATGGGCACTGTCTGAGGTGGGATTCGAACCCACGCCTCCTGGGGACACTGCGACCTGAACGCAACGCCTTAGACCGCTCCGCTATGCTGGCATCTGGTAATGCTCTCTTGACTGTGTTTGCTTTGTTCTTGCTTGGTACTTTCAATGGGCTCTGTCTGAGGCGGGATTCGAACCCACGCCACCAGGGGAGACTGCGACCTGAACGCAACGCCTTAGACCGCTCTGCCATCCTGGCAACTGGTAATGCTCTCTTGACTGTGTTTGCTTTCTTCTTGCTTGGTACTTTCAATGGGCTCTGTCTGAGGCGGGATTCGAACCCACGCCACCAGGGGTGACTGCGACCTGAACGCAACGCCTTAGACCGCTCTGCCATCCTGGCAACTGGTAATGCTCTCTTGAATGTGTTTGCTTTGTTCTTGCTTGGTACTTTCAATGGGCTCTGTCTGAGGTGGGATTCGAACCCACGCCTCCTGGGGAGACTGCGACCTGAACGCAACACCTTAGACCACTCCGCCATCCTGGCAACTGGTAATGCTCTCTTGACTGTGTTTGCTTTGTTCTTGCTTGGTACTTTCAATGGGCACTGTCTGAGGTGGGATTCGAACCCACGCCTCCTGGGGACACTGCGACCTGAACGCAACGCCTTAGACCGCTCCGCTATGCTGGCATCTGGTAATGCTCTCTTGACTGTGTTTGCTTTGTTCTTGCTTGGTACTTTCAATGGGCTCTGTCTGAGGTGGGATTCGAACCCACGCCTCCTGGGGAGACTGCGACCTGAACGCAACGCCTTAGACCGCTCCGCCATCCTGGCAACTGGTAATGCTTTCTTGACTGTGTTTCCTTTGTTCTTGCTTGGTACTTTCAATGGGCTCTGTCTGAGGTGGGATTCGAACCCACGCCTCCTGTGGAGACTGCGACCTGGACGCAACGCCTTAGACCGCTCCGCTATGCTGGCAACTGGTAATGCTCTCTTGACTGTGTTTGCTTTGTTCTTGCTTGGTACTTTCAATGGGCTCTGTCTGAGGCGGGATTCCAACCCACGCCTCCAGGGGAGACTGCGACCTGAACGCAAAGCCTTAGACCGCTCCGCCATCCTGGCAACTGGTAATGCTCTCTTGACTGTGTTTCCTTTGTTCTTGCTTGGTACTTTCAATGGGCTCTGTCTGAGGTGGGATTCGAACCCACGCCTCCTGGGGAGACTGCGACCTGAACGCAACGCCTTAGACCGCTCCGCCATCCTGGCACCTGGTAATGCTCTCTTTACTGTGTTTGCTTTGTTCTTGCTTGGTACTTTCAATGGGCTCTGTCTGAGGTGGGATTCGAACCCACGCCTCCTGGGGTACTGTCACCTGAACGCAACGCCTTAGACCGCTCCGCTATGCTGGCATCTGGTAATGCTCTCTTGACTGTGTTTGCTTTGTTCTTGCTTGGTACTTTCAATGGGCTCTGTCTGAGGTGGGATTCGAACCCACGCCTCCTGGGGAGACTGCGACCTGAACGCAACACCTTAGACCGCTCCGCCATCCTGGCAACTGGTAATGCTCTCTTGACTGTGTTTGCTTTGTTCTTGCTTGGTACTTTCAATGGGCACTGTCTGAGGTGGGATTCGAACCCACGCCTCCTGGGGACACTGCGACCTGAACGCAACGCCTTAGACCGCTCCGCTATGCTGGCATCTGGTAATGCTCTCTTGACTGTGTTTGCTTTGTTCTTGCTTGGTACTTTCAATGGTCACTGTCTGAGGTGGGATTTGAGCCCACGCCTCCTGGGGAGACTGCGACCTGAACGCAACGCCTTAGACCGCTCTGCCATCTTATCATCTGGTAATGCTCTCTTGACTGTGTTTGCTTTGTTCTTGCTTGGTACTTTCAATGGGCTCTGTCTGAGGTGGGATTCGAACCCACGCCTCCTGGGGAGACTGCGACCTGAACGCAGCGCCTTAGACCGCTCTGCCATCCTGGCAACTGGTAATGCTCTCTTGACTGTGTTTGCTTTGTTCTTGCTTGGTACTTTCAATGGGCTCTGTCTGAGGCGGGATTCGAACCCACGCCACCAGGGGAGACTGCGACCTGAACGCAACGCCTTAGACCGCTCTGCCATCCTGGCAACTGGTAATGCTCTCTTGACTGTGTTTGCTTTCTTCTTGCTTGGTACTTTCAATGGGCTCTGTCTGAGGCGGGATTCGAACCCACGCCGCCAGGGGTGACTGCGACCTGAACGCAACGCCTTAGACCGCTCTGCCATCCTGGCAACTGGTAATGCTCTCTTGAATGTGTTTGCTTTGTTCTTGCTTGGTACTTTCAATGGGCTCTGTCTGAGGTGGGATTCGAACCCACGCCTCCTGGGGAGACTGCGACCTGAACGCAACACCTTAGACCACTCCGCCATCCTGGCAACTGGTAATGCTCTCTTGACTGTGTTTGCTTTGTTCTTGCTTGGTACTTTCAATGGGCACTGTCTGAGGTGGGATTCGAACCCACGCCTCCTGGGGACACTGCGACCTGAACGCAACGCCTTAGACCGCTCCGCTATGCTGGCATCTGGTAATGCTCTCTTGACTGTGTTTGCTTTGTTCTTGCTTGGTACTTTCAATGGGCTCTGTCTGAGGTGGGATTCGAACCCACGCCTCCTGGGGAGACTGCGACCTGAACGCAACGCCTTAGACCGCTCCGCCATCCTGGCAACTGGTAATGCTTTCTTGACTGTGTTTCCTTTGTTCTTGCTTGGTACTTTCAATGGGCTCTGTCTGAGGTGGGATTCGAACCCACGCCTCCTGTGGAGACTGCGACCTGGACGCAACGCCTTAGACCGCTCCGCTATGCTGGCAACTGGTAATGCTCTCTTGACTGTGTTTGCTTTGTTCTTGCTTGGTACTTTCAATGGGCTCTGTCTGAGGCGGGATTCCAACCCACGCCTCCAGGGGAGACTGCGACCTGAACGCAAAGCCTTAGACCGCTCCGCCATCCTGGCAACTGGTAATGCTCTCTTGACTGTGTTTCCTTTGTTCTTGCTTGGTACTTTCAATGGGCTCTGTCTGAGGTGGGATTCGAACCCACGCCTCCTGGGGAGACTGCGACCTGAACGCAACGCCTTAGACCGCTCCGCCATCCTGGCACCTGGTAATGCTCTCTTTACTGTGTTTGCTTTGTTCTTGCTTGGTACTTTCAATGGGCTCTGTCTGAGGTGGGATTCGAACCCACGCCTCCTGGGGTACTGTCACCTGAACGCAACGCCTTAGACCGCTCCGCCATCCTGGCAACTGGTAATGCTCTCTTGACCGTGTTTCCTTTGTCATTGCTTGGTACTTTCAATGGGCTCTGTCTGAGGTGGGATTCGAACCCACGCCTCCTGGGGAGACTGCGACCTGAACGCAACACCTTAGACCGCTCCGCCATCCTGGCAACTGGTAATGCTCTCTTGACTGTGTTTGCTTTGTTCTTGCTTGGTACTTTCAATGGGCACTGTCTGAGGTGGGATTCGAACCCACGCCTCCTGGGGACACTGCGACCTGAACGCAACGCCTTAGACCGCTCCGCTATGCTGGCATCTGGTAATGCTCTCTTGAATTTGTTTGCTTTGTTCTTGCTTGGTACTTTCAATGGTCACTGTCTGAGGTGGGATTTGAACCCACGCCTCCTGGGGAGACTGCGACCTGAACGCAACGCCTTAGACCGCTCTGCCATCTTATCATCTGGTAATGCTCTCTTGACTGTGTTTGCTTTGTTCTTGCTTGGTACTTTCAATGGGCTCTGTCTGAGGTGGGATTCGAACCCACGCCTCCTGGGGAGACTGCGACCTGAACGCAACGCCTTAGACCGCTCCGCCATCCTGGCAACTGGTAATGCTTTCTTGACTGTGTTTCCTTTGTTCTTGCTTGGTACTTTCAATGGGCTCTGTCTGAGTTGGGATTCGAACCCACGCCTCCTGGGGAGACTGCGACCTGAACGCAACGCCTTAGACCGCTCCGCTATGCTGGCATCTGGTAATGCTCTCTTGACTGTGTTTGCTTTCTTCTTGCTTGGTACTTTCAATGAGCTCTGTCTGCTGCGGGATTTGAACCCACGACTCCTGGGGAGACTGCGACCTGAACGCAGCGCCTTAGACCGCTCTGCCATCCTGGCAACTGGTAATGCTCTCTTGAATGTGTTTGCTTTGTTCTTGCTTGGTACTTTCAATGGGCTCTGTCTGAGGTGGGATTCGAACCCACGCCTCCTGGGGAGACTGCGACCTGAACGCAACACCTTAGACCGCTCCGCCATCCTGGCACCTGGTAATGCTCTCTTTACTGTGTTTGCTTTGTTCTTGCTTGGTACTTTCAATGGGCTCTGTCTGAGGTGGGATTCGAACCCACGCCTCCTGGGGTACTGTCACCTGAACGCAACGCCTTAGACCGCTCCGCCATCCTGGCAACTGGTAATGCTCTCTTGACCGTGTTTCCTTTGTCATTGCTTGGTACTTTCAATGGGCTCTGTCTGAGGTGGGATTCGAACCCACGCCTCCTGGGGAGACTGCGACCTGAACGCAACACCTTAGACCGCTCCGCCATCCTGGCAACTGGTAATGCTCTCTTGACTGTGTTTGCTTTGTTCTTGCTTGGTACTTTCAATGGGCACTGTCTGAGGTGGGATTCGAACCCACGCCTCCTGGGGACACTGCGACCGGAACGCAACGCCTTAGACCGCTCCGCTATGCTGGCATCTGGTAATGCTCTCTTGACTGTGTTTGCTTTGTTCTTGCTTGGTACTTTCAATGGTCACTGTCTGAGGTGGGATTTGAACCCACGCCTCCTGGGGAGACTGCGACCTGAACGCAACGCCTTAGACCGCTCTGCCATCTTATCATCTGGTAATGCTCTCTTGACTGTGTTTGCTTTGTTCTTGCTTGGTACTTTCAATGGGCTCTGTCTGAGGTGGGATTCGAACCCACGCCTCCTGGGGAGACTGCGACCTGAACGCAACGCCTTAGACCGCTCCGCCATCCTGGCAACTGGTAATGCTTTCTTGACTGTGTTTCCTTTGTTCTTGCTTGGTACTTTCAATGGGCTCTGGCTGAGTTGGGATTCGAACCCACGCCTCCTGGGGAGACTGCGACCTGAACGCAACGCCTTAGACCGCTCCGCTATGCTGGCATCTGGTAATGCTCTCTTGACTGTGTTTGCTTTCTTCTTGCTTGGTACTTTCAATGAGCTCTGTCTGCTGCGGGATTTGAACCCACGACTCCTGGGGAGACTGCGACCTGAACGCAGCGCCTTAGACCGCTCTGCCATCCTGGCAACTGGTAATGCTCTCTTGAATGTGTTTGCTTTGTTCTTGCTTGGTACTTTCAATGGGCTCTGTCTGAGGTGGGATTCGAACCCACGCCTCCTGGGGAGACTGCGACCTGAACGCAACACCTTAGACCGCTCCGCCATCCTGGCAACTGGTAATGCTCTCTTGACTGTGTTTGCTTTGTTCTTGCTTGGTACTTTCAATGGGCACTGTCTGAGGTGGGATTCGAACCCACGCCTCCTGGGGACACTGCGACCTGAACGCAACGCCTTAGACCGCTCCGCTATGCTGGCATCTGGTAATGCTCTCTTGACTGTGTTTGCTTTGTTCTTGCTTGGTACTTTCAATGGGCTCTGTCTGAGGTGGGATTCGAACCCACGCCTCCTGGGGAGACTGCGACCTGAACGCAGCGCCTTAGACCGCTCTGCCATCCTGGCAACTGGTAATGCTCTCTTGACTGTGTTTGCTTTGTTCTTGCTTGGTACTTTCAATGGGCTCTGTCTGAGGCGGGATTCGAACCCACGCCACCAGGGGAGACTGCGACCTGAACGCAACGCCTTAGACCGCTCTGCCATCCTGGCAACTGGTAATGCTCTCTTTACTGTGTTTGCTTTGTTCTTGCTTGGTACTTTCAATGGGCTCTGTCTGAGGTGGGATTCGAACCCACGCCTCCTGGGGTACTGTCACCTGAACGCAACGCCTTAGACCGCTCCGCCATCCTGGCAACTGGTAATGCTCTCTTGACCGTGTTTCCTTTGTCATTGCTTGGTACTTTCAATGGGCTCTGTCTGAGGTGGGATTCGAACCCACGCCTCCTGGGGAGACTGCGACCTGAACGCAACACCTTAGACCGCTCCGCCATCCTGGCAACTGGTAATGCTCTCTTGACTGTGTTTGCTTTGTTCTTGCTTGGTACTTTCAATGGGCACTGTCTGAGGTGGGATTCGAACCCACGCCTCCTGGGGACACTGCGACCTGAACGCAACGCCTTAGACCGCTCCGCTATGCTGGCATCTGGTAATGCTCTCTTGACTGTGTTTGCTTTGTTCTTGCTTGGTACTTTCAATGGTCACTGTCTGAGGTGGGATTTGAACCCACGCCTCCTGGGGAGACTGCGACCTGAACGCAACGCCTTAGACCGCTCTGCCATCTTATCATCTGGTAATGCTCTCTTGACTGTGTTTGCTTTGTTCTTGCTTGGTACTTTCAATGGGCTCTGTCTGAGGTGGGATTCGAACCCACGCCTCCTGGGGAGACTGCGACCTGAACGCAACGCCTTAGACCGCTCCGCCATCCTGGCAACTGGTAATGCTTTCTTGACTGTGTTTCCTTTGTTCTTGCTTGGTACTTTCAATGGGCTCTGTCTGAGTTGGGATTCGAACCCACGCCTCCTGGGGAGACTGCGACCTGAACGCAACGCCTTAGACCGCTCCGCTATGCTGGCATCTGGTAATGCTCTCTTGACTGTGTTTGCTTTCTTCTTGCTTGGTACTTTCAATGAGCTCTGTCTGCTGCGGGATTTGAACCCACGACTCCTGGGGAGACTGCGACCTGAACGCAGCGCCTTAGACCGCTCTGCCATCCTGGCAACTGGTAATGCTCTCTTGAATGTGTTTGCTTTGTTCTTGCTTGGTACTTTCAATGGGCTCTGTCTGAGGTGGGATTCGAACCCACGCCTCCTGGGGAGACTGCGACCTGAACGCAACACCTTAGACCGCTCCGCCATCCTGGCAACTGGTAATGCTCTCTTGACTGTGTTTGCTTTGTTCTTGCTTGGTACTTTCAATGGGCACTGTCTGAGGTGGGATTCGAACCCACGCCTCCTGGGGACACTGCGACCTGAACGCAACGCCTTAGACCGCTCCGCTATGCTGGCATCTGGTAATGCTCTCTTGACTGTGTTTGCTTTGTTCTTGCTTGGTACTTTCAATGGGCTCTGTCTGAGGTGGGATTCGAACCCACGCCTCCTGGGGAGACTGCGACCTGAACGCAGCGCCTTAGACCGCTCTGCCATCCTGGCAACTGGTAATGCTCTCTTGACTGTGTTTGCTTTGTTCTTGCTTGGTACTTTCAATGGGCTCTGTCTGAGGCGGGATTCGAACCCACGCCACCAGGGGAGACTGCGACCTGAACGCAACGCCTTAGACCGCTCTGCCATCCTGGCAACTGGTAATGCTCTCTTGACTGTGTTTGCTTTCTTCTTGCTTGGTACTTTCAATGGGCTCTGTCTGAGGCGGGATTCGAAACCACGCCGCCAGGGGTGACTGCGACCTGAACGCAACGCCTTAGACCGCTCTGCCATCCTGGCAACTGGTAATGCTCTCTTGAATGTGTTTGCTTTGTTCTTGCTTGGTACTTTCAATGGGCTCTGTCTGAGGTGGGATTCGAACCCACGCCTCCTGGGGAGACTGCGACCTGAACGCAACACCTTAGACCACTCCGCCATCCTGGCAACTGGTAATGCTCTCTTGACTGTGTTTGCTTTGTTCTTGCTTGGTACTTTCAATGGGCACTGTCTGAGGTGGGATTCGAACCCACGCCTCCTGGGGACACTGCGACCTGAACGCAACGCCTTAGACCGCTCCGCTATTCTGGCATCTGGTAATGCTCTCTTGACTGTGTTTGCTTTGTTCTTGCTTGGTACTTTCAATGGGCTCTGTCTGAGGTGGGATTCGAACCCACGCCTCCTGGGGAGACTGCGACCTGAACGCAACGCCTTAGACCGCTCCGCCATCCTGGCAACTGGTAATGCTTTCTTGACTGTGTTTCCTTTGTTCTTGCTTGGTACTTTCAATGGGCTCTGTCTGAGGTGGGATTCGAACCCACGCCTCCTGTGGAGACTGCGACCTGGACGCAACGCCTTAGACCGCTCCGCTATGCTGGCAACTGGTAATGCTCTCTTGACTGTGTTTGCTTTGTTCTTGCTTGGTACTTTCAATGGGCTCTGTCTGAGGCGGGATTCCAACCCACGCCTCCAGGGGAGACTGCGACCTGAACGCAAAGCCTTAGACCGCTCCGCCATCCTGGCAACTGGTAATGCTCTCTTGACTGTGTTTCCTTTGTTCTTGCTTGGTACTTTCAATGGGCTCTGTCTGAGGTGGGATTCGAACCCACGCCTCCTGGGGAGACTGCGACCTGAACGCAACGCCTTAGACCGCTCCGCCATCCTGGCACCTGGTAATGCTCTCTTTACTGTGTTTGCTTTGTTCTTGCTTGGTACTTTCAATGGGCTCTGTCTGAGGTGGGATTCGAACCCACGCCTCCTGGGGTACTGTCACCTGAACGCAACGCCTTAGACCGCTCCGCCATCCTGGCAACTGGTAATGCTCTCTTGACCGTGTTTCCTTTGTCATTGCTTGGTACTTTCAATGGGCTCTGTCTGAGGTGGGATTCGAACCCACGCCTCCTGGGGAGACTGCGACCTGAACGCAACACCTTAGACCGCTCCGCCATCCTGGCAACTGGTAATGCTCTCTTGACTGTGTTTGCTTTGTTCTTGCTTGGTACTGTCAATGGGCACTGTCTGAGGTGGGATTCGAACCCACGCCTCCTGGGGACACTGCGACCTGAACGCAACGCCTTAGACCGCTCCGCTATGCTGGCATCTGGTAATGCTCTCTTGACTGTGTTTGCTTTGTTCTTGCTTGGTACTTTCAATGGTCACTGTCTGAGGTGGGATTTGAACCCACGCCTCCTGGGGAGACTGCGACCTGAACGCAACGCCTTAGACCGCTCTGCCATCTTATCATCTGGTAATGCTCTCTTGACTGTGTTTGCTTTGTTCTTGCTTGGTACTTTCAATGGGCTCTGTCTGAGGTGGGATTCGAACCCACGCCTCCTGGGGAGACTGCGACCTGAACGCAACGCCTTAGACCGCTCCGCCATCCTGGCAACTGGTAATGCTTTCTTGACTGTGTTTCCTTTGTTCTTGCTTGGTACTTTCAATGGGCTCTGTCTGAGTTGGGATTCGAACCCACGCCTCCTGGGGAGACTGCGACCTGAACGCAACGCCTTAGACCGCTCCGCTATGCTGGCATCTGGTAATGCTCTCTTGACTGTGTTTGCTTTCTTCTTGCTTGGTACTTTCAATGAGCTCTGTCTGCTGCGGGATTTGAACCCACGACTCCTGGGGAGACTGCGACCTGAACGCAGCGCCTTAGACCGCTCTGCCATCCTGGCAACTGGTAATGCTCTCTTGAATGTGTTTGCTTTGTTCTTGCTTGGTACTTTCAATGGGCTCTGTCTGAGGTGGGATTCGAACCCACGCCTCCTGGGGAGACTGCGACCTGAACGCAACACCTTAGACCGCTCCGCCATCCTGGCACCTGGTAATGCTCTCTTTACTGTGTTTGCTTTGTTCTTGCTTGGTACTTTCAATGGGCTCTGTCTGAGGTGGGATTCGAACCCACGCCTCCTGGGGTACTGTCACCTGAACGCAACGCCTTAGACCGCTCCGCCATCCTGGCAACTGGTAATGCTCTCTTGACCGTGTTTCCTTTGTCATTGCTTGGTACTTTCAATGGGCTCTGTCTGAGGTGGGATTCGAACCCACGCCTCCTGGGGAGACTGCGACCTGAACGCAACACCTTAGACCGCTCCGCCATCCTGGCAACTGGTAATGCTCTCTTGACTGTGTTTGCTTTGTTCTTGCTTGGTACTTTCAATGGGCACTGTCTGAGGTGGGATTCGAACCCACGCCTCCTGGGGACACTGCGACCGGAACGCAACGCCTTAGACCGCTCCGCTATGCTGGCATCTGGTAATGCTCTCTTGACTGTGTTTGCTTTGTTCTTGCTTGGTACTTTCAATGGGCTCTGTCTGAGGTGGGATTCGAACCCACGCCTCCTGGGGAGACTGCGACCTGAACGCAGCGCCTTAGACCGCTCTGCCATCCTGGCAACTGGTAATGCTCTCTTGACTGTGTTTGCTTTGTTCTTGCTTGGTACTTTCAATGGGCACTGTCTGAGGTGGGATTCGAACCCACGCCTCCTGGGGAGACTGCGACCTGAACGCAACACCTTAGACCGCTCCGCCATCCTGGCAACTGGTAATGCTCTCTTGACTGTGTTTGCTTTGTTCTTGCTTGGTACTTTCAATGGGCACTGTCTGAGGTGGGATTCGAACCCACGCCTCCTGGGGACACTGCGACCTGAACGCAACGCCTTAGACCGCTCCGCTATGCTGGCATCTGGTAATGCTCTCTTGACTGTGTTTGCTTTGTTCTTGCTTGGTACTTTCAATGGGCTCTGTCTGAGGCGGGATTCGAACCCACGCCGCCAGGGGTGACTGCGACCTGAACGCAACGCCTTAGACCGCTCTGCCATCCTGGCAGCTGGTAATGCTCTCTTGACTGTGTTTCCTTTGTTCTTGCTTGGTACTTTCAACGGGCTCTGTCTGAGGTGGGATTCGAACCCACGCCTCCTGTGGAGACTGCGACCTGAACGCAACGCCTTAGACCGCTCCGCCATCCTGGCAACTGGTAATGCTCTCTTGACCGTGTTTGTTTTGTTATTGCTAGGTACTTTCAATGGGCTCTGTCTGAGGTGGGATTCAAACCCACGCCTCCTGGGGAGACTGCGACCTGAACGCAACGCCTTCGACCGCTCCGCCATCCTTGCAGCTGGTAATGCTCTCTTGACTGTCTTTGCTTTCTTCTTGCTTGGTACTTTCAATGAGCTCTGTCTGCTGCGGGATTTGAACCCACGCCTCCTGGGGAGACTGCGACCTGAACGCAGCGCCTTAGACCGCTCTGCCATCCTGGCAACTGGTAATGCTCTCTTGAATGTGTTTGCTTTGTTCTTGCTTGGTACTTTCAATGGGCTCTGTCTGAGGTGGGATTCGAACCCACGCCTCCTGGGGAGACTGCGACCTGAACGCAACACCTTAGACCGCTCCGCCATCCTGGCAACTGGTAATGCTCTCTTGACTGTGTTTGCTTTGTTCTTGCTTGGTACTTTCAATGGGCTCTGTCTGAGGTGGGATTCAAACCCACGCCTCCTGGGGAGACTGCGACCTGAACGCAACGCCTTAGACCGCTCCGCCATCCTGGCAACTGGTAATGCTTTCTTGACTGTGTTTCTTTTGTTCTTGCTTGGTACTTTCAATGGGCTCAGTCTGAGGTGGGATTCGAACCCACGCCTCCTGGGGAGACTGCAACCTGAACGCAACGCCTTAGACCGCTCCACCATCCTGGCACCTGGTAATGCTCTCTTTACTGTGTTTGCTTTGTTCTTGCTTGGTACTTTCAATGGGCTCTGTCTGAGGTGGGATTCG